>NW_026652278.1:64350120-64403241 GCF_009828535.3 Hylobates moloch | reverse complement strand
TCTTTTTCTTTTCTTTTTTTTTGAGGCAGGATCTCCCTCCGTCATTCAGGCTGAGTGCTGTAGTGCCATCTTGGCTCACTGCAACCTTGCCTCCTGGGCTCCAGTGAGCTTCCCACCTCCCAAGTAGCTGGGACCACAGGTGCATGCCACCATGCCTGGCTAATTTTTGTATTTTTTATAGAAATGGGAGTTTTGCCATGTTGCCCAGACTGGTCTCAAACTCCTGGACTTAAGCAATCCACCCACTTTGGCCTCCCAAAGTGGTGGGATTACAGGTGGGAGCCACCACGCCTGGCCCTTGAATTTTTTTTTTTTTTTTTTTTGAGACAGAGTTTCACTCTGTCTCCCAGGCTGGAGTGCAGTGGCATGATCTCAGCTCACTGCAACCTCCGCCTTCCAGGTTCAAGCAATTCTCCTCCCTCAGCTTCCCAAGTAGCTGGGATGACAGGCGTGCACCACCATACCCAGCTAATTTTTATATTTTTAGTAGAGACGGGGTTTCACCATGTTGGCCAGGCTGGTCTTGAACTCCTGACCTCAAGCGATCTGCCCACCTCAGCCTCCCAAAGTGTTGGGATTACAGGCATGAGCCACCACACCCGGCCTCAATATTTTTTACATAATAATTTCCTCATGCACACCAATTTGCTGAAAGATATAAAACTCATAATTTTACATAAAAACTGGTGGCTGCTGGTATTTTACAAAGTAATGTTGCATAACACAAGAGTACACATACATGCATCATAAGGGACACAACCACCTAGCTCAAAGAGTTTTAGAGCACCTCAGACTACATCGCCTCATCTACACTTGGCACTTAATAAATGGTTCTGGCTTTGTGATTTTAAGTACAAATAGTGAAGAAAACCCAGAAATAAATTTTAAAATGATAAATACTGGCTTCATTGTCTCAGATACTGAAGATTATCTAGTAATGGAATGGCTTATTTTCTTGAGGGCTATAATGACTCCAAAAACCTACAGGAATTAATGCTCAGCCATACTCCATTTTGTGGTCAGCAGGAGAAAAAAGATTTACAAAGATGAACTATTGTATAATAGAAGACAAAAGATTACAAATTCAAAACTAGAGAATAGATACACATAACTGTCTCTAGTAAATCCTAAATTGAAACTGAAAAATTAAACCTTATTTCAGACTAGGAAATACAATTACAGTCTTCTTTGCAGCTATACAAAGATGACCTTAAAAGCTATCATTATAAGAATGGTTTAAGAATTCAAAGATACTTTCACACTAAATAAATACAAACAAAACTGCCATGAACACTGCCGTTTGCACTATACAAAAGAAGTAACTGAAAAGTGTTACCTTTTACTGGTGCACCATCCATTATTTCATATTTGGCGATTGTTTCTGTTTCTGTTGTGGTACTGGGTCCTAGTGCAATAATGTAAATAACATTAATTTAAATATTCCAGAATATAATTAATAGCCTTATGCCTTCTTCTTATTTTTCCACTACATTTTTTTTTTTTAGAGACGGTGTCTTGCTCTGTCACCCAAGCTAGAGTGCAGTGGTGCAATCATGGCTGGCCGCAGCCTCAACCTCCTGGGCTTAAGCAATCCTTCTGCCTCAGCCTCCCAAGTAGCTGAGATTACACGTGTGCACCACCATGCCTGTTTTTTTTCCAATTTTTGTAGAGATGGGTTCTTAATATATTGCCCAGGCTGGTCTCAAACTCCTGAACTCAAGCAATCCTCCCACCTAAGCCTCCCGAGTAGCTGGGACTACAGGCATGCACTATCATGCCTGGCTAATTTTTATATTTTTGGGGATAGAGATGGGGTTTCACCATGATGCCCAGGCTGGTCTCGAATTCTTTGGGTTCAAGTGATCTGCCCGCCTCAGCCTCCCAAAGTAGTGGGATTACAGGTGAGCGACTGCACCTGGCCAACAATTTCTTTTTAAACAACAAAGGAGTATTTGAAGTTGTTTGAAACAACAAAGGAGAATCTGAAGTGATTTTAAAATCACTTAAATTTACTAGCAAGTAGAAACATGGAGATTAAGAAATCACATGTGGGGGTACATGTTCTCAGGACCTCTTGAGATCATGCCTTGGGTGAGAATTTTATTTAAAAATAAAATAATAATAAAAGAAATCACAGATGTTTTAAATTATGAATACTGACTATAAATGCTTATAAAGTGTTGCCTAGAATTACTTTCAGCAAAAAACCCGACAATGAGGCCAGGCGCGGTGGCTCACGCCTGTAATCTCAGCACTTTGAGAGGCCAAGGCAGGCGGACTGCCTGAGCTCAGGAGTTCGAGACCAGCCTAGGCAACACGGTGAAACCCCGTCTCTATTAAAAATACAAAAATTAGCCAGGCATGTTGGCATGCACCTGTAATCCCAGCTACTCAGGAGGCTGAGGCAGGAGAATTGCTTGAACCCTGGAGGCAGAGGTTGCAGTGAGCCGAGATCGCGCCACCGCACTCCAGCCTGGAAACAGAGGGAGACTCCGTCTCCAAAAAAAAAAGAAAAAAGAAAAAAAAAAAACACCCAACAATGTTAAGAGGACAAAGTAAGTTTATATATTAAAATCAAAAAGCAGGGATGAACCAATAAATGATATCAGGACAACTGGTCAGCCATCTGGAAAAATGTAAAGGTGATACATACCTCACCTCTTACATCGCAACACATTTCAAATGAATTAAAATTTTAAAAATGAAACAAAATCCCTAAACCACAATGTATTACTCCAGTAGAATCAAGCACAGAAAATTATTTTTAGAACTTCAGTGTGAAAAAGACCTTTCTAACCATGGCATAAAACCCAGAGGCCATAAAATGAAAAACTGATAAATCTGACTACATAAACATCAATAACTTCTACATGGCATAAACCACCACAGACAAGACAAATGAGGGTAATTTTTGCTACCCTTAATATTAGAAAAAGGAATTCAGGGCACAGTGGCTCACACCTGTAAACCCAGCAATTTGGGATGCTGAGGCAGGAGGATCGCTGAGTCCAGGAGTTCGAAACCAGCTTGGACAACATAGTGACACCCTGTCTCTACAAAAAATAAAAAATTAGCTGGGTGTGGTGGCATGCGCCTGTGGTCCCAGCTACCCACAATGCTGAGGCTGGAGGACTGCTCAAGTCCAGGAGTTCAAGGCTGCAGTGAGCTGTAATTGTACCATTGCACTCCAGCCTGGGCAACAGTGTGAGACCCTGTCTCAAAAAAAAAAGTGGAAGGGGATTGATTTCTCTAATATATAGTTTCTACAAATAAGTAAGAAAAAGAATAGTCCAATAGATAATGGGGCAAAGAATATGAATGGCTTACAGAAAATAAATTGTTTTTATTCATATGAAGAGATGGTTCATCCTCAATAAGAAAACTGAAAATTAAAACTATAATGGAATATATTAATTAGCTTGACTGTGGTAATCATTTCATAATGTAAACATTCCATCATACATCTTGAATATATACAATTTTCATTTGCCAATTATACCTCAATAAAGCAGTGGGGGAAAAAGAATCCATAAGAAAAATCCCAAAACTACAATGGAGTAGTATCTCCCCCTTACCCATCAAATGGGCTAAAAGTTTTTACAGCACTGTGCTCATGAGAATATGGGGGAAAAGAGGCACTCTCCTACATTCACTGCTGATAGCAATGCAAACTGGTATAATCCCTAAAGAGGACTTACTGATAACATGCATCAAAATTATAAATGGCCAGGTGCAATGGCTTATGCCTGTAATCATAACACTTTGGGAGGCAGAGGTGGGAGGATAGCTTGAGCCCAGGAGTTTGAGACCAGCCTGGGCAACATAGTGAGACCCTGTTCACCACAAAAAAGGCGGAAGAATTATAAAGAAATATGCTGTTTAACCTATGAATTTCACTTCTAAGATTTTATCTTGTACACGTGCAAAATGACATTATTTGTAATAGCAAAAGACTGGAAACAACCAGTATGTCCACAAACAGCAGACTGGTTCAATTTTAGTATATCAATAAAATGGAAAACTATTAAAAAGATAAAGTATTCTACACATTGTTATGGAAAGTTCTCTAAGATGCACTACTAAGTGGCAAAGCGAAGTATGCATTATACACCACCATTTAAGTAAAAAGGGGTGTGTCTTATACATAGGTACTTGCTTGTACACATAATAACTAATTGGAAAGTTTCGGTTTTTGTTTTTCCTTTTTTGGAATGGTCTCAATCTGTTGCCCAGGCTGAAGTGCAGTGGCTATTCACAGGCACAATCCCCCTACTGATCAGCATAGGAGTTTTGACCTGCTCCACTGAGGATTTTTAAACTTATAATAAACATATTACCTATGAGTAGCTAGAGTACAGAAATAAGATACTTTTTACTGTATACTCTTTTACATTTTATTTTTGAACCATGTGAATTTATTACCTGTTCAAAAATTAATTTTTTATAAAAAATAAATTCCAATCAAAAATTAATTTTAAAAAAGCATTAAATCACTTACTGCCAGCAATATTAACTAGCAAAATTAGTACTCAATGTGGATATCAAATTAATTATGTTTAAACAATATTTTAAGATTTTAAAAATGTCAACTAAAACAAAGAATTTTAATTTACATACTCTTTTCAACTTACCAATTCCTGTGATCTCTTTTTTGATCAGCTGTAACTCCATATGTTGTATTTTTATTCTTACTAATAAGAAGTAAATTTTTCCAACAATCACATCCTTTAAATGATACCTATTGGGAAGAACATATCTCACTAAATATCAGTTTAAAAACAAGCAAAAAGAGTGAACTATGTCCTAAAAGACTTCGATAGACATCTTTAGTATAATTACTTAAGAATACCATTTTGAGGCTGGGCACAGTGGCTCTTGCCTGTAATCCTAGCACTTTGGAAGGCCGGGGCGGGCGGATCACTTGAGGTCAGGAGTTCAAGACCATCCTGGCCAACATGGCGAAACTGTGTCTCTACTAAAAATACAAAAATTAGCTGGGCGTGCTGGCACATGCTTGTGATCCCTGCTACTTGGGAGGCTGAGGCGGGAGGACTGCCTGAACCCAGGAGGTGAAGGCTGCAGTGAGGCAAATCGCACCACTGCACTCCAGCTTGGGTGACAAAGCAAGACTCCATCTCAAAAAAAAAAAAAAAAAAAAAAGTACTATTTTGAGCTCTTTCCTGGCCGCTACTGAGTTGCACAGAGGTGGCGACCTGAGTGCATTCAAGATTCAGTTTCACTCACCACCATGGCTGAGGAAGGCATTGCTGCTGGAGGTATAATGGACGTTACTACTGCTTTACAAGAGGTGCTGAAGACCACCCTCATCCATGATGGCCTAGCATGTGGAGTTCGCAAAGCTGCCAAAGCCTTAGACAGGCACCAAGCTCATCTTTGTGTGCTTGCATCTAATTGTGATGAGCCCATGTATGTTAAGTTGGTGGAGGTCCTTTGTGCCAAACCCCGGTTGATGACAACAAGAAACTGGGGAATGGGTAAGCCTCTATAAAACTGACAGATGGGGGAAACCCCGTAAAGTGGTTGGTTCCAGTTGTGCAGTAGTTAAGAACTATGGCAAGGAGTCTCAGGCCAGTATGTCATCAAAGAATACTTCAAATGAATAAATAAAACTCATGGACACAGGAAGGGGAACATCACACTCCGGGGACTGTTGTGGGGTAGGGGGAGGGGGGAGGGACAGCATTAGGAGATATACCTAATGCTAAATGACGAGTTAATGGGTGCAGGAAATCAACATGGCACATGGATACATATGTAACAAACCTGCACATTGTGCACATGTACCCTAAAACCTAAAGTATAATAAAAAATAAAAACAAAAATAAAAAAATAAAAATAAAAATAAAAAAAACTTTGGCTCACCAAAAAACAAAAACAAAAACCAACAACAACCATTTTGATTATTCATATTGTTTAGTGTTCTTTTTTTCAAAAAAGTATTCATCATTTCACTATGCAAATAAGGAATCAAACTTTTACTTGACTACCTCAGAAGAATAATTACCCTGGTTAACTGTTCTGGCTGGGCTCAGTGGCTCACACCTATAATCCCAGCACTTTGGGAGGCCCAAGGCGACAGGATTGCTTGAACCCAGGATTTGAGACCAGCCTAGGCAACGTAGGGAGATGTAATCTCTTCTAAAAATTAGCTGGGTGGTGCAAAATTAGTGGCACATGCCTGTGATCCTAGCTACTCAGGAGGCTGAGGTGAGATGGTAATTTGAGCCTGGGAGATTGAGGCTGCAGTGACTCATGATTGTGCCACTGCACTCCAGCCCGGGTGACAGAGCCAGACTCTTTCTCAAAACAAACACACACACAAAAATACTTGAAATATTTGGTGTATGAAGATATTTTCAACATTAAAAGACATAAGAGTTTAGTGTCATTATTTCTCAAGTTCTACAAGAGTGCAGCTAACATAAATCATCTGCCCACAAAGTAAAAGAAACCTACCTACATAGGTTGAGTCTGCTGTTGTGATAGCTAATAACCAAAGGTCGCTCCCACATACCTTGTAATGATGTGGTAATAAACTTAGGAATCCCTATAATATCCAGAGGACTTTTTAGCGTCCTCCCAGGTTTGGCTCTCAAAATTGTATCTCAAGAGTTGATTAATATAAATTATGTCAGGCTGGGCACGCCTGTAATCCCAGCACTTTGGGAGACCAAGACGGGCAGATCACCTGAGGTCAGGAGTTCAAGACCAGCCTGGCCAACATGGTGAAACTCCATCTCTACTAAAACTACAAAAATTAGCCGGGCGTGGTGGCACATGCCTGTTATCCCAGCTACTCAGGAGGCTGAGGCGGGAGAATTGCTTGAACTCAGGAGGTAGAGGTTGCAGTGAGCCGAGATCGTGCCACTGCACTCCAGACTGGACGACAGAGATTCCGACTCCAAAAAAAAAAAAATATGTCAGGCACGGTGGCTCACACCTATAATCCCAGCACTTTGGGAGGCCGAGGCGGGTGGATCATGAGGTCAGGAGTTTGCGACCAGCCTGACCAACATGGTGAAACCCCGTCTCCACTAAAAATACAAAAATTAGCCAGGCGTGGTAGCGGGCACCTGTAATCCCAGCTACTCAGGAGGCTGAGGCAGGAGAATCCCTTGAACCCAGGAGGCGGAGGTTGCAGTGAGCCAAGATCACGCCATTGCACTCCAGCCTGGGCAACAGAGCGAGACTCAAACAAACAAAAAACTGTGTGTGTGTGTGTGTGTGTGTGTGTGTGTGTGTGTAAAATAATGTCAGTCTGAAGGGAAGCTTCAGTGGTTTCAGGTCCTAAACTATTTGATAATTTCATCAACAATATAATTTTAAGATTCTGAAGGCCATATGTATTACATATTCAGGGATATAAACCTGGGAGTGACAACCAATAAAAATAATGTAACAAAAGACTGGGGTATGAAGGGGATAATACAGGGCACATCCATTTCTTCAACAAACTAATAAACAAAAAAAAGAAGGGAAACCTATAAATTAAAAAATTTAAGGCTCAAACAACGAAATGCAATGTGTGGCCCTTGTTTAAATATTGATTTGAACAAAGCATGTGAAAAAAGAAAGATATCTGTGAGACAATTAGGGAAATGTGAATACTGCCTGGGTGTATGAAGATATTAAGGAATTACTAATATTTTTAGATATAAGAGTATTGTAGTTATATTTAGAATGATATATAACTTTTTTAAACTTTTTTCTGAATAGACACAGAAAACAAGCTTGTCATATAACATTTAAATAAGAGATATGTAAAGTCAATACATAATTTCATCCTTTACAGATAACCACTGTTAACAACAGAGTATCACTGCAGATTCTTTTCTATTCATATCCAAATACATGAGTATTTTACAGAAATGAAACAGTACTACGTGTGCTGTTTTTATGGCTTTTTCACTTAATATATCATGGACACGCTTCTGGAGAACTAAATACATATGTCTCAATCTTTTTTTTGTTTTTTGAGATGGAGTCTCGCTCTGTCACCCAGGCTGAACTGCAGTGGTGCGATCTCAGCACACTGCAACCTTTGCCTCCCAGGTTCAAGCAATTCTCCTCCCTCAGCCTCCCAAGTAGCTGGGATTACAGGCGTGCACCACCACGCCCATCTAATTTTTGTATTTTCAGTAGAGACGGAGTTTCTCCATGTTGACAATGCTGGTCTCAAACTCCTGACCTCAGGTGTTCGAACTCCGCCCACCTTGGCCTCCCAAAGTGCTGGGATTACAGGTGTAAGCCACCGCACCTGGCCTCAATCTTTTTAATCCTTCTTTAGCATTCCACAGTATGGTTGGACCATAACTTATTTAACTGTTATAGTACCAGTGGGCATTTAAATGGCAATCTTTTGTTCATGTAAGTAATGTTTCTGAGAACATCTTAGTCTATGTATAAAATTATAGATACAACTTCCCATAGATTATATTGAAGCAAATTCCAGATATATAATTTAATTGATAAAATGATACATAATTTTATGGGTTAAATGTCTGGAATTTGCTTCAATATAACCTATGGGGAGTATGAGAGCTGAATACAGAGAAACTGGATCGTGTGTTGGTAACTGTTGGAGCTGGGCAATGGGTACATGAGGATTCATTATATTATTCAGTATACTGTTCAAATATTTTAGTATATGCTTGAAATTTCCCATACTAAAATTTAAAAAGGCATTAAACACAAAATATGAGCCAGTTTTGTAGAAATACAACATATATAAACATATATACCTTCTTCCCCCTTCCCCCATGGAATGATATACAAGGAGACATTAACAGTGATTAAGTGGTAAAGGTGAAAATATGTGAAAAGAGATGGCTAGGATGAGGTAATGTCAAGCCAGTAAGATAAATTGTATCCTCAGAAGGATTGGCTGCCTTCTGAGATGGTGACATCCTCTACACAAAGTGGCCAAGCAGAGATTTATCAGGAATAGAACATAAAAGACACCTTTACTGGGTGGAAGCCAGACCAAACTCCTAAAATTTCTTTTAGCTCAGAGATCCTGTTGATTTGTTAACATCAGATTAATGTCAATTCTATCCTTACTCTGACCAACTGACAAACACCTGAAAAGTTAATTTTTGAATTTTCCCTGAACAACTTATCTGTGAAAGATACTTACTTTGATTTATTATATTCAAATTCTATATGTAGACAATCTTCAATGCCCACTTCCATCTTAATAGAGTTGTTAACATCAGGATAGGTGGCAAGCTGGTGAACAATCAGATCATATTCTTTTACCAAATCTGTCAGTCTTCTCACTATTGTCACTTTAAGAAAATACCTATAAAGTTAAAAGAGAGGATGAGTTAAATCACCTGTAATAAATTTTCACGTTTTAAATCAGCAAACATTAACTGCAACTCAGGCTTCTCCTTCTTGCTGGAACTCCTTTGGGATCAACTTACTTCATTACTTCACGAAGGAGTTCCAATTTTCTTTAATGCCCCCGACATGAAAAAAAATACAAAGTTCAATTTTAAGAATAGTGTAAATACTTTACCAGGTGAGTTTGGAGGGCTGTCATCAAGCCTACTTGAAGAAACCTCTCCAGATCACTTCTTTAAGGAACTGCTTTTTGAAATTTGGGTTGTCAAACGCAGTTCCAGATAGATAATGCCAAGTTAAACAGGGAAAGCAGGATCTCGGACCTGATGCATTCAGATTAAGATCCTCAAATGCCCTGGACTCTGAGGCATCCCTGGCTTCCTGCATACAGACTTAGTGAAGGGAAAGGACACTGAATTGAGAGTTTAGAAAACTCGGTTCCTACTTCTGTTCTGCCATCCACTACTTGTGTCATTTTAGATGTATCAGAGCCTTTCTGGTACGAACCATATACTAAATCAGATTTTCTGGGACACTACTGGATTCAGAATTCAGTTTACATGACAAATGAAGTATGTAAGGGACAATTCATACCAGGGAAGTGTATAACTGAAATGTCTCATAACAATGTTGTCTAACTCTATAATGTTAGAACGCTCTATTACCTCAAATCAGCATTAGCCACAAAGTATGTGACAGAATTTTTAAAAATCTTAAATCTTCCAATCTAGAATTATAATTAGAGGTTCAAATAAGATTATCAACAGTAGCCATTACTTTCTGGTTTTGATTCTGTTCAGTTTATAATACACATTCATACCTCAAGCGGACATTGGCACCGATGTAAGATTCATATGGCTTTTCAACTTGCATAAATTCAAAATCATAACTTCTGCTCTGAGTCAGCTCTCCAGGTAAGGCTAGTTCTTTCACTAGGTTTACAAATTCATGAGTATTACTCTTGTCATTGAAAAGTTCTAAGAAATTTTAAAAGGCAAAAAGACCAATTATTTAATAGCCATTTCAATAAAACCCAAACATCTACTTCAAACGCAAACAATTTTTACCAAAAGAATTATTGAGTTTGTCTCTAATAAACTAGACCTATGCTCTGAATTCCATTATCCTTTTTATAATTATACTTCATGTAGGCATAAAAGATTTCAAGTGGCATAGCACAATGAAAATTTCTATTAAAGCCGGGCGCGGTGGCTCACGCTTGTAATCCCAGCACTTTGGGAGGCTGAGGCGGGTGGATCACGAGGTCAGGAGATCGAGACCACGGTGAAACCCTGTCTCTACTAAAAATACAAAAAAAAAATTAGCCGGGCGTGGTGGCGGGCGCCTGTAGTCCCAGCTACTCGGAGAGGCTGAGGCAGGAGAATGGCGTGAACCCGGGAGGCGGAGCTTGCGGTGAGCCGAGACTGCACCACTGCACTCCAGCCTGGGCAACAGAGCAAGACTCCGTCTCAAAAAAAAAAAAAAAAGAAAATTTCTATTAAAAATGAGTTCATTCCTTTGATGTAGTTGGGGCTCTCCCAATATGAAGCCATTTGACACATTACCAGCAATTATTTGAACTTCCCCCAGACAAGGCAAAAATTCTGTTTTGCTTTAGTTAGGCAAATATATTACCTTCATAAAATTACAAAACACAAAAAGACTAAAACCAACTATCAATTACTACAACTTGCCTCTCAGTCAGAATAGACATGTAAGTACACTCAGAACAGACATATAAACAAATATCTACCCATTCCAATTCTGATACTTTAAAAATGTGCACTGAAACTTAGAAAGCTAGATTTTAAGCCTAGTTATGTAGACAATATTATAAAGACATATTTTCTTTTCTCTTCTGAATCTGCAGTATAGAAAGATTTATATAGTTTAACTCCCTACTAAATCAAGCATGTATCTGGAATCATGTATGGAAATGTACATAAGTTGATCTAAGTCAAGAAGAAACTACACCTTTCCTTCTCACATGGAATTTTGTGTTGACACAAGTGAGTCTGGCTACAGGCACGCACTAGATCAGAAAGACAAATGGCATGGGTAATTAGAAAATGAAGAATGAAGGTGAGACTGCTAATTATAAGAAGGATGGTGAAAAATGTAGGCAGATGAAAATTTCAGTAGGTCAACTAATTTGCTTGAATTATTTTTCAAGGCTGGTAGTTTCATATATATCATGAAATGATGTATCAAATATCATTTCATACAAGTCAAAGAAACACAATTTAATATAGTTATAAAGTAAGTCCTCTCTTTTATTATGCAAAATCAATTCCTTCCTTCTACAAACCTAAGCTCTAATTCAATTATTTTGGTGCAAAATCCAACCCTCTTCAAATTCAGTTATCAAAGAAAAAGAAGTAATACTATTTTAAAACTCACCAATTTGACCTACAAATTCAATTCTAATTCCTTGGTGTTCTAGCCTCTTTCCAGGTTGCTTAAAGGCTAGGTTTACCTGCCAAAACATGAAATTATAAGAGATGTTAACAATCCTTTGAGTGGGCCTACTAGTAGCTTCCTTTCAGATGAATGCAATATATAAATATTTCAGGTATTCATTTATGAAGTTTGAGACACCACCACATACCTAAATCAGGATGATGTTATAGCACCAGAGAAGGTGTAATTTAGTTATACACAATCATGGGTGAACCTCTTACATCAACATTAAGTCTGGTTTGTTGAGAAGGAATCCTTAATAAGTGGAGAACTATAAAAAGACTCAAAGAAAGGAACAGCCTTCAACTATTCATACTTGTTTTCTGGTCAAACAGTTAATTCTATGACTAATAAAAGCATTTTAATGTGAGGTAATTACTAATTTCAAGAACTGACCTAAAAACAGACGCAATTCCAGGACATTTAAATCAAGCAAGACTAACATCCACACAACTAGGACTGTATTATGGACAATGCTCAGAAATTTGTGGGTCAAATCATAGCTTCATACTTGTTGTAATTGAGGTATCACTTTCAGTTTTCTGTAACCAATATATTATTATAATTCCTAACCTTAAAAGCAGTGCCTTTTGTCCTGAGTCTGCTACCCACCATAAAAAAAGAATGCCTAAAGATTTAAATTCAAGTATGATTTATCTTACATGCTTTTTTTTTTCCAGAAAGGACTTTGTTGCTTAGGCTGGAGTGCAGGGGCACAATCATAGCTTACTGCAGCCTCAACCTCTTGGGCTCAAATGATCCTCCTTCCTCAGCCTCCCAAAGTGCTAGAAGTACAGGCATGAGCTACTGCACCTGGCCATTATCTTACATACTTTTGGAGTAAAGTATATAATCTCAAAATCCCTAAACTCATATATCTGCCAAGTGGAAATCTTAAAAAAAAATACACACACACACACACACACACACACACACACACACACACACATTTTAAGAGATAGAGTCTCACTCTGTCACCCAGGCTGGAGTACAGTGGCATGATTATTGCTCACTACAGCTTTGAACCCCTAGGATTAAGTGATCCTCCTGCCTCAGCCTCCAAATAGCTGGGACTATAGGGATGCATAACTATGCCAGGCTAATTAAAAAAAATTTTTTTGTAGAGATGAGGTCTCACTATATTGCCCAAGCTGGTCTCAAACTCCTGGCCTCAAGCAATTCTGCCACGTTGGACTCCCAAAGTGCTGGGCTTACAGGCATGAGCCACTGTACTGGCCACAAACTCATCTTTAAGATCTACACAGAATTCCTTTTTTTGTTTGTTTTAGACGGAGTTTCGCTCTTGTTGCTCAGGCTGGAGTGCAACCTCACTGCAACTTCCATCTCCCAAGTTCAAGCAATTCTCCTGCCTCAGCCTCCCAAGTAGCTGGGATTACAGGCATGTGCCACCACGCCCAGCTAATTTTGTATTTTTAGTAGAGATGGGGTTTCATTATGTTGGTCAGGCTAGTCTCAAACTCCTGACCTCAGGTGATCCACCCACCTCGGCCTCCCAAAGTGCTAGGATTACAGGCATGAGCCATCATGCCTGGCCAGATCTACAAAGAATTCTATTGTTTGGCTACACCAACATTTACCTGCTGAATCCCCTGTATGGTCATATAGGTTGTTTCTCAATTGTCTTTCTTGATAATACTCTTCTTCTCTAAGTATTACCTGAGACAGTCAAGGATACAACTTCACATTGTTTGGCATGGGAGTCAGGGCTCCGTTTAAGTACCATTAGTTCACTGTGAGATGACCAGGGTCTAGACTTGAAGCCAGCCTGCCCCTATGATGGGTGTTTCTCTGCATGTGTTTACAGTCCTACCGGGTTCCCCTTCTCTAAGGTTCTGATTGTATTTTGTATATTCATTTATTCACTTGCTCATTGAATGTACCCAGCCCTGTGCTGGCTACTATTGAAAGGTGTATGTAGTCTGAGAATATAATCTTACCGTCAAAGAACAGAAATCAGAAAAAGGAAAGAAAAAGCAGAGAATCAGGTGGAGTCTCAATATATTGCCCAGGCTGGTCTCGAACACCTGGCCTCAAGCAATCCTCCTGCCTCAAGTGACCATACCCAGCCAAATTTGTAACTTTTTAATTTGAGAAAGATCTCTGTAAACTATATATGTTAGAAATAAAATTCCAAGCTAGGCATGGTGGCTCATGCCTATAATTTCAGCACTTTGGGAGGCAGAGGCAGGAAGACTGCTTAATTAAGGTCAGGAGTTCAAGACGAGCTTGGACAATATAGCAAGACTCCGTCTCTACTAAAAAAAAAAAAAAAAAAATTAGCTGGGCATTGGGGCGTGTGTGCCTGTAGTCCCAGCTACTAGGGAGGCTGTGGCAGGAGGGGCCCTTGATCCTAGGAGGTCGAAGGTGCAACGAGCTAAGATTACACCACTGCACTCCAGCCTGGACAACAGGGTAAGACCTTGTCTCAAACAAAAAAAGAAAAAAAAAGGCAGGGCACAGTGGCTCATGCCTGTAATCTTAGCACTTTCGGAGGCCGAGGACAGTGGATCACTTGAGATGAGGAGTTCCAGACCAGCCTGGCCAACATGGTGAAACCTTGTCTCTATTAAAAATACAAAAATTAGCTGGGCGTGGTGGCACATGCCTGTAATCCCAGCTACTTGGGAGGCTAAGGCAGGAGAATCACTTGAACCCGGGAGGCAGAGGTTGCAGTGAACCACTGCACTCCAGCCTGGGCAACAGAGCAAGACTCTATCTCCCCCGCCCCCGCCCCCCCCAAAAAAACTTAACATTTAAGAATTAGGTAGGATCCTTTTTCATACAAAAAAGCATACTTCTAGGTTTCTTTTTTTCTTTGAGACGGAGCCTTGCTCTGTCGCCCAGGCTGGAGTGCAGTGGCGCGATCTTGGCTCACTGCAAGCTCCGCCTTCCAGGTTCACGCCATTCTCCTACCTCAGCCTCCCAGGTAGCTGGGACTACAGGCGCCTGCCACCATGCCCGGCTAATATTTTTGTATTTTTAGTAGAGACGGGGTTTCACTGTGTTAGCCAGGATGGTCTCGATCTCCTGACCTCGTGATCCGCCCGCCTCAGCCTCCTAAAGTGCTGGGATTACAGGCATGAGCCACTGCGCCTGCCCGGCCGTTTATTCTTTACTATAACAAATACTGGTAATGTAACTTTTAAAAGCTTTTCTTACAAACAATGTTTCTCAACAGATAACAGAAATCAAGGACCAAGAAAAAGAGGTCCAATTACTTCTGTTTGTAAACTGCATAGATTAAAATATTCATCTTCTGTGTCTTCCCTATCTTATAACCAATGTAGTTAGTTACTTGCCTTCAAAATAACTCAGAAAAAAGTAAATTGTGATACACCATATGGAATATTATTAAAAGTTTAAAAACAATAATGATAAAGAATTTTTAATGATGTGGGAAGATGTGCATGATGTGTTACGTGAACAAAGCGTGGTTAAATTGTATACAAGTATATGCCAATTATATTTTTTGAAACTACAGAAAGAAAATACTCTTAACAGCAGTTACTTCTGGAATGAATGATTATTGATTATGGGTAATTGTTTTCTTCTCTGGTTTTTAAGTTTTTGTTTTGTTTTGTTTTTTGTAGACAGGGTCTTGCTGTGTCACCCAGGCTGGAGCACAGTGGCACCATCATGACTCACTGCAGCCTCAATCTCCCAGGCTCAAGCGATTCTCCCACCTCAGCCTCCCCAATAGCTGAAACTACAGGCACATGCCACCATGCCTGGCTAATTTTTTTTATACAGGGTCTTACTATGTTGCCCAGGCCTCTAAAAAAAAAAAAAGGCAAAAAATACTATTAAAGTCAGAAAAATATTTAAGAAAGAAAAGTAGTACTTAAACAGGCTTAACATTAAAAATTTTATATTTGAACCACAAATAATAAAACAAGCATAATCCCAGCTATTTCAAAAGCAAAGCAGTAATTTCAACTGTTCTCTAATCTGTACCAATAAAGCATATAGGAAAAAATTATATTTTTGAAAATATCTACATGGCAGCAGTTTTTAAGAATGATTTTATTTGAACATGGCTTTGTCTGATATTTTTAAAACTTACAGTTCTTCAAAAACCATCATGAAACCACACTATTAAAATAGAAATGCAAAGTTTTTCAGTTTTCCCACCGAACTGCAAACTCTGAAATTTTCCTTGATCTCCCACTGATGTTAAAACACAGTTGCTTTTAAGCCTTATTGTAGGCTCTTCTGCAATCTGAAGAATCCTAGAATTTGAAGGCATAATTAAGCATTTTGGTTTAAAAGCTATTCTGCAAGGAAGCACAGAAAAGTAAACTAACTATGCTGGTGAGCTGGGTCAAGAATTTTTTTTTTTTTTTGAGACGGAGTCTCGCCCTGTAGCCCAGGCTGGAATGCATTGGTGCGGTCTCAGCTCACTGCAACCTCTGCCTCCCAGGTTCAAGTGATTCTCCTGCCTCAGCCTCCTGAGTAGCTGGGATTACAGGCACCCGCCACCACGCCTGGCTAATTTTTTGTGGGTTTTGTTTGTTTGTTTTTGAGATGGAGTCTCACTCTGTCACCCAGGCTGGAGTGCAGTGGCGTGATCTCAGCTCACTGCAAGCTCTGCCTCCTGGGTTCACACCATTCTCCTGCCTCAGCCTCCCGAGTAGCTGGGACTGCAGGTGCCCGCCACCACGCCTGGATAATTTTTTGTATTTTTAGTAGAGACGGGGTTTCACCATGTTAGCCAGAATGGTCTAGATCTCCTGACCTCGTGATCTGCCCGCCTCGGCCTCCCAAAGTGCTGGAATTACAGGTGTGAGCCACCACGCCTGACCTATGTCAAAAGTCTTAACACCAATTCAGTTATACTTTTCTAACTTATTATGATTCAAAAATTTGCAAAAAACTTGCAAGAATAGCACAAGGAAATCTCAAATAACCATTACCCAGATTCAGCGCAAGTTTTATATTCTGCCCCATCTGCTTTATCATCATCTCTCTACATATATATGGGCATGCATATATATACTTTTTTCCACAACAAAGAGTAAGTTGGAGACATGATGCTCCATTACCCCTAAACATTTCATATGTATTTCCTAAGAAAATCGACATTTTCTGCTGGGCACGGTGGCTCACGCCTGTAATCCCAGCACTTTGGGAGGCCAAGGCTGGCAGATCACGAGGTCAGGAGATCTAGACCATCCTGGGTAACATGGTGAAACCCTGTCTCTACTAAAAATAGAAAAAATTAGCCGGGTGTGGTGGTGGGCACCTGTAGTCCCAGCTACTCGGGAGGCTGAGGCAGGAGAATGGAGTGAACCCGGGAGGCAGAGCTTGCAGTGAGCTGAGATCATGCCACTGCACTCCAGCCTAGGCGACTGAGTGAGACTCCGTCTCAAAAAAAAAGAAAAAAAAGAAAAAACCATACTCTCTGCTCCAACAAATGAGTCTCAAAGCTCATGCCTCAGTATACAATATTCTAGATGTCTTGAATAATGCTATCTTCAGAATTTATTTAAGGAGTTGTATTATTCTACACTGTTTAAGACAAACATATACTATCGATGTACCACACACCATTTATACACTCATTTTATTTTATTTATTTTTTCTCTCTTTTTTTTTGAGAGGGAGTCTCGTTCTGTCGCCCAGGCTGAAGTGCAGTGGCGCGATCTCGGCTCACTGCAACCTCCGCCTCCTGGGTTCACACGATTCTCCTGCTTCAGCCTCCCGAGTAGCTGGGATTACAGGCGCACACCACCATGCCTGGCTAATTTTTTGTGTATTTTTAGTAGAGACGGGGTTTCACTATGTTGGCCAGACTGGTCTCGAACTCCTGACCTTGTGATCCACCTGCCTCAGCCTCCCAAAGTGCTGAGATTACAGGCGTGAGCCACCGCGCCCGGCTTATACACTCATTTTAAATCAGACACCAAATTATCTGTATATTATTGTTGCTGGATATTGTGATTATCCAAAATTAGTTTCCAACTGCTGCCAGTGGAAATCCAAGATTAGTTTGCAACTGCTGTCATAGTCCATATGCATTTTGATTAAAGATGCCACAAAAATATTCCTTGCTTAAAGAACTAAACTATAAACTACTATAATCTTGGACTAAACATACCCCTGTGTTGACTTTTGCAACAGGGAGTAGATCCAGAGTTCACTGTAAGTGGCTTGTCAATAGTAGTACCACCTCAAGCCATTTTACTTACCAGATTCAATTTCTAAAAAAGAAATAAAAATGTCTTATAAATGAAAGTAGAGAACAGTAAAATTTGACTTCTAAAATAATATCTCACTTTGAAATAATTACCAACTATCTTAATTACTAAATATGTCTTTACCTTAAATAGATACAATAAGAGGTTCTTTTATTCTCTGCGTGTTGTGACAGTAGCTATTTCATATTTATAGAAAAAATATTCCCAGCAATACCTAAACATTTTGACAAAGTTTTCATATGAAAACACAATACAGGGGCTGGGCATGGTGGCTCATGCCTGTAATCCCAGCACTGTGGGAGGCCAAGGCATGCGAATCTCGAGTCCAGTAGTTCGAGACCAGCCGGGGCACAATGGCGAAACCCTGTCTCTACAAAAAAATATAAAAATTAGCTGGGCATGGTGGCACATGCCTGTGGTCCAAGCTACTTGGGAAGGTGAGGTGGGAGGATCACTTGAGCCCAGAAGGTGGAGGGTGCAGTGAGCCAAGATTGTGCCACTGCACTACAGCCTGAGTGACAGAGCAAGACCCTCTCTCAAAAAAGGGTTAAAAAAAGAGCAAACACCATTTCTTCTTAAAGCTGCTGTCTGGAAACTGTATAAATTGTTTTTGTTTTTAGAGACGGAGTCTCACTCTGTTGCCCAGGCTGGAATGCATGCAGTGGCGCAATCTCAGCTCACTACAAACTCCACCTCCCGGGTTCAAGCAATTCCCCTGCCTCAACCTCTCCAGTAGCTGGGACTACTGGTGTCCACCACCACACCTGGCTAATTTTTGTATTTTTAGTAGAGATGGCGGTCTCATCATGTTGGCCAGGCTGGTCTTGACCTCAAGTGATCCGCCTGCCTTGGCCTCCCAAACTGCTGGGATTACAGGCATGAGCCACTGAGCCCGGCCAAAACTGTATAAATTAAAGGAGAAAAGTCCTCTCTTCAAAGTGAGTTTTACTTTTTGTACTTCATTATAAATTTGGATTGCAAGTCAAAATCAAAACTTAAAAACAAAACTGTCAACAAACATGAATTTTAATATTTTGAGGGGTTGCCTTTTAAAAAAATGTCCTGGTTAAGGAACTGTAACTTATGAACCCCTCTCAAAAAAATCCCCAGATAAATCACTAGTCAAAATGCTCACGATTCCAAAAAAACAACTATACCTCAATACTTAATTAAACATAGTCAAAAAGACTCTCAAAATTACTCAGAAGGTACAGAGATGTAAGCTATATTTTTAAAAAGGGGGAACCTAGGTCAGATATATTCTTAAAGCATAAAAAATTTAGGGCACTGTCCAGTTGAGCTAGACTTAACCCACTTATGCTGGAGGTTGCAAATTTGTGTGTGTGAAAAATCAGACCTTGGTGATGACCTTGAGCAGTAGGATATCAATAACTCCCACAAGCTTAGCGTTCCAGTAATGGAACACTAGGCATAAATGGGTTAAGGATGATTTGTCACTTGACATGAACCAAAGCAGTAAATATTCTAAGTAAAGACAAAAAAGACTTGAGTAAATCAAGTTTAAGAAGTTCCCAGCTGGGAGTGGTGGCTCACATCAGTAATCCCAACACTTCGGGAGGCCTAGGCAGGAGGATTGCTTGAGCCCAGGAATTTGAAACCAGCCTGGGCAACATGGTGAGACTTCATCTCTACAAAAAAAAAGTGTTTTTAATTAACTGAGTGTGGTGGCATGTGCCTGTGGTCCCAGCTACCCAGGAGGCTGAGGTGGGAGGATTGCTTGAGACCAAGAGACTGAGGCTGCAGCACACCATGATCATGCCACTGTACTCTAGCCTGGGCGACAGGGCGAGACACTGTCTTAAAAACAAAAACAAAAAATTTCCCTATTTATTTTGTGATAATTTAAATATTTCCAGCTGTCTTAAGGAATGCTTCAAGAGATCGAGACCATCCTGGCCAACATGGTGAAACCCCATCTCTACTAAAAATACAAAAAATTAGCCAGGCATAGTGCCATGTGCTGTAGTCCCAGCTACTTGGGAAGGCTGAGGCAGAAGAATCGCTTGAACCTGGGAGGTGGAGGTTTCAGAGAGCCGAGATCACGCCACTGCACTCCAGCCTGGCAACAGAGCAAGACTCTGTCTAAAAACAAATAAAAAATAAAAAATAAAATGCCACAGAAGTGCCAAGACAATTCAATGGGGAAGGAATATTCTTTCCAGCAAATAGTGCTGAAACAACTGGATACTGACATGCAAAAGAATAAAGTTGGACTGCTGCCTCACGCCATACGCAAATATTAACTCATTTGGATAAAATACCTACATGTAAAAGCTAAAATTAAAAAACTCTTAGAAGAAAATATGGGTGCAAATCTTCATGACCTATGGATTAGGCAATGATTTCTCAGAAATAATGCCAAAAGCACAAGCAACAAAAGAAAAAAAAACTGATAAATTGGACTTCATCAAAATGTAAAATTTTGCACTGCAAAAGACACCAAGAAAGTGAAAAGAGAACTCAGAATGGGAGAAAATATTTGCAAAACACGTATCTGGACTTGTACCCAGAATATATAAAGAACTCTTACAACTCAACCATAAAAAGAAAAATAACCCAATTAAAAAAATAGTCAAACTTTGAATAGACTTTTCTCCAAAAAACACAGACATACGGCAATGAGCACACGAAAAGATGTTCAATATTATTACTCATTGGGGAACTGAAAATCAAAATGAGATACCACTTTATACCCACTAGAATAACTATAATAAAAAATAGACACATTAGTAAGTGTTGCCAAGAACATGGAAAAACCAAAACCCTCATATATTGCTGGAGGCAATGTGAAAGGGTGCAGCTGCTTTGGAAAAATTTGACGGTTCTTCTAAAAATTAAACAGGAAGTTAACATATGACCCAGCAACTCTACTCCTAAGATCCAACAGAAGTTAAAACATATGTTCACACAAAAACCTGTACATGAATGTTCATAGCAGTATTGTTCATAATGGTCAAATAGTACCAACCCAAATGTCCTCAACTGATGAATAAACAAAATGTGATATATTCTTATACCACACGGATATATTAGAATATTGTCTGGCACCAAAAACAAACAAAAAAAAGAATGATGTTCTCATACATGCAATAACATGGATGAACCCTGAAAACATGCTAAATGAAATAAGTTAGGCACAAAAGGACAAATATTATATGACCACTTATACCAAATATCTAAAATAGGCAAATTCATAGAAACAGACAGTAGATTAGAGGTTACCAGGGGCTGGAAGATGGGGAGTTACCTGCCGCTTAATGGGTACAAAGTTTCTATTTGAGGTGATGAAAAAATTTTGGAAATATAGTAGCTATGCTTGCAAAACGTTATCAATGGAATTAATTTCACTGAATTATATACTTTAAAACTGTTAAAATGGCAAATTTTATGTAATATATATTTGACCACAATTTTTTAAAAAAGAATGAAGTGTTGACCAGGCATGGTGGCTCACACCTGTAATTCCAGCACTTTGGGAAGCCGAGGCAGGCAGATCATAAGGTCAGAAGTTTGAGACCAGCCTGGCCAACATGGTGAAACCCCGTCTCTACTAAAAATACAAAACTTAGCTGGGTGCGGTGGCAGGCACCTGTAATCCCAGCTACTCGGAAGGCTGAGGCAAGAGAACTGCTTGAACCCAGGAGGCAGAGGTTGCAGTGAGCCCATATCATACCACTGTACTCCAGCGTGGGTGACAGAGCGAGACTCCATCTTGAATGAATGAATGAATAAATGATTGAATAAAAATTAAAAAAGAATGAAGTATGGGTACATACTACAACATGATGAACCTTGAAAACATTATGCTAGGTAAAAGGAGCCAGACACAAAAGGCCACACAGTATATACCATTTATATGAAATGTCCAGAATCAACAAATTCAGAAATAAAGAAAGGAGATTTGTAAATTACTGGTTCTCAGGTAGTGACTGCTAATAGTATGGGATTTCTTTTTGGGGTGGTGAAAATGTTCTGGAATTACATTTTGATAATGGTGACTCAACTCTGCAAATATAGTAAAAATCACTATACACTCTAATAGGTGAATTTTATGGCATGTGAATTATAACTCAATTAGGCTATTAAAAAAAGAAAAGAAAAGAAAAAAGTACGTGCCACAAACAGGCCAACAGAACAGAATAAAGTTCTGAACAGGTTCACACAACCTCTGATTTATGACAAAGGTGGTATATTACAGTGCAGCAGGATAAAGGATGGCTTCTTCAATATATGTCCTGGGTTCATTAGCTATCCATACAGAAGAAAAATAAATTTGACTCCTATGTCACACCACAGACTGATTTATGACAAAGGGGGTATGACAGTGCAGTGGAAAAGGATGGCTTTTTCAGTATACATCCTGGGTTCATTAGTATCCACACAGAAGAAGAAAAATAAACTTGACTCCTATGTCACCACCACAGACAAACTGAAAACCAATTCCAAGCAAAACAAGGATCTAAATGTGAAGTATAAAAATAAAATTTAGGCCGGGTATGGTGGCTCACGCCTGTAATCCCTGCACTTTGGAAAGCCGAGGTGGGTGGAACACCTGAGGTCATGAGTTCGTGACCAGCCTGGCCAATATGCTGAAACCCTGTTTCTACTAAAAATATAAAAATTAGCTGGGTGTGGTGGTGGGTGCTTGTAATCCCAGCTACTCAGGAGGCTGAGGCAGGAGAAAAGCTTGAACCTGGGAGGCAGAGGTTGCAGTGAGCCGAGATGGTGCCACTGCACTCCAGCCTGGGCAACAAGAGCGAAACACTGTCTCAAAAATAAATTAATTAATTAATTAAATTAAATAACATTTATAGGAGAAAAAAACAGGAGAATATCTTTGTGCCCAAGGGGTAGGCAAAGATTTTTGGAACTAGATATGAAAAGCATAAACAAAAAGGAAACATTAAATCCTAGTGTATTAAAATTAAGAACTGTTTATCATAAGACACCATTAAGAGACTAAAAAGTCAAGCCAGAAATTAGGAGAAAATATTTATGATACATATATAAAGGACTCCATATCTAGATATATAAAACACCTTTATCAAGAACATACAAAAAAATCCTACACATCAATAAGAGAAAAAGAGTCAACTAGATAGAAAAATGAGCAAAATTTGGAACCAACCAAGATAGTAGGTAAATGGATAAACAAATTTTGGTATATCCATACAATGGAATATGATTTGGCACTAAAAATAAATGAGCAATCAAGTAACAAAGATATATGGAGAAACCTTGAAAGAATATTGCTAAATGAAATAAACCAATCTAAAAAGGCTACATTCTATATGATTCCAACTACATGACATCCTAGAAAAGACAAAATTATAGACAGTAAAAAGAACAGCAGTTGCCGATGACTGGATGGTGGTGGTAGTGCAGGTGCCACAGCGGCATGACTAGGTGAATGAAACACAGGGAATTTTTAGGGTGGTTAAACTATTCTATATGACATCACAATGATGGATACATGACATTATGCATTTATCAAAACCCAGAGAATGTACAACAGAGTAAACCCTAATGTAAACTATGGACTTTAGTTAATAATAATGTAATAATGGTTCCACAGTTTTAACAAATGTATCACACTAATGCAAGATTAGTAACAGTGAATCCATGTGGGGCTGAGGTGAGGAAGAAGGGAGTACATAGAACTCTACTTTCTGCTCAATTTTTCTGAAAATCTAGAATTGCTCTTAAAAGTAAGAGCTCTACCCTTCTACCCTTCCTCCCAAAGAAAGGAGTACATAGAACTCTACTTTCTGCTCAATTTTTCTGAAAATCTAGAATTGCTCTTAAAAGTAAGAGCTCTACCCTTCCTCCCTTTCTCTCTTTCTCTTTCTTTCTTTGAGATGGTCTCCTTCTGTTGCCCAGGCTGGAGTGCAGCTGCATGATCTCGGCTCACTGCGGCCTCCCTGCCTTGGGCTCCCGTGATTCTCCTGCCTCCGCCTGCCGAATACCTGGGATTGCAGGCGCACACCACCACGCCTGGCTGGTTTTTGTATTTTTGGTGGAGACGGGGTTTCGCCGTGTTGGCCAGGATGGTCTCCAACTCCTGACCTCGAGTGATCTGCCCACCTCGGCCTCCCGAAGTGCTGGGATTACAGACGGAGTCTCACTCACTCAATGCTCAATGTTGCCCAGGCTGGAGTGCAGTGGCGTGATCTCGGCTCGCTACAACCTCCACCTCCCAGCCACCTGCCTTGGCCTCCCAAAGTGCTAAGATTACAGCCTCTGCCCAGCCGCCACCCCGTCTAGGAAGTGAGGAGCGCCTCTGCCTGGCTGCTGTGCAACCTTCCAAGTGTGAAGTGACAGCCTTTGTTGTAGAATGAATGAAGACACTGGCACTTATTATATAACACCTTGGCAGCTATCTCAGGTCGTTGATGGTGGAGGTATTGGAATTATAGAAGAAAGCAAACACACAAATTTGACTAAAGGTGATTTTGTGACTTCTTTCTATTGGCCCTGGCCAACCAAGATTATTCTGGATGGAAATAGCCTTGAAAAGGCGATATATATATGAACGTATCTGATTTTTTTTTCCTCATATAATTCTTACTTTGTGCATTTGATATTCAGTTGTGTTTGTAATCACGGAAAAATAAAAGCATATATTTTCAAAAAAAAAAGTAAGCTCTTGAATATGTATCTAGGAGTGGAACTGCTAGATACAGATAATGCAAACCAGTTTTCTATATGGTTATGTAAGAATCTGAGGCTGGACACAGTGACTCACGCCTGTCATTCCAGCATTTTGGAAGGCAGAGGCAGGAGGATCACTCGAGCCCAGAAGTTTGAGATTAGCCTGGGAAACATGGGCAGACCCCAACTCTACAAAAATAATAAAATATTAGCTGAGCATGGTGGTGTGTGCCTGTTGTCTGAGCTACTTGGAAGGCTGAGGTGAGAGGATCACCTGAGCTCGAGAGGTCAAGGCTACAATGAGCCATGATCACGTCACTACACTCCAGCCTGGGTGACATAGCAAGACCCTGTCTCAAAAAAATTAAATTTAATTTGAAAAATAAAAGAAAGCAATCTGGGTGATAAAGACTCAAAACCCAGGATTCTTGAACAATAACTAAAGGAAATAGCATATTTAGCTTAGAGAAGACTTAGGATAAACAAGACAGTGATGTGGAAAATGTTTAAAGAGAACTCTTTTTTTTTTTGAGACGGAGTCTTTCTCTGTCCCCCAGGCTGGAGTGCGGTGGCGCGATCTCGGCTCACCGCAACCACCACCTCCTGGGTTCACGCCATTCTCCTGCCTCAGCCTCCCGAGTAGCTGGGACCACAGGCGCCCGCCAACACGCCTGGCTAATTTTTTTGTATTTTTTTAGTAGAGACGGGGTTTCACCGTGTTAGCCAGGATGGTCTCGATCTCCTGACCTCATGATCCACCCGCCTCGGCCTCCCAAAGTGCTGGGATTACAGGCTTGAGCCACCGTGCCCGGCCAAGAGAACTCTTATTTAGAAAAGGATTCGATTTATTTTGCATATCTCTAAAAAGCAGAGTGGATACTGTTAACAGAACAGCAGAATCCCCACTCTCTGAAAAGTAGGCATACAGAAACTCACGTCAGGAATATTAAAAAGGAATTTATTCTTGCTGTGGGTGAGATGTCAGACCTCCAAGATCCAACATAATATCTAATATATGAAAGATTTTCATGCAGAGCATCCTACAGTGCAAAGCCAAGTTTGGAAATCGATGCAGTTTAACCTCCTAAACTTATAGGTGAGATCCAGGAAATTAAATGACTGTCCAGAGTTACCTACCAAGACAGCAGTAAAGTTAAGGCTAGATCTTCCAGTGCTAGCCCAGTGATCTTTTTATTACACTAGGACATTTCAAAAACCCTAGATTGGTGTGGCAAGATTTTTTCTTAGTGACACATGCTTGGTCATAAACAACCCATTGTTTCCTCTTCTTTTTCCTTTAAGCTTTCTTTTCAGCATGTTCACTGATCATCTATTTAATAATCTAAAGATATGTCAGGAACCAATATTAAGTTTACCCGAAACAAACTTTCTACTCCATTTTATAAATAAGGGCTTTTCTTATATTCTAGAACCTCTCCCATTTTCCACAATTACTAAAGGACTCCTAGCAGAGATTTGGTGACCAGTTCTGCAAAATTCTTTCAGTATTATTGCATAGCATTTGTCTGGTATGGTCACCAGGATGTTTGAAAACTAGTTAGTTTATTTTTAATCTCCTTAACCATAACAAAGCTTTCATTCTGTTTTAATTTTTAATGATCCTACCTTTCCCAATTTAAATCTTTTTTTTTTGAATGGGGGGAAAGCTTTCTTTTGCATTTGTTATATTAAAATAAGTGTGCCAAATGAGCATATTATTTTCTTATTCATCTTATTCTAAATATGAGGTTTAAAATGTCCTTCTTACCTTTAAAAGCCTCAAGCTGATTCTCAAGATAGTCTTTTTGAGGTTATTACAAAATGTATACCACTTTTTTCATTTTCTTTAGTTATCCTAATTTTACTAAGCACAAGATCATCTTTAAAATAATCCTCGGCCAGGCACAGTGGCTCACACCTATAATCCCAGCACTTTGGGAGGTCAAGGTTGGGGAATCACTTGAATCCAGGAGCTCGAGACCAGACTGGGCAACACAACAAGACCCTATCGCTAAAAAAAAAAAAAAAAAATTTTAAATTAGCCAGGCAGGGTGGTTCACATGTCTGTGGTCCCAGCTACTTCGGAGCCTGAGGTAGGAGGATTACTTGGGCCCCCAGGCGGATGAAGCTGCAGTGAGCCGTAATCATGACACTGCACTCAGCCTGGGCAACACAGTGAGACCCTATCTCAAAAAAAAAAAGGAATCATTGTAAAGAACTTAAGAAGGAATACCTGGGTCATGGGTCATGGTGAGTACTCAGTAAATATTGTTATTACAGCAAACCTCTTTTCATGTGAATGAATACAGGTCTATATCATCACATTAATAATGGCCCTAAGCACACTTAATGGTTATTACCATAATTAGGTTTTTTAATGTCTGGACATTTAAGTGGCTTTCAATTTTTGAATATTATAAACAGTGCAATGAACAAAGTTGATTATTTTAGGATAAAATCTGATCAGAAGAATCTGCGGATCAAAATAATATTAATCAATATAGGCACTGCTCAAATATTTCCAGCTGTATACATTCTGAATGCATGGTATGATTGTATTCCCTACCCTCTTGTGGTTGGGTGATGTACGAACGAGACTGTTTCTAGAGACAATAAATTTGATCAAAAATGCTCTGTTACTTCTAGGATGGGGCATTTTAATGGCTTGTGAGAGACTCTGCAGAGATTTCTCTCCCTCAGCCATGATGAGTGTGATGTTCCTGGCTGCTCCATCACTGAGCATGGCACAGAATAAGGCCCTCAGCTAACTCACAAGGAACACGTTGCCTGGGCAAGAAAGAAGCCACTGCCACTGTTGTTTTTAAGTCACTGAGTTTTGGGGTTGTCTCTTACATAGTAATAATCCAGCCTATTCTGGCTACTATAAATGATATCCACTTTTGAAGATTTTGATACATATTGCTAAGCTGCCAGAATGGTTACACATGGCCTTTTAAAATCTCAGATCAATTTCTGGGAAGATGGCAACACAGTCTTTGAATCTCCCCAGATCCTCACATAAAAACAGATGGACCAACTAGACAGCAAAACCAAAAAAATCTAAGGATCCAATTTACCACAGAAAAAGATAAAGTATTCCCACAACCCCAAAACATAATACGTAGGGACAAACCAGGTTAATAGCCACAAAACCTGCATGATACTAGTGTTGTGCAGGAGGAATCAAAGAAAGCAATGGAGTGTCTGATAGACCTAAGAACTCCCAAATCACTCATATATATTCACTGGAAAGCACGGTGTCAATCTGAGAATAAGAGCTAAAGCTGGAAGGGGTTTTGCACAATCCAATATTAGAACACTCAAAACTGACCAGTCAGGCCTCCTGTCTAGGATAGGTGGTTAGAAAAACTATCCTAAACCAAACCATCAAAAGTTCATGAAGGGCCAGGCACTGTGGTTGACACCTGTAATCTCAGCACTTTGGGAGGCGAGGCTGAGACAGGTGGATTGCCTGAGCTCAGGAGCTCGAAACCAGCCTGGGCAACATGGTGAAACCCCGTATCTACCCCAAAATACCAAAAAAAAAAAAAAAAAGTTGGGCGTGGTAATGTACCCCTGTGGTCCTAGATGCTCAGGAGGCGGAGATGGGAAGATCGCTTTAGCCTGGGAGACGGAGGTTGCAGTGAGCTGAAATCGCGCCACTGCATCCAACATGGGTGACAGAGTGAGACCCTGTCACGAAAAAAAAAAAGTTCAGGAGGTCGGGTGCAGTGGCTCACATCTCAGCACTTTGGGAGGCCAGGATGGGAGGATCACTTGAGCTCAGGAGTTTGAGACCAGCCTGAGCAACACAGCGAGACCCTGTCTCTACAAAAAATATATATTTTTTAATTGGCTAGGCACAGTGGCACATGCCCATGGTCCCAGCTACTTGGAAAGCTGAGGTGGGAAGATCGCTTGGGCCTTGGAGGTCAAGGCTGCAGTAAGCCATAGTCATGCCACTGCATTCCAGCCTGGGCAACAGAGCAAGATCTTATCTCAAAAAAAAAAAAAAAAAAAAAAATTGGGGAAAACTAATTTCACATAAAAATTAGCAACATAAATATATCAAGGTCAAATCCCATATAAAGTTATTTTAAGAAAAAAAGAGAAGGAACAGAATGGCATTTCTACAGACAAGATAGATCAAAACTGTAATTTATTTCAAAACAGGCTATACAATATTAAGAAAATGATATAATACATGAAAGAAAATCTTAGGCTAGGGTGAGAAAAATCAGAAAAGAATTAGAAATAGAAGAAAAAATCATTTTAGAAATAAAGGCTAAGCAGAAGGAATACAAGAGCAAAAAACCACACTCAAACAAGACTCAAAAATACTGATATCAAGAAGAAAACCAAAGCAAAGGAATGGAATAAATACTAATAAATAATGGCTGTAATTCAAGAAAACTTTCCTCAAATGAAAAAACTGTTAACAATATCCTATGCCAGAAGACAATGCAGTAATAATAGACTTAAAACACTAAAGAAGGCCGGGCACAGAGGATCATACCTGTAATCCCAGCACTTTGGGAGGCCAAGGCAGGCGGATCACAAGGTCAGGAGTTTGAGACCAGCCTGGCCAATACGGTGAAACCCCATCTCTACTAAAAATAAAAAAGCTAGCCAGACATGGTGGTGGGCACCTGTAGTCCCAGCTACTCGGGAGGCTGAGGCAGGAGAATCGCTTGAACCTAGGAGGTGGAGGTTGCAGTGAGCCAAGATCATGCCACTGCACTCCAGCCTGGGTGACAGAGCAAGACTCCCATCTCAAAAACAATAAATAAATACAAAATAAATAAAATAAGAAAATGTAAGCCAAGATTATTCAGAAAAACTTTTACGTATAAAGGACACCAAAAAGCCATTACCAATATGCAAAAACTTAGGCCTTATTGTTCCCATGAGCATTTCCTGAGGAATCTATTAGACTCTAGTAACTAGAGAATAAGCTTCAGACAATGAAACAAATAAAGAGACAAAGATATAAGGACTGGTGGTGCACACTATATGAACAGTTATTTATAAAACCAAGACTAAGTGAGGGTGAAAGGAAGCACATAAAGTATATAATTACTATACACTCTGACAATGTACTTACTATGGTACATTTAAGAAATGTGAGTAAAACAGAGCAAATGCTAAATTTTTTTTAACTAACTTCATAATCATATTGGTAGTGGTAATATTAGTATTGTTATTCTGAGACTACTATGTATATAATGTGGGGTAAAGATAGTGAGTAAATTATGGGATATGCTAATTACATCTTCCCCTTTGACTCTGAAAATCAGTATTCTTGATGCAGAAGAAAGGAGATACACATGTAACATAAGAGGTTAAGTAAAAACTTCTAATTTTCAAATTGAATTGGAAATGACAATATGATTCCTGAGGTTTTTTTTTTTTTTTTTGAGACGGAGTCTCGCTCTGTCGCCCAGGCTGGAGTGCAGTGGCACAATCTCGGCTCACTGCAAGCTCCGCCTCCCGGGTTCACGCCATTCTCCTGCCTCAGCCTCTCCGAGTAGCTGGGACTACAGGCGCCTGCCACCATGCCCGGCTAATTTTTTGTATTTTTTGGTAGAGACGGGGTTTCACTGTGGTCTCGATCTCCTGACCTCGTGATCCACCCACCTCGGCCTCCCAAAGTGCTGGGATTACAAGCGTGAGCCACCGCGCCCGGCCCCTGAGGTATTTTATCTTAAACAATATACACAAATAAAAATAAATGTATTTATTAAATCTATATTTAAAAACTCTCCCGATCTATCCACTGAGCAGCCTAGAAATAATGTCCAACACAGTAGCAATGAGCAATCTTTGCATGCAACTATGGCCTTGAAAGATATGGCTGAGTGCAGGTATGAAGCAGAAACATAAAAGACCCTTAAACATCTTGTCATACCAGTTAGCAAGAAAGCCACCAAAAACTCCTAGGGTCTTTGGCAGTTTATTAAAAACTTAAACATTATTTAACATAAGGCAGCAATTCCACCCCTAGGTACATGCTCAAGAGAAAGGAAAATATAGGTCCACACAAAACTGCTACACAAATGTTCACATCAGCATTAGTCACAACAGTGAAAAAGGAGAAACATCCCAAATACCCACCAACTGGTGAATGCATAAACAAGAATGTGGTATAGCCATAAAATGGAATACTATTCGTCAATAAAAAACAATGATATTATAACAAATGCTACAATATTGATGAATCTCAAACACATTATACTAAGTGAAAGAAACAAAACAGGAAAAGACCACACATTGTACAATTCCATTTATATGAAATGTCCAGAATAGGCAAATTCATAGAAACAGAGATCAGTGGTTGTCAGACTGGAAGAGGGGAAATGGAAAACGACTGCTAATGGTACAGCATTTTTTTTTTTTTTTTTGAGACGGAGTCTCACTCTGTGGCCCAGGCTGGAGTGCAGTGGCGCGATCTTGGCTCACTGCAAGCTCCGCCTCCCGGGTTCACGCCATTCTCCTGCTTCAGTCTCCGGAGTAGCTGGGACTACAGGCGCCTGCCACCAAGCCCGGCTAATTTTTTGTATTTTTAGTAGAGACGGGGTTTCACCGTGGTCTCGATCTCCTGACCTCGTGATCCACCCACCTCGGCCTCCCAAAGTGCTGGGATTACAGGCGTGAGCCACCGCACCCGGCTACAGCATTTTTAAAAATTTCTGGAGTAATGAAAATGTTCTGGAATTAGTGGTGATAGTTGTACAACTCCAAATTTACTAAAAATTTTAAGCACACTTAAAGTGGGTGAATTTTTATGGTGAATATCTATATATCTCAATACAGCTTAAAAAAAGAAAAATCCTAGGGCCCCATGTCCTTCATAAGAGTCAATACAAATGTGGTAGGCAGAATTCTAAGATAGCCCTCAATATTACTACCCCATGGTGTACACATGTGTATAATCCTCTTGAGTGTGGGTGACTCCAGTGAATATGATAGGATACCACTCCTGTGATCAGGTTACTAATCAGTTGATTTTTTTAGTTAATCAAAATGGAGATTATCCTAACTGGAATTGATCAAACCAGGTAAGCTCTTTAAAAGAAGATGAATGTCAGAGTGATGGTCTCCTCCTGAACTTGAAGACAACGCAGATTGAGAGAAAGGGGCCACTCAGCAAGGATCTGAGGGCAACCTACAGGAGCAGAAAGCCCACTGCACAAGAAACAAGGGTATCAGTCATAGCACTACAAGGAAATTTCTGCCAAAAACCAGTGAGCCTGGAAGAGAATCCTGAACTTCAGACGAGACTGCAACCTTGGATTGATTTTAACCTGGTAAGTCCCTGAGCATAGGACCCAGCTAACCTATACCTGGACTTCTAAATCACAAAAATCCTAAGACATAAATTTGTTATTTTAGGCTGCTAAGTTTGTGATAATGTTACACAGGATTGTACAACTAGAGCTTCAATAGGGCAATATTTATAAACATCAAGTATGTTTAAATCATGAATTTATACATGTTATTGAGAAATAAAACTCGTAGTTTACACCTTTGGAGGATAAGGAACCAAGTTATTATTTTTTAAAACACGCCAAAGGCCGCGCACAGTGGCTCACGCCTGTAATCCCAGCACTTTGGGAGGCTGAGGCGGGCGGATCACAAGGTCAGGAGTTCGAGACCAGCCTGACCAACATGGTGAAACGCCATCTCTACTAAAAATACAAAAATTAGCTGGGCATGGTGGCACGTGCCTGTAATCCCAGCTACTCGGGAGGCTGAGGCAGGAGAATCACTTGAATCTGGGAGGTGGAGGTTGCAGCGAGCCGAGATCACGCCATTGCACTCCAGCCTGGGCAACAGAGCGAGACTCCATCTCAAAATAAATAAATAAATAAATAAAACGGGCCAAAAAAGGAAAAAGGTAAAGCATTCTTTTTTCTATATGAGCTGTACCACTAGGTCACAAGAGATAGGTAACATCTCTTTATAAATGTATTCCATCTCATAAGTAAAAACAAAATGACAGAATTTAAAGTATCACCATTCTGCAACTCCCAATGAGTTAAATCAATCTAGGTACTGAGTATCAACAGTTGCAAAAAAGAAAAAAGACAGGCCAGGCGCAGTGGCTCACACCTGTAATCCCAGCACTTTGGGAGGCTGAGGTGGGCAGACCACGAGGTCAGGAGTTCGAGACCAGCCTGACCTAACATGGTGAAACCCCGTCTCTATTAAAAATAAAAATACGAAAATTAGCCGGATGTCGTGGCACGTGCCTGTAATCCCAGCTACTCAGGAGGCTGAGGCAGGAGAATCACTTGAACCCAGGAGGTGGAGGTTGCAGGAGCCAAGATCACGCCACTGCACTCCAGCCTGGGGGACAGAGCAAGACTCTGTCTCAAAAAAAAAAAAAAAAGAAAAAGAAAAGAAAAATGACAGAGAAAGAAAACCAGACATTTTGCACCTGCAATGAAAAAACACACCACCACCTATATTCTTGCCAGAAGAATCAAACTTGAGTTTGATTCAAGCCTCTGGACCTAGCTGCCAACTTATAGGCAATAACTATACCAGGAATACACATAGAGAACTCTACAGTTCAAATGACCAAAGTGTTCTTCAACAGATGTTGCAAGTTAAAGAAAGGTATGAAGAGGGAACCTGAGATTAAGAGAGATTTAAAAACCGTATCAAATTTTTCTTAAATGAGCAAGACTAAACAAACACAAGAAAGTACTACTATAAAAGTCAGTACAGTGGTTACTTTTGAGGGGATGGGAGTGTGATGGAGACAGGACACATGGGGTAGCTGGCAAAGTACTACTTCTTGACTTGGATGGTGATTATAAGAAAATATGCCTTATAATAATTTATTTTTGTTGTGTATGGTTTTCTACATGTGTTTTTTCAATAAAAACATTAAAAATGAAAAAATCTCAAACCAATAAACAATCAGATTCAAGATACAGTAACTTTTGAACTGAAAATACTTACCTATAAGAGATCTTATCATTTTAAAAAATGCTATCCATAGTTGATCAGGTCTACATATGATTTCTAGCAATTCCAAAATGTAATTAAAAAAAAATTATTTACTTAGTGTTAGAGACAGGATCTTGCTACATTGCCCAATCTGGTCTTGAACTCTTGGGCTCAAATAATCCTCCCTCCTTAGCCTCCCAAAGAGCTGGGATTACAGGCATGAGCCACCACACCCAGGATCAAAATGTAATTCGAACACCAACTATTCTTTTTAAAAAACACACTGGAGTAGCTTTACTTTTACCTTAAACACCCCCCTTTTCCTTTAACCCATAAACATCAGCCATGAACTTCAACCGGTCCAGGTGACATAAGATTACTTTAAACTAGACTAAGGATATTCTCTACAAGACTTAAAAACAGTAAATAAACCAAATAAATATTCAGTGAAAGCCTATTATATAATCAACACTATCATGTATTTTATGGAGACTACAGAAGCACACTCTGATCCTCTGAACTTAAGGAGCTTACAAATTAGCAGGAGAGATATTTACATGTCATATCTACAAAGGAAATACCTGAGATACTAGGTTCAGTCTCTCCCTAGAAAGAAAACTACATTGGTATTCCTATGCCCTCAGCCCATTAACAAGTCATTTCAATAGACCAAACACTACTACTTTTATGCTTCTTTCATTTGGCATGCTCCATCCTTTTGATGATTGTCTGCTCTTCTTTAGGCCTCTCTTTTTCTCCATTTTTTTTTTTTTTTAAATAGATACAGGGTCTCCCCATGTTGCCCAAGCTGGTCTCGAATTCCTGGGCTCAAGTGATCCTCCCTCCTCAGCCTCCTAAAGTGATGGGATTAAAGGTGTGAGGCACCGCACTTGGCCTTTTTCTTTATTCATCTTTTAAAAGGAAGAATACAAGGGAAGTAAAGTTGAAAACCAAAAAATTCACTTCAGATTCAACACTAAGACCCCAACAGGTAATCTGGCAAAGGACCAGAAGACACAATGCAGTACAAAAAAAAAAAAAAACCTCAAATGGCTGGTAAATCTAAGTTCAATTTATCTAGTAACCAAAGAAATGCAAATTAAAATAGTAAGATTGTTTCTGCCTACCAAAATAGCAAAGATTACAAAGTGATCGTATTCAATGCTCCGTTGGGTGAAAAAGACCCATAGGTGGACATGTAATTTAATGCAAATATATTTTCCAGATTAATGTGTATTAAGATCCTTCAGATATTTCATGAATTTTGGCCTAGCAGCTCACTTTCAGGAATCTATTCTAAGGAAATAATCTTGTCCTACAGAAATTTAGAGAAAAATTTATGTATACAGATGTCCATATTACCAAAGATATGAAGAAAGCCATCTGAAAAACAGGAACTGCTTACATATCAAACAATAGAGGAAAAAGTATGCTTAATATATTACATATACATAAATATCAATTAATGCAGAGATTAGAGGAAACACATCCAAATTTTAACAGTGAATTATTTCTATATGAAGAGACTATATATATTTCCAAAACTGTCTACCACATGAATATATTAACAGAATAAGCAGGGGAGAAAAATCCTAGTATTTTCTATTTTAAAAATTATTTCAAATGTTTTGTGGTTTGCTTTTGTCTATGATAGTACCATTCTCCACTATCACTGACCACTAATAAGTATTGATCATACTCCCTAAAACATAAGAATAATCAGCCAGGTGTGGTGGCTCAAACCTGTAATCCCAGCACTTTTGTAGGCCTAGGTGGGTGGGTTGCTTGAGCCCAGAAGTTCAAGACCAGTCTGGGCAACATGGACAAACCCCATCTCTACAAAAAAAATATAAAAATTAGCTGAAGTGGTGGTGTGTGCCTGTAGTCCCAGCTATCAGAGAGGATGAGGTGGGAGAATCACCTGAGTCCAGGAGTACAAGGCTGCGTGCAGTAAGCCATGATCACACCACTGCACTCCAGCTTGAGCAACAGAGTGAGACCCTATTTCAAAAAAAAAAAAAAAAAACCCAAAACAAAAAACCATATACACTACCAGATAAAGAAAAGGGGAAAAAAGTGAAACCTTATAAAAGGCGTCATAAATATATCTGACCATGCAAAGACACATCCCAAAAGTACTCAAGTCCCCTACAGAGTACCTAGAAATAAGATCAACAGACACAATAGTAGCAGTACAGAGAGGTAAGTTACAAAGAATGTAAAAAAAACCTTTAGAAAGTTATACCAGAGAATTACTCTCAATCTCTAACTTAATGTTAAAGGAAAAACAAACTTTGGGCGAATTACAGCTCCGATCTGAAGAAACTGTCTGAAGCCAGACAGAAGCACATAATCACAAACAGAAAAAAAAAAAAATTTCTTTTTAATGAACCACACCGGAGACTTAAACAGGAAATTTTGCATGAAATTTAGAGGCTCTTCCCTTGAAAGCCTTCCAGGGTAAGAATCTTTCCTTTGCAGGAAAGATTATCTTCTAATCAATCAAATATTTTAGCTGACCTTTAGGGAAAAAAAAAAACTCTCTCCCTCATAAAATTATTCAAATTTAAGAAACAGCGCAGACCACTTTGATAACTAATTCTGATATCTTACAATTAGATAGTTTTGTCAAACAGAAGATTTACCTTTCCTGAAACAGATTCTCCGTCATAGAAGAGATAGTGTTTTTCTACTTTGCCATCTTCAGTTTTCATTTCTGCCATTTTCCTGGTTTCCCCATCATTAAGAACAATATCAATCTCACAAATTGGACCAAAAAAGCCTCCAAGAAAACTCTGAAATAAAATGAAAATGGTCATAATTATCATGTTTAGTCAGTCACTACATTTTATAATTTGAATTTAATTACCTGTGAACTACGGTTAAATAGACTGCAAATCTGTGAGTTCATAAGGAAATGATAAAAACTTATATATCAAATGCCACATCAAAGGCCGGGCGCGGTGTCTCATGCTTGTAAACCCAGCACTTTGGGAGGCTGAGGTGGGCAGATCACCTAAGGTCAGGAGTTCAAGACCAGCCTTACCAATATGATGAAACCCCATCTCTACTAAAAACACAAAAATTAGCTGGGCGTGGTAGCATGCGCCTGTGATCCCAGCTACTTGGGAGGCTGAGACAGGGGAATCACTTGAATCCAGGAGGCAGAAGTTGCAGTGAGCCAAGATCACGCCATTGCACTTCAGCCTGGGCAACAAGAGCAAAACTCCATCTCAAAAAAAAAAAAAAAAAACAACTACATCAAAACTGAGCAACTTAAGTACAATGTTAAGAGGGTAGATTTCATGTTATCTGTTTTTAATCACAAAAAAGACCAAAAAAAAACCCTAAACAAATTTTAGCATGCTATAATTTCAATCCCATACAAAACCACTATAAATAATCAAATATTAACATATGTCAGAAATCTAAGAAGTTAATTCTTAACATCTAGGCTTGAAAAATTACCTTTATTTCTACTTTTATTTATGAGGTTCTTTTATTATAGCAGAATTTACACAATTCAAAGTACTCATACAAATCCAAATGTACTACTATAATGCACTACTTACTATAAAATCCACTGCTATATTTGGTCTGAACAGGATATGTTACATTGTGAAAGCCCTTGTAGTAAAACTGGCTATAATGAAGGAAAATAAAATTTCTGTGAATTTTTCCAAAGAAAATCTACAAGCCTTGTTCTATAAATCCTGAATATGACAAATATAAGGGACAAAGATCAATTGCTTATCAATGCCAAAACACATTAGTTGGTAATAATACAGAATCCATTAGCAATTTTGATACTGGATATAGTTATGGATTATTTTAACCACAATGAAATTTAGTCTTCTAATCTTTTTAAGTTTATACAGAGAACAGTCTCCTATCATGTCATCCTACATCCCTTCATATTCTGTCCTACATAACAACCAGAATGATTTTTTTTTTTTGAGACGGAGTCTTGCTCTGTTGCCCAGGCTGGAGTGCAGTGCCGCAATCTTGGCTCACTGCAAGCTCCGCCTCCTGGGTTCACACCATTCTCCTGCCTCAGCCTCCCAAGTAGCTAGAACTACAGCCATCTGCAACCACACCTGGCTAATTTTTGTATTTGTAGTAGAGACGGGGTTTCACTATGTTAGCCAGGATGGTCTCGATCTCCTGACCTTGTGATCCACCCGCCTTGGCCTCCCAAAGTATTGGGATTACAGGCATGAGCCACCGCGCCCAGCCCAGAATGATCTTTTTTAAAAAAAAATTTTTGTAGAGACAGGGTCTCACTATGTTGCCCAGGCTGCTCTCGAACTCCTGGGCTCAAGCAATCCTCCTGCCTCGGCCTCCCAAAGTGTTGGGATTGTGGGCGTGAGCCACTGCATCTGGCTCTGAATGATCTTTAAAAAACATGTATCTGGCTGGGCGCGGTGGCTCACACTTGTAATCCCAGCACTTTGAGAGACCGAGGCAGGCGGATCACTTGAGGTCAGGAGTTAGGACAAGCCTGGCCAGCATGGTGAAACCCCATCTTTAATACAAAAATTAGTCAGGCATGGTGGCGCATGCCTGCAGTCCCAGCTACTCGGGAGGCTGAGGCAGGAGAATCACTTGGACCCAGGAGGCAGAGGTTGCAGTGAGTCAAGATCGCACCACTGCACCCTAGCCCAGGCAACAGAGCGAGAATTTGTCTCCAAAAAAAAGTTCACAAGTGTTATTCATAATAGCCCCAAATAGAAACAATCCAAATATCAATCAACAAGAAAATGGATATATACATTTTAGTATACATTCATACAAATGGGAACACCAAACAGCAACAGAATTAGAGGAGCTACAACTACACACAAGAATCAATCTCATACACATAATGTTGAGTGAAAGAGGCCAGACACAAAAGGAATACACAAAACGTATGTATAACTCCACTCACATAGTAAGCAAAAACATGTAAGGTACATTATGGTATTACAAGTCAGGCAGTGACTGAAAGAAAGCACAAAGGGGGCTTCCGGCTGCTAGCAATGTTCTGGCTGTTTTTTTTTTATAACTGAGCATTTGATGCAGAGGTATTTCACTTGGTGAAAATTCATCAAGCTATACACCTATTCGTGTACTTTTCCATAGTTATTTTACTTCAATTGTTATTTTAAAAACAGACACACACGCAATGTATTCTCTAATGTGGTCTACATATATCTGACACTAGTCATCTCTCCAGCTACTCAGCCTCTAACGTTCAGAGTTCTTTCTTCAACAGTTCCAATTTGCTAGTGTCCTTCTTGTCTCAGAGCCAAGCAAAGTATTCTTAACCTAATTCACCCTTTGAGTTTCAGTTTGACTCCCTCTCCATGAGACCTTCCTTGACTTCCTAATCAAAACTGGATTCTCCAAATTTAGGTTTCACAAGGCTTATTTAGTACTTGACTCTCCTACTGAACTGTAAACTCCATGAGGCTCATCTAAGGCAGCGTATGGCATTTAGCAGAAGGCATTAAAATACCTGTTGAATGTTAATTTTGAATAAACACATACCATTCTACTAACAGAAAATAAACAAATACACAAGAGAAATTAACTGAAATCTGAAATAGTTAATATTAGCCTTTCTGAGCAAATTAGCATTGGTATAGTAGCAATTTATATTAAATTTATATTAAACCTCAGTTCTGTCCTCACTTAGGAGAGTCATTAGTTTGCTTTCTGTTAGCTTGCTTTGTGGCTATGTAGGGCACAAAGTGATGCTATACTCAAATGAGATGATGTTTTCCTAAATCCTATATTAACAAAAGGGATTATAATTTTAAGCAATCAACTAAAAGAATTACCAGATTAGTACTTTTGACATATGGAGCAAATTTTCTTTTTGGGCCAGGCGCGGTAGCTCACGCCTGTAATCCCAGCACTTTGGGAGGCCAAGGTGGGCGAATCACGAGGTCAGGAGTTTGAGACCAGCCTGGCCAACATGGTGAAACCCCGTCTCTACTAAAAATACAAAAAATTAACTGAGCGTAGTGGTGGGCGCCTAAGGCAGGAGAATCGCTTGCACCCAGGAGGCGGAGGTTGCAGTGAGCGAGATCGCGCCACTGCACTCCAGCCCTGGGGATAGAGTGAGAGAGACTGTTTTCAAAAAAAAAATTTTTCTTTTTGACATGTTTTAATCTTTTCCGGCAAAATTACAAATAACAAACTCAAATTTTAACCAGAAAACTAATTTTAATCAGAAAACTATTCTGAACTAATTTAGAAAAAAGAAAATGAAAAGCATCAGTGATAGGTCACACGCACTGTCCATTCCTAGGTGGCTTTTGTACTCCAAGTTTTGAGTTTTAAACTCAAAACTTGATCAAAATGGTAAATTTTGAAGTACTGTAGTACATTTTCTCCTAAGGGCTACAGAAATGAGAATGTATAGCAGCTCAAAATCATGCAGCTAACATTTACTAATCGAATATGTGCTGAGCTAGCAGGGTACAGGGGTTGTGTGGGAGGAGCAATCATGAAAGGGTAGAAGACAACATCTTCAAGTAGCAGTCTATTTTAGATGGAAAACAAAATCAGTTATATTGAAGGATAATGCTAATTGGCAGAGAGAGCAATAAGAATGAGCTCTCCTTCCTTATGACATCCACATTAACTCATTTGAGTTATAAAACAGAGATAGAAAAATTAAAATTAATTTTCCTCTTTTTTTTTTTTTTGAGACAGAGTCTCGCTCTGTCACCCAGACTGGAGCACAGTGGTATGGTCTCAGCTGACTGCAACCTCCGCCTCCTGGGCTCAAGCAAGCTTCCCACCTCAGCCTCCCAAGTAGCTGGGACTGCAGGTGTGAGCCACAACACCTGGCTCGTTTTTATATTTTTTTGTAGAGACAGGGTTTCTGCCACATTGCCCAGGCCGGGTGCAAACTCCTGGGCTCAAGTGATCCACCCGCCTCAGCCTCCCAAAGTGCTGGGATTATAGGCGTGAGCCACCTTGCTTGGCCTTAAAATTAATTTTCTCATTCCTCCTGACACTTCCCAGAGCTACTTAAAAGAAAACTGAGATTTGAAAACTATAACAATTGTTTTACAGAGAAAAGGAAATATTATAACTTTTTTCCACATGCATATACTTAAACACACATAGAGTTCCACCTGGGATTTGAAAGCTGACATTAAAAGATCAAATCGCCAGGCGCGGTGGCTCACGCCTGTAATCCCAGCACTTTGGGAGGCCAAAGCAGGAGGATCGCAAGGTCAGGAGATCAAGACCATCCTGACTAACACGGTGAAAACCCATCTCTACAAAAATAGAACAAATTTGGCATGCACTTGTAGTCCCAGCTACACGGAAGGCTGAGGCAGGAGAATCGCTTGAATCCAGGAGGCAGAAGTTGCAGTGAGCCGAGATCTTGCCACTGCATTCCAGCCTGGGCGACAGAGTGAGACTCCGTCTCAAAAAAAAAAAAATCAAATCACCAAAGTTAAATAAAATTTTAATAGAACTAAAATTGCCACTAATTAAAATGGTATAAACCAAGTTCATTTTATAAAATTTCACAATTAACAACGTAATGATAAACAATGTTTTGACACCATTCTTTAAATGTTTAAATTCCTAACCATTAAAAATATGTGAAAAACTACGTGCTATCCTCTATTATTTTCTGGATGCAAGAAATATTTCATAATTTAAAAACAAGTAGCAGGACACAGTGGCTCCCACCTGTAATCCTAGCACTTTGGGAAGCTGAAGCAGGAGGATCACTTGAGCCCAGAAGTTCAAGACCAGCTTGGCCAATACAGGTAGACCCCCATATCTACAAAAATTTTAAAAATTAGCCCAGCGTAGTGGTGTATGCCTGCAGTCCCAGCTACTTGGGAGGCTGAACCCAGGAGGTAAAGGCTGCAGTAAGCCACTGACTGGGCGGCAGAGCAAGAGCTTGTCTCAAAAAAAAAAAAAAAGATATTTTTAAATACAAGCAAAACACTAAAATTGGAAGCAATCAAAAGGCATTTTTAAAAAGCCTAGTATAGCATATGCAAAAAAGTAATAGGTTGAGTAATAAATTACTGCACTTTAACAAGTTATTTCATGACAATATAGCATTGGGTTAACATTCAGTTTTGTTTTTTCTTTTTTTTTTTTTGAGATGGAGTCTCGCTCTTTCGCCCAGGCCGGAGTGCAGTGGTGCAGTGGCGCTATCTCGGCTCACTGCAAGCTCCGCCTCCCGGGTTCACGCCATTCTGCCTCAGCCGTCCGAGTAGCTGGGACTACAGGCGCCGCCACCATGCCCGGCTAATTTTTTTTTTTTTGTATTTTTAGTAGAGACGGGGTTTCACCGTGTTAGCCAGGATGGTCTCGATCTCCTGACCTCGTGATCCGCCCGCCTCGGCCTCCCAAAGTGCTGGGATTATAGGCGTGAGCCACCGCGCCCGGCCAACATTCAATTTTTTTACATTAGGGCATATCAAAAATGAGCTAGTCGGCCGGGCACAGTGGCTCACACCTGTAATCCCAACACTTTGGGAGGCCAAGGCGGGAAGATCACTTGAGGTCGGGAGTTTGAGACCAGCCTGGCCAACATGGCGAAACCCCGTCTCCACCAAAAATACAAAAAAAAAAAAAAAAAATTGGCCGGGTGTGGTGGCGCATTCCTGTAGTCCCAGCTACTCTGGAGGCGGAAGTTGCAATGAGCCAAGATCGCGCCACTGCACTCCAGCCTGGGCGACAGAGCAAGACTCCGTCTCAAAAATAATAATAATAATAATAAAAGAACTAGTCTTACTAAAAAACACCTCCAGAAAATTGTGGATATCTTACATTTTACAGGTAGAGAACAAAAAGAAAAAAATGAAGAAAAAAGCTTGCCTTTTAGAAAGAACTGAAAAAGAAAGATCTCAACCCAAAGTCTCACTTTCAAAGTTTTTTCCAAGATGTGCAACTTCTGTCATTTGAAATAAAGGGTAATGAAATCAAATTCTTTTTCTAATTATTCTAAATAAAATTCTAATACTTCTGATATGTCAAAGAGGAAGTAAAACACACAACTGTCAAGCTGGTAAAGACTAGAAGGAAAGAGAATAAAATTTGTTGAGGGTTAGGATATGATGTAGACAGCAATTCAGTTTTGAGATTTTTTTTTTTTTTTTTTAGACGTAGTCTCACTCTGTCGCCAGACTGGAGTACAGTGGCGCGATCTCGGCTCACTGCAACCTCTGCCTCCCGGGTTCAAGTGATTCTCCTGCCTCAGCCTCCTGAGTAGCTGGGATTACAGGTGTGCGCCACCACACCTAATTTTTTTCTTTTTAGTTGAGACGGAGTTTCACCGTGTTGGTAAGGCAACTTCCGCCTCCAGAGTAGGTGGGACTACAGCAATGCGCCACCACACTTGGCCAGTTTTTCTGGGGGGAGATTTTTAGTGAAGACGCGGTTTCGCCATGTTGGCCAGGCTGGTCTCAAACTCCCGACTTCAGGTGATCCAGAGTTTATCAAGTTCGTGACACACTGAGTGCCCAAGTCCCCCGCAGGGTCCGGAGCTGGGGTGCTCCCGGGTCACCCCACCTGGATGGAAGAGAGGCTGCCCGGGAGGAGAACAGGGATTGGCTACCTAGGAAGGGAAGGCGGCGACGAGCCCCCGCAGAGGCGGGGTCCGAGTCCTCAGCCAGAGCCCCGACAAGCGGTCGAAGAACGCGGGCAGAGGCTCCGACTTGGCCAGGAGAGCACGCCGCCGCCTGTAGGTGCTCGGGCCTCGGCCTCCCAAATTGTTGGGATTACAGGTGTAAGCCACCGCATCCGGTGAGATCTTTTAAGTGCAAAAATACTACTCACTTCTTTTGGTAAAGATATCTTCAAGGGCGCATCTGGAATATTGCGATTTTCAGGATTAACTATTAATATGCAAGTTAAAACTCTTAAGGAGCTTTTAAATAACTGGACTGCAACATATATGACTATAAAAACATGCTAGCAGTTGTTTTTACAGTTTTCTAATCTTGACCTAAACCTCCTATCACTGACTTTAGGTTAATTTAAGATTTTTCATATGATTTGTAAACCCAATATTGAGCATTACCAATTAGCAAAAATACATGGTAGATACATAAAAAGGCAACTTTTTAGTCCCTACTGAAGGAACTTCATTTAAGTCCAGTGGATGTAAAGAAATGCAACTCATTGCATTTCTGAGGTAGAAGGCTGACTCTCAAAATTCATTCACTTAGCCCATACACAAGCAATGAAACAGCATATTTTCATACATATATTACATCTGTGCCCATTTCAATGTTTTAAAGTTTTACAATTTATTTTGTTTGAGTAACTTAAAAATATAAACTGCTCTTGAACATAATTCAAAAAAGGGTATTAAAAGTAATAATTAAAAATGTAAGCAAAAAATAGGAGGACCTTTTAAGTTTTCTTTTCAAATGATACTCAATTAAAGAAGCCTGCCCTAACTCCCTGACTAGGCAAGGTCCCCCAATGCTTCCTTCTTAGTATCTGTCACAATTTTAATTTCCACGTTAAACAAATATATGTTTATCTCTCCCTACATTGTAAGCTACGAGAGCAGGTAGGCGCTGTTTCCATTTTACTCGGCTCCCCTGGGCACACCTGAGCAATTATTTGTTGAATGAAAGAAAAAAAGCTCTAAGAATGAACATGCATGTCTGGATTTTTTTTTATGAAAGCAACACCATTACTGAAATTAAAAGTTATTTATTCAAAGTAGTTTTTAAAAAATATACCTGGCTCGGCCTTTTAAGCCAAAAGTCTAAAGCAGTCTATCCAATCAGTGAGCTTTGGGAAAACCAGGTAGTATTGGGAGAGCATACAGTAGGCGCTAAATGAAGCGAATTGCCGACTACTACCAGAAAATGGGTAAAATGAGCTCTAACCTAGAGGAGACTGCCGACACCCAGCTAAGTACCACAATGCCCAGGCTACTGCTTCCGCGGACTGTGGTAAGAGCACTGATTCCCCTCCCTCCTCTGCCTCCCCAGGCCGTTTCAACAACCCAGAGCGTTAAGTTCGGAGAAATAGCTTGGGAACGGAAATGAGAGCCAATGCTTAAAACGGCGGGCACCAAACGGGTGTCTCTGGAGTTAAAGATGTCCCCCATTCCAACGTCCTTTTATTTTTCTCTCCCATTTTACAAGTGTCAACAGAAAGCCTGAACTGGGGTCATGAAATCAAAGAATGTCACCACAGTCAGGTTTTAAAATATCAGAGTTTATCAAGTTCGTGACACAGAGTGCCCAAGTCCACCGCAGGGTCCGGAGCTGGAGGGCTCCCGGGTCACCCCACCTGGATGGAAGAGAGGCTGCCCGGGAGGAGAACAGGGACTGGCTACCTAGGAAGGGAAGGCGGCGACGAGCCCCCACAGAGGCGGGGTCCGAGTCCGCAGCAAGAGCCCCGACAAGCGGTCGAAGAACGCGGGCAGAGGCTCCGACTTGGCCAGGAGACCACGCCGCCGCCCGTAGGTGCTCGGGCCTAGCCGAGACCGGGAAGAGGTGGCGCCGCCCGCTTTTCCCAGACCCAGGGGTGGCCCGCCAGGCCTAACCCCGCTCCCCGCCCTGCTCCCGCGTCCCCTCCTCCGGCGACGCCCGGCCCGCGGTTGGCCGGCCCGCCAAGCGCTCCAAGGCGAGGGCGGGAGGCGAGCGCGCGGGCCGCCGCGCACTCACCATTGTCAGCGCCGCCGCCGCGTCCCCCCTATTCCACTCCTCTTCACTCAGGAGAACTCCCAGGCCCGGCTCCCTCTGCTCCGGCGCCCCGTCACGTGACCTCGGGCCGCTCGCCACACGTGACCGCTCCCTTCCTCTCCCTCTCGCCCCGCACCAGTCCCCTCCCAGCCTCCTGCCCCGCCCTGCTGGCCGCCCGGCACTCAGGGGCGAGGCGGCTTAGAGGCGGGGCCTCAGGCTCCACCCTTCTGAGGGTGGAGAGGGGCGAGCAAATTACGTCGAGTGGGCGGGGCCTGGGCAGAGGCAGGTTCGCGGGCTCCTCCTCGCCCTCTCTTCGGTCACCGGACTAGCGGTTCCGGGTCCGGCCTCTTTGCCACACCCAGTTCCTCTTCGTGAAAGTTTGAGCGGCTGGGAAGGAAGAAGGAGAGGAAGGGTTCGTTTGGAGGCGCTTTCCTTGGCTGGGTCCCTGGGTTGCCGAGGCGAATGAGAGCCCTGCTTCCTTAGGCCTCGCAAGAGATGTGCTCTCTTCGTCCAGGGCGAGGCGTTCTGCCACCTTGCCTGAACGCAGTCCCGCTCCACCTCCGAGTCTGGGTTTTCTTAACTTGGCTTTCTCGCCTCTAAAGAGAAGACCAGTAGAAAAAAATCCTAGGATACAACTTTCATTGCTTCCCAAAGTCCCCAGATGGCCCCTGAGCGACCCACCCTGAAGGCCTGGAGGGCTCACAAACCCACCCTTCCGCCCAGCCGTTCTGAGAGGGCAAAGGCGTTCCCCCAAAAGTCCCACGGTGCAGCTGAAGACTACGCTGGCCTGAACTGGATGCTCCTCCCTAGTTTGTAAGCCTATAGGACCTCCAGATGAGGAAAATAGCGTGTGAGATTTCACAGTGTAGTGTTGAAGGGCCACAGCGCACTCTATGCATAACCAAAGCAGAAGAAAAATCCATCCCTGAACGCACTATAATCACCCCACCTTAAAACAAAAGTTTGTGAGGCAAGGCCATGAAACAGGTCTCAAAAAAAATTTTTTTTATACTTAATCCTCAGTGTGAGCCTCAAATTTAAGAGGACTGAAATCAGAGTATCATCTCCAACCGCAATAGAATTAAAATTAGAAATCAACCCAAAAAAGCCAGAAAATTCCGGAAATATTGGAAATTAAGCAACATAATTCCAAATCTCTAGGTCAAAGAAGAGATCAATGGAAATTTAAAAATAAGTTGAGGCCGGGCACGGAGGCTCACACTTGTAATCCCAACACTTTGGGAGGCCAAGGCAGGTGGATCACCTGAGGTCAGGCACGAGTATCTCTTGAACCCGAGAAGCAGAGGTTGCAGTGCCCGAGATGGAGCCACTGCACTCCAGCCTGGGCGACAGAGCAAGACTCTGTCTCAAAAATAAAAAATATTAAAAATAAAAATAATTTGAAATAAAAGATAATAATACAACATATCAAATTTGTGGAATGCAGTGACACTGTGTAAAAGGAAAATTTGTAGCTTTAAATGCACATATTTGGGCCAGGCGTGGTGGCTTACGGTCTATAATTCCAGCACTTTGAGAGGCCGAGGCGGACGGATCACTTGAGGTCAGAAGTTTGAGACCAGCCTGGCCAACATGGCGAAACCCCGTCTCTACTAAAAATACAAAAATCAGCCGGGCATGGTGGTGGTGCACGTCTGTAATCCCAGCTACTCGGTAGGCTGAGGCAGGAGGATCACTTAAACCTGGGAGGCAGAGGTTGCAGTGAGCCAAGATCGCGCCACTGCACTCCAGCCTGGTGACAGAGCGAGACTCCGTCTCAAAAATAAATAAATAACTGTAGTAACACTGATATTGTTGTCTGTTTGAACTGTGAAAAGAAAGCAGCAAAAACAATGCAAATCTTTAATTAATAAAAGTGAAAAATGTTTTTTTTTTTTCACTTGGAAGATTTGCCTGTCACCTTGAGAGCTACTCTGGTTCCTACCCACTCTTTTCTGGGACTTAAATATCAACATAGCAAAGAGGATAGATGAAAATGCCCCACAGGCAAAGAAATACTAGTAAAGGCCGGGCGCGGTGGCTCACGCTTGTAATCCCAGCACTTTGGGGGACCGAGGGGGGCGGATCACGAGGTCAGGAGATCGAGACCACGGTGAAACCCCGTCTCTACTAAAAATACAAAAAAAATTAGCAGGGCGTGGTGGCGGGCACCTGTGGTCCCAGCTGCTCGGAGAGGCTGAGGCAGGAGAATGGCGTGAACCCGGGAGGCGGAGCTTGCAGTGAGCCGAGATTGTGCCACTGCACTCCAGCCTGGGCGACAGAGCGAGACTCCGTCTCAAAAAAAAAAAGAAAGAAAGAAATACTAGTGAAGCCAGGTATAAATAAGAGGTGGCAAAGAAAGTCACACTAGAGACCAATTTGTACTAATTATTTATCCTACTGATCAAAACCCAATCAATAATTGTGCCATCATAATAAATACAAGGAGCAACAGAATTGTTGAGCTAGTTATTTGTCTGTCTGCCTACCTATCAATTTATTCAGCAAGCCAGAATGTTAGAGCTAGATTGTGAGCAGTACAGTGTTTCACCAGCTGAGAACTGTGGCATCTCTATATTTGCCCTCTGCCAAAAAAAAAAAAAAAAGAGTGGGGTGTGTGAGGAAAATGTGACTAACTTACAGGGATTGACTTTCATCAACAAAAGTACCGAGTTTAGGTCAGAAAGTATTAGCTGATAAAATAATCTGAGCTTTTATCTATCAGAAACCAGTTAAGAGAAAAATAGTCATTTATTCAAATTCACAAAGACTGAAAATTCACATTAATAACTGGGAGAGTGTCAGGAAGCAGCTGTTTGCGGAGTTCACTGGCAAAGTTAAGGGAACAGAATAAAATACAAATACACAAAAAGGATAAAGAAAGAAAATACAATTAGGCTGGGCGCAATGGCTCACACCTGTAATCCCAACACTTTGGGAGGCTGAGGTAGGTGCATCACTTCAGCCCAGGAGTTTGAGACCAGCCTGGGCAACATGGTGAGACCTTGTCTCTTACAAAAGCACAAAAATTAGCTGGGCATGGTGGCATGTGCCTATTGGACCAGCTTCTCAGAAGGCTGAGGTGGGAGGATAGCTTGAGCCAGGGAGGCAGTTTGCCGTGAGCAGAGATTTCACCACTGCACTCCAGCCTGAGCAACAGAGCAAGACCCTGTCTCAAAAAATAAATAATAAATTAATTTAATTTAAAAAGAAAATACAATTTAAAGCATGCCAGTGAAGTACAGAAACACTTTTTTCTTTTAACCTCCCAGAGCAGATAGAATAGATTTTGCTTAAAAACTTTAGCAAGCGCAGCTGTAATCATGGTAAATATTCTTTTTTTAATTACAATTATAAAAGCCAAACATTTTTTCACAATATACAGTTTTTTCTTAAATGTACCAATACTTAATGTTTTATCTCACTATTCCTCGTTTCTTTTTAAATTGAGATAAAATGTACATACAGTGACATATGTTAGTCTTAAGTGTGCAGTTTGATTAGTTTTGACAAATGCATACATTTTGATCATGCATGGTGTCACAAGGTGCAGTGGCTCATGTCTATAATCTCAGCACTTTGGGAAGCCAACGCAGGAGGATTGCATGAGGCCAGGAGTTCAAGGGTCCAATGGTCGTGTCACTGCACTCCAGCCTGGATGATGGAGCAAGACCATAGTCTCTATAAAAAATTTAAAAATTATCCAGGTGGTGGGGCATGCCTGTAGTCACAGCCACTCAGGAGGCTGAAGTGGGAGAATTGCTTGAGTCCAGGAGTTCCAGGCTATAGTGAGCCACGCTGGTGCCACTGCACTCCAGTTTGGGCTACAGAGCCAGGCCCTGACTCTTAAAAAAAAAACGTACATTTGTTTAACTCACACCTTCATCAGGATATAGATGACTGCCATCAACCCCAGAAAACTTTCTCACATCCTCTCTCAATCAAACCATCTCCATCTCCTAGACACAACCAGTGTTCTGATTTTTTTGATATTGATTAGCTTTGTGTGTTCCATAATGAAATAATAATGGAATCATACCGCAAGTGTTCTTTTGTGTCTTGTTTCATTCCCTAAGCAAAATGGTTTTGATACTTATTTATGTTGTTGTATGCATCAGCAGTTTGTTACATTTCATTGCTTATAGTAGTATTCCATTTTGTGAAGAGACCACAAAATATCCTTTTTCCTGTCAGTGGACATCCTTTTTCCCGTTTTTTTCTATCGTGAACAAAGTGCTACTATGTAAATGCCTTTTTTGTGAACCTAACCAAAGTGGAATTGCTGGGTTGGGTAGGTGTATATTTAATTTTACAAGAAAATGCCACATCACTTTTTAAACTGGTTGTGCCATTTTATCCTCCCATCATGAGTGTGTGAAATATTAATGTTTCTACATCCTTGCTAACATTTGGTGTTGTCAGTGTTTTTAACATTAGTCATTCTTATGAGTGTATGGTTTTCTCACTGTGGTTTTAATTTGCTTTTCCCTGATGATTAATGATTCTGAACACTTTTTCATGTGCATATGTATCATTCACATATACCTCCCTTTGGGAAGTGCCTGTCAAGACTGCCAATTTTTAGTTAAGATGTTTATTTTCTCATTATTGAGTTATAGTTTATCAAATATTTTGAATATAAGTCCTGTATCAAATGTAGTAATTGCAAATATTTTCTCCTACTCTGTGTGCTTATTTACTTTCCCAACAATGTCTGTTGATGACTTGAGAATTTGGACTTTTACATTTAGGTGTAAAATGTAAAATGAGATCCATCTCAAACTAAATTTTGCAAATAGTATGGGATAAGATTTGAGAGCTTATTTGTGTCTACATGGTTCCAGCACCATTTGTTGCAAACACTTACCTTTCCCCCTTAAATAACTTTGGTGTTGGCTGGGCGCGGTGGCTCATGCCTGTAATCCCAGCACTTTGGGAGGCTGAGGCAGGTGGATCACCTGAGGTGAGGAGTTCGAGACCAGCCTGGCCAGTATGCCGCAACCCCGTCTCTACTAAAAAAATGCAAAAATTAGTTGGGTGTGGTCATGCATGCCTGTAATCCCAGCTACTCGGGAGGCTGAGGCAGAAGAATTATTTGAGCCCGGACGCAGAGGTTACAGTGAGCCAAGATCGGGCCATTGCACTCCAGCTTGGGGAACAGAGTGAGACTCCATCTCAAAAAAAAAAAATATATATATATATATGTGTATATATATATGTATATATATGTATGTGTATATATATACGTATATATATGTATATATACATATATATACACATATATATATGTCCATATAGATAGATGCATCCTTGGTGTTTTTGTAAAAAATCTATTGACTGTATAATTGTGGGCCTATTTCTGAAATTTCTAGTCTTTTCCATTGATCTGTTTGTCTATCTTTATGCAATACTACACTGTCTTCAATACAATTGCTTTATAGTAAACCTTGAAGTAAGGTACTGTAATTATTCCAACTTGTTATTTTTCAAGAATGCATTGGCTATTCTAAGTTCTTGTATTCCAACATACATTTATAAATTGTTAATCCACTTCTCCAAAAAAAAAAACCTACTGGTTGGAAATGAGTTGAAGCTACACCTTAATTTGGGGAAAATTGGCATCTTAACGATATTGGGCCTTGCAATCAATGAATATGGTGTATTTATCTATTTTTCTAAATAAGTAGAGAAAATAGCTTTAATTTCTTTCGGCAATGTTTTGTAGTTTTCAGTACCTTTCACATCTTTTGTTAAATTTTTTTCTAAGCATTTATTTTTTCACACTATTGTAAATGGCATTAATTTTTTTTTTAATTTTCTGGCCAGGTGTGGTGGCTCACACCTGTAATCCCAGCACTTTGGGAGGCCAAGGCAGGAGGATTGCCTGAGCCCAGGAGTTGGAGACCAGCCTGGGCAATATGGCAAGACCCCGTCTCTATACCAAATTTAAAATTTTATTTAAAAAAATTTTCTAATTGTTCATTGCTTGTGCATGTGTTTGTGTGTGACTTTTCTACAATAACTTGGTATCTTGAAACCTTGCTAAATTTCTCTGATAATTTCTTCCCATCTTTTCCTCTCCTCTTTCGTCCTGGGTCTTCTGTTAGTCATATATTGGACTTCCTGAATTGATTATGTCATTTTCTTATCTCTTCTTTTCTATTTTCCATCTAGTTGTCTCTTTGTTCTCCTTTCTAAATAATTTCTCCAATTTTATGTTCCAACTCTTATGATTTTTTTTGTTGAAATGACTGTGTTACAGTAGCCAGCCTCCAAGATATTCCCCGATGATCCTTGCCTTCCAGTATTTACACTCCTTTGAAGTCCCTTCTCAAATGCTGTCAACACTGGTCTGTGTGACCAACAGAATGAGATGGAAGTAATGTGTGTGACTTTCACGGCTACTTCTCACTTGCTCTCTCTTGGGTCACTCACTCTGAGAGAAGTCCAATGGAGAGGTCCACATAGTGAGGAACTGAGATCACCTGGAAATAGCCAGAACTAACTTGCCAGCCATGTGAGTGAGCCATCTGGGAAGCTGATCTTCCTGCTCTCATTAACTCTTCAGATGACTGCAGCCTCAGCTGACAAATTGACTGCAATTTCATGAAAATCTCCTTAACAGAACCACCAAGGTAATCCTCTCTCAAATTTCTGATCCAAAGAAACTATAAAATTTTGAAATGTTCATTATTTACTAATATTCATTGCCACTAAGGGATGTGTGTGTGTGTGTGTGTGTGTGTGTGTGTGTGTGTGTGTGTGTGTTTGAGACGAACTCTTGTTCCCCAGGCTGAAGTGCAATGGCACGATCTTGGCTCACTGCAACCTCTGCCTCCTGGGTTCAAGTGATTCTCCTGCCTCAGCCTCCCGAGTAGCTGGGACTACAGGTACCCAGCACCATGCCAGGCTAATTTTTGCATTTTTAGTAGAGATGGGGTTTCACCATGTTGGCCAGGCTGCTCTCAAACTCCTGACCTCAAGTGATCTGCCCACCTCAGCCTCCCAGAGTGCTGGGATTACAGGTGAGAGCCACTGCGCCCGGCCTGGAGACAGTTTTGATTGTCGAGTTCTAGGGGGGAAAGTGCTACTGGGCAAGTAATGAGTAGAGATCAGAAAGGCTGTAAACATCCTATAATCCACAGAATAGCCTCCCTCCAACAAAGACATAGGGTTCTGAAAGATCAATCGTATTAATATTTTCAACAGTAACCCAACTGGTAAAGCAGACAACATGCTGAGGGAATGGAGACAAAAAGCTTCTGCAAAATCAGCCATTCCCATCCCTTTGCTATCTTAGCATTTTATCATTATTATACATTTGAAAAAAATCCGTAATGTAAAATGTATTACAGTTATTTGTGTTTTATCCACTAAATTGTGAGTAGTCTTAACTGTTAATCCCTAGTGGCTTGGTCCTCAGCAGGTTTTTGTTGATTGCATAATATCAGATAGGAAAATTGGTTACTAATTAGACTATTGCTCAAAAGTACAAATTGGAAGTTTTTAACCCTTTGCCCACAACCTCCCCAAAAACTCTGTAATTATGGTAAATAGCTGATTGAAAAAATAGAACCCAAAAGGTAAAAGAGTAAGAATTTGAAAACCTACACAAGGCCAGGCATGTGGCCACATATATAATTTACATATTATATATTTAATAATAAATATAATATATAATAAATATCTATATTATTTATATATTATATATAAATAATATATTTATTTATATATTATTTATATTATATATAATATATAATATACTATAT
>NW_026652278.1:64329749-64349720 GCF_009828535.3 Hylobates moloch | reverse complement strand
ATATATGAATATATATTATATAATATATATATAGCCAGGGATGGTGGCACATGCCACTAGCTACTTGGAGGCTGAGGCAGGAGGATCACTTGAGGCCAGGAGCTCAAGGCTGCTTAAGCCTGGGAGGTGGAAGTTGCAGTGAGCCATGATCGCACCACTGCACTCCAGACTGGGTGACAGAGCGAGACTTTGTCCCTCACAAAAAAAAAAAAAAAAAAAACAGCTCTAGCCTGGGCAACACAACAAGACCCTGTCTTTACCAAAAATACAAAAGAAAAAACAGCTGGGCGTGGTGGCGTGCACCTGTGGTCCCAGCTACTTGGGAGGCTGAGGTGGGAGGATCGCCTGAGCCCAGAAGTTGGAAGCTACTGTGAGCTTAGATCACACCACTGTACTCCAGCCTGGGTAACAGAGCCAGACCATGTCTCAAATGAAAAAAAAAAAAAAAAAAAACACCTATACGGTTTATATACTGTTTCTTCTATGTGGCTAATAATATTTACTTCCATCTATCTAGGTTGGTGCAAAAGTAATATTTACTTCCAGCTAGCTAGATTGGTGCAAAAGTAATTGCAGTTTTGGACTGTGAATTTTATTTTATTTTATTTTTTAGATGGAGCCTCCCTCTGTTACCCAGGCTGGAGTGCAGTGGCATGATCTTGGCCCACTGCAACCTCCACCTCCTGGGTTCAAGCGATTCTCTTGCCTCTGCCTCCCAAGTAGCTGGGATTATAGGTGCCCACCACCAAGCCCAGCTTATTTTTTCTACTTTTGGTAGAGACGGGGTTTCACTATGTTGTCTACACTGGTCTCAAACTCCTGATCTCAAGTGATCCTCCTCCCTTGGCCTCCCAAAGTGCTGGGATTACAGTTGTGAGCCACCGCACCCCGCCTGGACCATGAATTTTAAATCATTATAACTAGGCTCAAACTCATCTTTATTAATCAAAATAGGAACCATTACAATCAATACATTTTTGCCAATGAGAAATAAGTTTGTATTCCTGTAGCGTAAAAATCCATGCTTTTGGATTTGACAAACTCTTGGAAAGCATTTTCTGCATGCTACTGGTTGTGGAAGCGTTTTCCCTGCAAAAAGTTGCCGAGATGCTTGAAGGAGTGGTAGTCAGTTGGCAAGAGGTCAGGTGAATATGGCAGATGAGGCAAAGTTTTGTAGCCCAATTCATTCAACTTTTGAACCATGGGTTCTACAACCTGCAGTCAGGCATTCTCGTGGAGCAGAACTGGGCCTTTCTGTGGACCTATGCCGGCTGCAGGAGTTGCAGTTGTTGGTGCATCTTATCAATTTGCTGAGCATACTTCTCAGATGCAATGGTTTTGCCGGGATTCAGAAAGCTGTAGTGGATCAGACTGGCAGCAGTGACCATGACCTTTTTTTGGTGCAAGTTTGGCTTTGGGAAGTAATTTGGAGCTTCTTTTTGGTCCAGCCACTGAGCTGGTAATCGCCGGTTGTCGTATAAAATCCACTTTTTGTTGCACGTCACAATCAGATCAAGAAATGGTTCATTGCTGTTGTGTAGAATAAGGGAAGACAACACTTCAAAACGACAATGTTTTTGATTCTCGCTCAGCTCCTAAGGCACCCACTTATCAGGCTTTTTTACCTTTCCAATTTGCTTCAAATGCCGAACGACCTGTAGAACGGTCAATGTTGAGTTCTTTGGCAACTTGTTGTGTAGTTGTAAGAGGATCAGCTTCAATGATTGCTGTCAGTTGGTCACTGTCAAATTCCCATGGCCAGCCACTATGCTCCTCATCTTCAAGGCGCTCATCTTTTTTGCGAAATGTTTTAGCCACCACTGCACTGTATGTTTGTTGGCAGTTCCTGCGCCAAATGTGTTGATGTTGCGAGTTGTCTCCGCTGCTTTAAGACCTGTTTTGAACTCGAATAAGAAAATAGCTTGAATTTGCTTTTGTCTTCACATCATTTCCATAGTCTAAAATAAACATAAAATAAACAGCAAGTAATAAGTCACTAGCACAAAAAGACAAAACGAGAAAGGCCCATTAAAATAATGTATAACATAACCCCATTTATTTAAGAATGCATTCCAATATCAAACGGCAAATTCCAACAATGCAAAAACCTCAATTACTATTGCACTCACATAATACCTTCCTTAGTGCCAGGCAAGACTAACATGTTACATTCACTCTCATTCAAACCCTGTTAGACTAAGCTCAAGGACAAATACCATCTGATGTGTCCTTGTTTCCCTCTGTATTCCCATCACCTAGCACATAGATGTAATCTTTAAAATAATCTTACAAAATAGCTTGTGTAGTTTTGTGTAGTTTTAAATTCTTACTCTTACTTTTTTTAAGTTGTGTAGGTTTTTAAATTCTTACTCTTTTACCTTTTGGGCTCTGTCAATCAACACTCATTTTCATGATTACAATTTTTTAGGGGCTTACTATTTGCCAAACACTGAGCTAACTATATCATATACATTGCCTCGTTTAATCTTCACCACAACCCTTTGGGCAAGTATTGTTAACCTATAGTACAGGTAGTGATAATAGCTCATGTTTATTGATCAGTTGCTCAATGGCATTGTCTCTAGCACTTTACATGTATTAATTTATTTAATCTTCTTAACAAACCTACAAAGTAGGTACTATCATTATCCTCACCTTAAAAAGGAGGAAACTGAGGTATAGGAGGTTAGGTAACTCATCTAAGCTTATCTAGTTGGTAAGTGACAGAACTTTTTTGTGTGTGTGTGACAGTCTCGCTCTGTCACCATGCTGGAGTGCAGTGGCATGATCTCAGCTCACTGCAACCTCCAACTCCCTGGTTCAAGCGGTTCTCCTGCCTCAGCCTCCCAAGTAACTGGGATTACAGGCACATGCCACCACACTCGGCTAATTTTTGTATTTTTAGTAGAGATGGGGTTTCACCATGTTGGCCAGGATGGTTTCAATCTCCTGACCTTGTGATCTGCCCACCTCGGCCTCCCAAAGTGCTGGGATTACAGGCATGAGCCACTGCGCCCGGGCCCGACAGAACTTTCAATCCAGATGATCTGGCTCTGGAGTCTACACAATTAACCCCTTACTATTCTGCTCTCCCTAGACAAACTTAGCTAAATTAGGCTAGTTGTTCTAAAGTTATACAGCTAATAAAGAGTAAAACTGGTATTTAAGCCAGGACTTTGCAATGCTAAAACTCAAACTCTTTCTACAAAAGAGAAATACTCTACAGTTCCTTTGTGGCAAGTTTAAGATCTTTTTTAACAAAAATGTCATGTTTTAAACAAAACCTAGACTACCTGCCTCTCCTTTAAAGGTGTAAAATCTAGCACTTAACTAGTGGTACAAAGCAACAGGTATATTTTCTAAAACATGCCTTGTTTTCTCTGCTATATCATATGGAAGCCAAAAATAGGCCTCTTGACAGTAATACCCCATTGGGCATAAAATTAACTAAGTTCCTATTAAATAATCTCAGATTTATTAACAGAACGATCAGGGTATAATTTACAACTGTCACCAAAAGTAAAATGCTATAAATATATTCCTGTGAGTTGTGTTCTATGAGAAGCAAGCTCTGAGATGATGAATAGCATGGAGGAAGTTAATGATGGAGTTGCCTTAGAATCAACACCTGTGCAGAACAAGAAGGAAACAGAGTTAGAGAGGAATAAATTGACCTGCAGTATAATCACAAGGCATCAGCTGACCACATAGAGAGTTCTGAAGTTGGGGTGTTTCTTCTGAGTTGTTCCAAGTGGAGCATGAGCTCTGAGACTCTATACCCCCACATAGATGAGTCTTTGACTGTGAGCTGTCCATGAGAAGGAGCATGACCTTGGATGAACTGGCTGTCTGCATCTAAGAACTTGCAGCCCTCAGCCAACCTTTCCTGTGGCTGAGGGAATAGATCTTCCAGTCCCAAAGGGGGAATCTCGGTAACACAGCACAGCATTCATAACAGTTTACCCCTTGTGCCACTTAGATCTTTTTGCTTCATATAAATTCTGGGAACAGCTCCTTCAGGATAGTGCAAGGCTCTTTTCCTGGAGAAAGGTCAGTGGAATGAACTGCAGCCACTGCCACTGCAGCTGGTATCAAGACTACAATGGATACTCATTAAATGCCTCCTCTACTATCAATTCTAGATTTCTCTCACCCTTGGCTAACACCTCTGCTAGTCTAGATGGCATAGTTGGAGGACTGACCCAGACCTTCAGCCATGAGGATCTGAGCCCCTAGTTAGCAGGTTCTTCTCAGGCCTGGCTGCTGTATTTACCCATTTACCATTAAACCATTAGTACTTCTCTAAATACTAAGAGAAGACTCAGTGGATCACTTGGGTGTCAAGCGTAGTCCTCCCTGTCCCCACTGTGTAGCAGCAGCCCTGCCTCTTGATAATCAGGTTCATAGCCCCCGCCAAGATGGTGACTTCTTGACCATTCATCGCTTGCCACAAAGAGTTTAAGATGCCATAGCTTAAAGTTCAATATGACTCTTACCATGTCCCCTGGTGGAAACATTTCCCACAGGGAACCATAACATCTAAATATGCAATCTAAATATGCAAAACTCAGGGTTGTGGTAATAGGAAGAATAAATTCCACAAGTAGTGTTTTGTTTTGTTTTGTTTTGTTTTGTTAGATAAGGGGACAGGGTCTTTTATGTTGCCCAGGCTGCTCTTGAACTCCTGGCCTCAAGCAATCCTCCCACCTCAGCCTCCCAAGTAACTGGGATTGCAGACATTAGCCATTGTGTCCAGCTAAACACCCCACGTAGTTCTGATGTTGAGTCCTTTTGTACTTCCACTCCTTGGTCCCTGGACCCATGTATTCTACCTATTAAGGACACAGCACCATATAAAGATTACTGATCTAGCATGTAAACTGCATCCTGAAGGTTATGACGCCAACCTCAGTGCATCATAGCCAAGCGTTGCCTCAGCTATGCCCTCAACAGGCCCTTCCATCATTCTGTCATGTTGAGGACACTGAGGTGATGTGGTGGATGATAAAACCAGTGAAGCCCATGGTCGTGTGCCCACTGCTGCATCTCCTGCTATTATGCTGTGATGTGATGTTACATGCAAAACCCTGTTGATAAATCAAACATACTCTGTAAGCCCTTAGATTTTAGTATTAGACATTCCCTGAGCAGGAAAGGCAAACACATACCTGAAATACATGTCTATCACTGTTCAAACAAATCTCTGGCCCTTCCAGGATGGAAGGGACCTAATGTAGTCAGCTAGCCACCAAGGTCTCCTTCAGGGATAGTGCCATATCAGTGGCTCAGCAATGAGCTCTGTTGCTAGTATACTAGACATTTGGCAACATCAGTAGCTGGATCAATCTTGGTCGGCAGGAGCCCATGTGTGGCCTCCACCGCTGCCACTGTGGCCACTCCTTCCTAAGCTCATTGTGCTAGTTTTAGGGTGGCCCATGACAGAGGCTGACTGACATCTGTCCAAGTCATTTTTTCTACCCGGTTGTTTAGTGCCTCTTCTGTGATGGATGTTTTCTGGTGGGCATTCACATTTGATGGTACATCTTCACACTTTGTCTTCTCTCATTGGTCCATTCACATGCCTTTACCCTAAGCTGCTTAGTGCCCAATCTTCCAATCTTTCTGTTTTAGGCCCCTTATCAACTGGGCAAAACGGTCACCACAGTCCATGAAAATGAGTATCTTCCAACCTCAGGCTACTTCTCTCTCTACACAGAATGGATGGCCAGGAGCACCACCCAACCCTCCTGCCCACTGGGAGGATTTCCCCTCAAAGCTGCTTTTCAAGTCCACTCCTGAGTGACACTGTAGTGTAGCTGACATCCACTTTTGGCTTGCTCCCATATACTAGACAAATCCATGTGTGAACCAAGCTGGAGTTTATTCCTACCCTGGCAGTTGGTCATCAGGAAGCCCTCATACAGCCATAGATGTGAGCCCAGGAAGAAATGTTGGTGCATCAGTGGCAATGACATGGGGGTCTGGTCAGTGGCCACTGTGATTTTCTGTGAGATGTCCAGCCAGTTCAGGTCTCTTTAGATGGTACTATGACAGAGAGTGGGAAAGTTAAAATAGTCCTGGGAATAGACTGTAAATATACTGCTGTCTGTTCCAAGAGAATGTAAACTCTTTCTGATCCTCTTTTTTTTTTTTTTTTTTTTTTGACAGGGTCTGGCTCTGTTGCCCAGGCTGGAGTGCAGTGGCGCAATCTCAGGTCACTGCAACCTCTACCTCCCAGGCTCAAGCCAACCTCCCACCTCATCTGCCTGAGTAGCTGGGACTACAGGCGCATGCCACTACAACTGGCTAATTTTTGTATTTTTTGTAGAGACAGAGTTTCACCATGTTGCCCAGGTTGGTCTTGAACTCTTGAGCTCAAGCCATTCATCCACCTTGGCCTCCCAGTGCTGGGATTACAGGCATGAGCCACTGCACCTGGCCTCTGATCCTCTTTTAAAAAATGGAGAGATGAGGTCTCGCTGTATTTCCCAGACTGGTCTCGAACTCCTAGGCTCAAGTGATTCTCCTACCTCAGCCTCCTAAAGTGCTGGGATTATAGGCATGAGCCACTGTGCCCAGCCTTATCCTCTTTTTTTGATAGGGATATAAAAGAAAGCATTTGTCAAATAAATGACTATTAGGTATCTAAAGCTACGTAACTCTGCTCTAGCAAAAGTGTTCCACCTGGGGACGCTGCTTCAATAGAGCTACTACAGATGCACCTCAACTTACAGTGGGGTTACATCCCAATAAACCCGTCATAAATTGAAAATATTTATTTATTTATTTATTTTTGAGACTGAGTCTCACTCTGTCTCCCAGGCTAGAGTGCAGTGGCGCAGTCTCAGCTCACTGCAACCTCCACCTCCCGGGTTGAAGCGATTCTCCTATTTCAGCCTCCGGAGTAGCTGGGATTACAGGTGTGCACGACCACACCCAGCTAGTTTTTCTATTTTTAGTAGAGACAAGGTTTCATGTTGGCCGGGCTGGTCTCAAACTCCTGACCTCAGGTGATCCACCTGCCTCGGCCTCCCAAAATGCCGGGATTACAGGCGTGAGCCACTGCACCCGGCCAAAAATATCTTAAGTCAAAAACACATTAAATACACCTAATGTATCAAACATCATAGTTTATTCAGCCTAGCCTACTTTAAGTATGCTCAGAACACTTACATTAGCCTACACTTGGGGAAAATAATCTAATAGAAAGCCTATTTTATAATAAAGAGTTTTAATGTCTCATGTAATATTGAATACTGAAAGCGAAAAACCATGCTCCCCACTGCTGCCCAGCACCACCAGAGAGCATCACACCACATATCACTAACCTGGGAAAATGTCAAAATTCAAAAACTGAAATTTAGTTTCTTCTGAATGTGTGTCACTTTCACACTATCATAAAGTCAAAGAATCATTAAGTCAAGTCACTGTAAGTTGGGGACCCTCTGTACTCGGTTGAATTTGTAATAGTCCACTGGCACTCTCCATTTGCTTTTTGTGAGGCCCAGACTGGTGAATTAAATGGAGGTGCACTGGGGACCAGTATTCCTGCGTTCTTTGTTTTTTGTTTTGTTTTGTTTTTGTTTTTGTTTTTTCATGACAGAGTCTCACTCTGTCGCCTAGGCTCGAGTGCAGTGGCTTGATCTCGGCTCACTGCAACCTCCGTCCGCTGGGTTTAAGCGATTCTCCTGCCTCAGCGTCCTGAGTAGCTGGGATTATAGGAGGCTGCCACCACGCCCGGCTAATTTTTGTATTTTTAGTAGAGACAGGGTTTCACCATCTTGGCCAAGCTGGTCTTGAACTCCTGACCTCGTAATCCACCTTCCTCGGCCTCCCAAAGTGCTGGGATTACAGGCCTGAGCCACTGTGCCCGGCCACGTTCTTTGTTTTTAAAGGTGCTGCTAATCACTGACATTCCCCTTAGGATGAAATATGGTTTTCGATTTATTGGTAGATGGTGGGAGGGGTGGCTTCAGAAGTTTCCACCTGGTCTTTTCCATCACAATAGCTTCTATCACACAGGTCGAGAAACCAGTGTGGAGGTTGTACTAACTACCAAGTAAGTCCATTCTAATGATACATTCAGACACTGGAAAAATGGCCACTGTGAGCCAGACCTGGGTGACGATTCCACCATGTGCCCCCACTAAAAAGGAGGCCATGGTGATGTCTTGGGTGATGTTTTGGATCTCTGTTTCAAAATCACCTCAGATCCTGTGACTGACTGTTCCTGAAATGTTTGAATATCCCCCTTTTCCCCAATATATGGTACCTGAGAAAATGCCCATAGATCCCTTTGACTAAGCGTTAGAGGAATCATCACTACATATACTTGCCGCAATCTCACGGGGTTCTTTTTCCAGAGGAACTAGTTTCTCTCTTAGTCAGTGGGTTCCAGATCTGAAAACTGACTCAGGTAAGAAAACTGGTTAAAGCTATCGTGTGTTTTTTTTTTGTTTTTTTTTTTTTTGGAGACAGAGTCTCACTCTGTTGCCCAGGGTGCAGTGCAATGGCGTGATCTTGGCTCATTGCAACCTCCACCTCCCAGGTTCAAGTGATTCTCCTGCCTCAGCCTCCTGAGTAGCTGGGATTACAGGCACGTGCCACCATACCCAGCTAATTTTTGTATTTTTAGTAGACATGGGGGTTTCACCATGTTGGTCAGGCTGGTCTTGAACTCCTGATCTCGTGATCCACCCACATTGGCCTCCCAAAGTGCTGGGACTACAGGCGTGAGCCACCACGCCCAGCCACCATAGTGCTTTTTTATTGATGCAATTGCCCTATGCCTCCTGACCATCTTGATCTTTCTGGTTGAATAATGTGGTGGTTAATTTTAGGTGTCAACTTCACTGGATTAAGGGATACCTAGATAGCAGGTAAAGCATTATTTCTGGGTGTATCTGTGAAGTTATTTCCTCAGGAGATTACAGTGTGAGTTGGTAGACCAAGTGGGGAAGATCTGCCACATCCCTGGATCCCTGGTCCAAGGCCTTTGGACTTGGACTGAGCTATGCTACAAGCTTCCTTGGTTCTCTAGCTTGCAGATGGCCTCCACCATCACATGAGCCAATTGCCCTAATAAACCTCCTCTCATATATCTACATAGATGTCCTAGTGGTTCTGTCTCTCTGGCAAACCCTGCTTAATACAATAGATTGAGCAATACTTTTGCTGGCTATGCAACTACATTGCCTCTAGAGATGCCGTCTCCTATCTCAGTGCCCATCAGGCTCCCCTGGATACATCTCTGACCTTGTTGCTCATTAAGATAACCACACCTCTTGGCTTCCTGGCTGAGCGCGGTGGCTCATGGCTGTAATCTTAGCACTTTGGGAGTCCAAGGCAGGCAAATTGCCTGAGCTCAGGAGTTCGACACCAGCCTGGGCAACACAGTGAAACCCCATCTCTACTAAAATACAAAAAAAAAAAAAAAAAAATTAGCCAGGTGTGGCAGTGTGTGCCTGTAGTCCAAGCTACTCAGGAGGCTGAGGCAGGAGAATTGCTTGAACCCGGGAGGCAGAGGTTGCAGTGAGCTGAGATTGCGCCACTGCACTCCAGCCTGGGCAACAGAGTGAGACTCTGTTTCCAAAAATAAAAAAAAAAGGTAACTGCACCTCTTGGCTTCTGATGGTTGAGCACTACCACCTGGCCTCTATTATTTTGGTTCCCATTATTCCCACTGCTATCAATAAGACCAGTTATTTAACAACATCAGCCCTGCCCTTCAGAGGAGAGCCACTGCAGATGGCTCAGAGGTGCTGATTGCTCTCACCAGGCTATTCTTTATTGCTTTGGCCTTCCTGCAAGACAGTCATCTGGTGGGTTTGCAAGGCTTACATAGTCCGTTTATTCTATCACGTGCATTTCCTTAATCCTGTTGACCCCTTTTTCCACTGCCTGGCATGACAATTCCAGTATTTCCACTTCACTTAAGTGTGGGCTTTCTCTAAGTGTCTAAGAGCCATTTTAGCAGAGTCTCAACACTTTCTCCCAGGGTTCTTGCCAGGGCATTAAAACCTGTATCCCAGGAGGGTACACTCACATTGCTAAACACTCCCTTATCCAACTTTGTGTTCTATCTCTGTCCCTGGATCAAGGACTTCCCGAGTTAAGTCTTATAGACACCCTCTCAGCTTTGAAGGTCCACGTTAGCTAAATTCTACAGAACTTTCAGAGTATTTTACCTTTCCTCCTGAGCAAGCCCAAAACTTCCCTGTTGGGTTATACTGACTTAACTTTGATATTTATCTGCTGTCTAGGAAGGGAGGTGGGGACAGATCTTGAAGGAGGGTGAGTGTTGTCTTTAAGGGTAGAGGCCTCTTGATTGTCTTCAACAGGAAAGCATTAGCTTTTTGTTTTTTGATTGCTGTCTTTTTTTTTTTTTTTTTTGAGACAGTCTCGCTCTGTCACCTAGGCTGGAGTGCAGTGGTGTAATCTTGGCTCATTGCAAACTCCACCTCCCAGGTTCAAGTGATTCTCATACCTCAGCCTGCCGAGTAGGATTACAGGTGCTCGCCACCACAACCAGCTAATTTTTGTATTTTTAGTAGAGACAGGGTTTCACTATGTTGGCCAGGCTTGTCTTGAACTCCTGACCTCAAGTGATCTGCCTGCCTCAGCCTCCCAAAGTGCTGGGATTACAAGCATGAGTCACCACACCTGGCCAGCATTGGTCCTTAAAGCATGGGACTCTTCTGTAGAATCAGAGGTTCAAAGGAATCTGAGGATTTCAAACTTGAATGTATCAGCCCAGATGTCTCCATCTCTCAGGGTCCCATTTTTCCCCAGTAAGGACTCTGAGCTTGCATAACAGACTGGGCTAAGCTGACAATTTAATATTCTTGGAACTCTGCTTTTTTTTTTTTTCTTTTTTTTTGAGATGGAGTCTCCCTCTGTCACCCAGGCTGGATTGCAGTGACATGATCTCGGCTCACTGCAACCTCCCAGGTTTGAACTTCCCAGGTTCAAGCAATTCTCCTGCTTCAGCCTCCCGAGTAGCTGGGATTATAGATGGCTGCCACCACGCCTGGCTAATTTTTGTATTTTTAGTAGAGACAGAGTTTCGCCATGTTGGCCAGGCTGATCTCAAACTCCTGACCTCAGGTGATCCAGCTGCCTCAGCCCCCACAAAGCATTGGGATTGCAGGCGTGAGCCACCACGCCCAGCCATCTGCTATTCTCATAAGTCCTGGGCTTGGTCCTCAGCTTTTTGAGTCCTTCTATTACAGAAGAGAATTTCTTAATATGCTGCCAAGGAGGCCCAGTGGTTTTCACATTTAGCCTTTAATTAATCATCCTTAGCCTTTCATTGTCTTTTTCAAAAGCATTAATTAAGTCCAGTAATAGCCAACCAATACCATTGTCTTTATTATTACTACTTGCCAACATTTCTCAGACGCCTAGTACATCACACCCTGGTGCACTCCCTTCCACTGGTACCATCTCGGTTCATCACCAGTGAAAGTTTTAACAATTGCACTGCTATCTTGTGCCTGTGCTCATCTATGGCCAAGGATGGAGTCCTCATTGCCAGCCAGGCAGCAGGCAATCTAGCTCCAAAATCCCATCTTAGCATTCATTTCCTATCCCTCCTGGCACAACCTGTCACAAGTTGTGTTCTCCAAGAAGCAAATTCTGAGGTGGAAACTAGCAGAAAATTTCTAAGGCAGCACTCTCAGGATAGACACCTATGAGCGGAAGGAAGGAAGTAAAACTGGGTAAAGAAGAAATTGAGGTACAAAGTAGTCCCAGCAAAACCTGAGCTTACCCTGTGGGGAGTTTTGAATCTGTATGACTCTTCTGAGTTCAGGCCTTGATATGCCCACTTCAGCCAGTCACTGGATGCAGGCTGCCCTGCAAAGCAGCATGACCTTGGGCAAGGTGGCTCTGTCCACAGGAGATTAATTTGAGTAAGTACTCAGTGCTGAAGCTGGGATCCGGACAGTGCAGAACAGAATCCAGGATGGTGATGCAAGGGGGCTTTTCAGAACTAAGGGGAACAGAGATGGAACTATCTTTCAGGTGAGGAAGTGCTTTGAGATATATAACCCTCTTGCTAAGGCATCATTGCTTTCTTCATTTGCTAGTTAGTATGATTTGATTCTGGTTACAAAATTTGTGTTTACTGTAGAATATGTTTAAAGTTGTTTTGTTGATAAGACTTCTAGAGAAGCGTCTGGCCAAAAATAACTATTTCCTGGGTTTAGAACAACAGATCCGAGACAGCTTAACCTTTGGTTATATTTCTGCTTTAATATATAGTAACATTTGAAAATACATAGATATCCAGGAAAAAAAGGTAAAGCAGTATGAGGTATTGAGAGCACAACTGTGCTTTAATTTGGGAGTTAATTTGGGGTGTTATGTAACAGCAATCATACTTGTAGACAAACACGTCCACTAGCTCTGCAAACACATTCAAAGGTAATAGTATATAGTACACTCCACACTGTAAAATATGTCAAATACCCCCACTCTACAAATTCACTGTTTTATTATTTTTTTGTTTTGTTTTTATAAGAAAGGGGGCATATCTATAATTCACAATCCAAGTCAGATTCTTAATTTAGGTATGAAATATTACCTGCCAATTTGCTTCTCAAGCTATTTTTTTTTTTAAATATATTCTTTAAAGCCATTTTATGGCCATGGGAATCTTAATTAATTTCATAATGATGTTGGTTGAACATGATACCAAAAAATGCAGGTATTTTCAAGAACAATAAGATAGATAACAGCATTAAAGCATAATCCTTTAAGAATTCATGAGAAAAAAAGGATGATAAAACTTAAGCTTCTTTTTCAGATGTTTCAAAATTTCTATAAAATTCTTTATCCCAAGATTAATCATTTAACCATGCTACACAAAATATGCTAACTACATTGCCTGGTGTCAAGGTGGGAAAATCCTCTTTTATAACATAAAATCCTCTTCTAATCCATGTTGACCCAAGTCCTGGCTGTCTGAGGGCAGATTCCTGTCAAGAGACCTAAGGTTGTCATGGAAAGCATCACTTTCATCTACTAGTTGGTAATCCTGTTCCATTTCAGTTAGGAAGCCATTCCCAGATCCTGATCCAGAGCCGGAGCCAGAGCCTGATCCAGAATAGTCCTCAGAAAGCGGGAAGATACGATTCAAGTCCTGGATTCTTGTCTTTCTGAAGTATGAAAGAAAAATGGGAAAAAAAAAAACAGTAGAGTTTTATATGTGGGAAAGATAATTATAATAGTTTTTTTAAGATAAGGAGATAAATACAGCCATCTAGTTGCTCAAATTAAGAGACTTAAAAGCTTCCCAATTATTCAATGCTTTAAAACCAACAAAAAAACACGTCAAATGTTCCTATGTGTTTGCCTATAATTATTGCACCTATCAACTCCACATTTACCTATTGCAGACTCGCATAAACAGTGTTAATTTTGTTATCACTAGCATATACATTCTATATTTGAAATTTACTTAAGAAATCATTTTTATTTAATTTTTATTTTTGGAGGCAGTCTTGCTCTGTCGCCCAGGCTGGAGTGCAGTGGTGCCATCTCGGCTCCCTGCAATCTCCACCTCCCGAGTTCAAGTGATTCTCCTGCCTCAGCCTCCCAAGTAGCTGGGATAACAGGGGTGTGCCACCACGCCTGGCTAATTTTTGTATTTTTAGTAAAGATGGAGTTTCACCATATTGGCCAGGCTGCTCTCAAACTCCTGACCTTGTGAACCACCCACCTCAGCTTCCAAAGTGCTAGGATTACAGGTGTGGGCCACCGCACCCAGCCCAAGAAATCATTTTTAAAAGAAGTCCTCTTGGCCGGGTGTGGTGGCTCATGTCTGTAATCCAAGCACTTTGGAAGGCCAAGGTGGGTGATCACTTGAGGTCAGGAGTTCAAAACCAGCCTGACCAACATAGTGCAACCCCTTCTCTACTAAAAATACAAAAATTAGCCAGGCATGGTGGTGCACGCCTGTAATCCCAGCTACTTGGAAGGCTGAGGTGAGAGAATCGCTTGAACCTGGGAGGCGGAGGTTGCAGTGAGCCGAGATCGCGCCACTGCACTCCAGCCTGGGTTACAAGAGCAAAACTCCATATCCTCCACCAAAAAAAAGAAAGGACAAACAACTAACAACTAAGTCAGCCCAGACAGATGACATTTTTTCCTAAATTGAAATTTCCATAAAAATTCTAATAATTTACAGTGCTTCAACAAAGCTCACTTTTGAGAAATTCTTTGTAAAAAGCTAAGCTTTATATATACCAGCATATAAACATTCAATTTCCTATCAAAAAATTACCCAGCCTCCAACTTGCATTCATTCGCTGAAGAGTGCTGAAAGGTAAGGCTGCCTTCTGGGTTGAGTGTGATGATTAGAAATTCAAAGAGCACAAAACGGCCAGAGCAATGACGACAGCCCTCAGTGACAGAACAGGGCAACAAAGCATCAGAGACAAAAACTGAGTGTCACAGCCTACAAGTCATTTCCTCCATGAAAATAATAAACCACCAGCATACAACCAATTAGAGTTTTAATTCATGTATGCATTCAATAAATATTTGTTGGCCGGGCACGGTGGCTCAAGCCTGTAATCCCAGCACTTTGGGAGGCCGAGGCGGGCGGATCACGAGGTCAGGAGATCGAGGCCATCCTGGCTAACACGGTGAAACCCCGTCTCTACTAAAAATACGAAAAATTAGCCGGTCATGTTGGCGGGCGCCTGTAGTCTCAGCTACTCGGGAGGCTGAGGTAGGAGAATGGCGTGAACCCGGGAGGCGGAGCTTGCAGTGAGCCGAGATCGCGCCACTGCACTCCAGCCTGGGTGACAGAGCAAGACTCCGTCTCAAAAATAAAAAATAAAAAAATAAAAAAATATTTGTTGAACATCTGGTCCTTGTTTTGAGGGCCTGGGATAGAACAGAGGCAGACCGATGAAGCCCCTTCTCAAGAAGTTTTTATTTTAGTAGGGAAGACAGACAATAAAAAGTGAATAAATAAATCAGGAAAATCATAGGTGGTACAGAGAAATGAAATTGACTAATGTAATAGGGAGTGACCAGGTGGCTACTTTAGCCTGGGGTGTCAGAACTGGAAACACAGATTTGGTAGTTAAACCCATGCAACCGATGGAGGTAGTCGAGAGAAAACATGTAGATAGAGAAGGGGGCCCAGGCCAGAGCCAGGGTCATACCAACATGTTAAATATTGAGCAGAGGAAAAAGCACAACCAGAGAAGTAGGAAGAAACAGGATAAGGCAGGGCATGGCAGCCCCGAGAAAAAAGCATTTCAAGGAAGGGGTGGTCAACCATTTTGTTTTAAAGAAAGGGCCTCCTTCTGTTGTGCAGGCTGGAGTGCAGTGGCGCGATCATGGCTCACTGCAGCCTCACCCTCCCGGACTCAAGCCGTCCTCCCACCTCTGCTTCCTTTAGCCGGGACCACAGGCGTTAAGTCACCACACCCGGCTAATTTTTCTATTTTTTGTAGATAGGGTCTCACTATGTTGCCCAGGCAGGCTGGTCTTAAACTCCTGGGCTCAAGTGATCCTCCTGCCTTGGCCTCCTGAAGTGCTGGGATTACATGCATGGCCCAGTCAGCCGTTTTTGAAGGCAATTAAGGGTCAAGTAAGCTGAAAATAGAGAAGTAATCAGTGACTTTGTCAACAAAGGTGGAATGTAGGAACAGAAGTCCAGCCACGGGGGGGATGAGGAAAGGAGGGGGCAGGCATGGGTGGCCCTTTCAGGAGGTGTTATTGTGAAGAAGAGCAGAGAAGGGCAACTGCTGGAGAGGACGCAGAGTCAAAGGAGAGATGTTGCCTAAACATAGGGGATACTAAAGTCCACCCCTATACTGATGGGAAGAAGACGCTGGGTTCAGAGAGATAACTGCAGAATGGAAGTCCTGGAGAAGATGCAAGGGAAAAGGATACGGGCCACAAAGAGAGGTGGCCTTGGAAGCTGCAACAGCCAGGGTCCAATCAGGAAACTTCTCCAGATATTTAACACAGAGGGAATTCCTCATACAGGTGATTGAGAAGTGAAGCCACATGGGGGATAGCGAGGTAACCCAGAGATTAGCAATAGCAAGAAAATATTTCCCTCGGCCAGGTGCAGTGGCTCATGCCTGTAATCCCAGCACTTTGGGAGGCCGAGGCAGGCAGGTCATTTGAGGTCAGAAGTTCAAGACCAGCCTGGTCAACACGGCAAAACCCTGTCTCTACCAAAAATACAAAAATTAGCTGGGCATAGTGGCATGCCCTGGAGGCTGAGGCAGGAGAATCACTTGAACCCGGGAGGCAGAGGTGGCAGTGAGCTAAGATCACACCACTGCACTCCAGGCTGGGCAACAAGAGTGAGACTCTGAAAAAAAAAAAGAAAGGAAAGAAAGAAAGAGAGAGAGAGACAGAGAAAGAAAGAAAGAAAGAAAGAAAGAAAGAAAGAAAGAAAGAAAGAAAGAAAGAGAAAGAAAGAAAAAGAAAGAAAGAAAATACTTCCCTCCTTGGGCTACAGCGATAGTGGAAGGAGATTGTCTATTTCCTGAGCCCAGGGACTACAGGCATCTGGTGGGAGCTGAGGCCATAGGCCAGAGTCCTGCCCAAGGTGCCACCCAAGGCAGGGAGTAAGGAGAAGAAACATACCTCTCTCCATTCCTCCCAAGCTCTCAGTCTCCCTTCCTTGCCTCCCATTGGCCAAAGTCAGCCACAGCTCTGGGAGCCTGAGAAATGCAGACCCCAGGGGTCAGTTCCACCCCTATCCCACAGCCAGTACACAGCAGGGCCAGGGAAGGACAGGAGGATCTGAGGGCAAAAGGGTTTGGGATCGGCACAGAAGCAAGGACCATTCTTTCGCAATGACGGGAAGGAAAGCACAGGGCCAGGGTGAGAAGCAAAGTGACCAGCTTTGGGGAAGGAAAATACAGATTTTTTTTTTTTTTTTTTGAGACAGAGTCTCGCTCTGTCTCCCAGGCTGGAGTGCAGTGGCATAATCTCGGCTCACTGCAAGCTCCGCCTCCCGGGTTCACGCCATTCTCCTGCCTCAGCCTCTCCGAGTAGCTGGGACTACAGGCGCCCGCCACCACGCCCGGCTAATTCTTTTGTATTTTTAGTAGAGACGGGGTTTCACCGTGGTCTCGATCTCCTGACCTCGTGATCCGCCCGCCTCAGCCTCCCAAAGTGCTGGGATTATAAGCGTGAGCCACCGCGCCCGGCTGAAAATAGAGATTTAAGGAGAGAAGGAATGGTGTGCAGAGTTCTTTTGGAGAATTTGAGTTATTCTCTTAACATTTTGTTTTATTTTTAAATTTTAGTTGTAATTGTATTTATTTATTTTAAATGTGTTTATTTATTTTGAGACAGAGTTTTACTCTGTCACCCTGGCTGGAGTGCAGTGCCACACCACAGCTCACTTAAGCCTTGACCTCTCAGGATCAAGCAATCCTCCCATCTCAGCCTTCCGAGTAGCTGGACCACAGGCATGCATGGCTAGTTTTTGTATTTTTCTGTAGAGACGAAATTTCTCCATGCTTGGCTAATTTTTGTATTTTTCTGTAGAGACAGGGTTTCTCCATGTTACCCAGGCTGGTCTCAAAGCAATCTGCCTGGCTTGGCCTCCCTATCTGCCTGCCTCGGCCTCTCAATAGCTGGGATTACAGGCGTGCCACCATGCCCAGCTAATTTTTGTATTTTTAGTAGAAATGAGTTTCCGCCATGTTGGCCAGGCTGGTCTTGAACTCCTGACCTCAAGCGATATGCCTCTGCCTCCCAAAGTGTTGGGATTACAGGCGTGAGCCACGGTGCCTGACCACCAATTTTTAAATAGAGACGGGGTCTTGCCATGTTGCCCAGGCTGGTCTCAAATTCTTGGCCTCAAGTGATTCTCCCACCTCAGTCTCCCAAACTGGGGGCATTACAGGCATGAGCCACTGCAGCCTAACATTTTAGATTTAAATGAATTACTATTGAAACCAATGACTTAAAGTAATGGAGGATGCTGTAATATTACATTCAAACTTAATGCTGAGGCCTTAAAGTAAGAATGCAGGAGTAGGACTACAAAGTTGCATATTGAAGACTGTAATGATGTCATCACTAATGTCGTGAATACCAGTGATGGAGAAAGTCACCAGCACTGGGAATGGTGGCTCATGCCTGTAATTCCAGCAGTTTGGGAGGCTGAGGTGGGAGGACTGCTTGAGCTTAGGAGTACATGACCAGCCTGGGAAACGTACAGAGACCCCTGTCTCTACAAAAAAAAAAAATTTTTTAATTAGATGGGCATGGTGCTGTGTGCCTGTGTTCCCAGCTACTCGGGAGGCTGAGACAGGAAGATCACTTGAGGAGTTCAAGGCTGCTGTGAGCTATGATCACACCACTGCACTCCATCCTGGGTGACAGAGGACACCCTGTCAAAAAAAAAAAAAAAAAAGAGAAAGTCGCCAGGATCCCAAAGTGATATGAAATGTACCTGGTTTGAAGCATGATGATTAACCTAGCTTTGAGGAGAGTGATTTTCTGGGCTTGAGCCTGGAGATTAAAACTTTTATGATAATCTTTTTCTTAATATATATATTTTGCTACATCCTACATAGCTTTAGTATTCATTGAATTAATGGTTTCTAATATAATTCAATTTTTTGTTACTTATGAATTTATATCAGGTCTTTTTTGCAAGTTTAAAGCAAGTTTTATCTGATCAAAAGAAGAGATTTGATTTTTGTTTTACAAGTCTTGGCCAATTATTCTTCCTTTCCCTAATTTTTTTTTTTTTTTTTTTTTGAGACAGGGTCTCATTCTGTTGCCCAGGCTGGAGTGCAATGGCATAAATAGGGTTCACTGCAGGCTCAACCTAGGCTCAAGAGATTCTCCCACCTTAGCCTCCCGAGTAGCTGGGACCACAGGTGCACATCACCACGCCTGGCTAATTTTTGTATTTTTTGTAGAGACAGGGTCTTGCTGCATGGCCCAGGCTGGTCCCAAACCTCCTGGGTTCAAGGGATCCTCCCACCTCAGCCTCCCAAGGTGCTGGGATTACAGGAATGAGCCTCTGAACTTGGCCATTTTTAAAAATAATTACCATCTAATTGCAGAACTTTTTTTAATATAAAAAAATGTATTTGAAATAGAGATAGGGTCTCACTATGTTGCCCAGGCTGGCCTCGAACTCCTGGGCTCAAACAATCCTCCCACCTCGGCCTCCCAAAGTCCTGGGATTACAGGCATGAGCCACTGCACCTGGCAGAAGAACATTTTAATCACCTCCTCCAAAAAAAAAATCTCATACCCATTAGCAGTCACTCCTTATTCCTCCCTTTCCCCAGCCCCTGGAACCCACTAATCTACTTTCTGCCTCTAGGGATTTGCCTATTCTGGACATTTCATCTAAATGGAATCATACAATATGTGGCTTTTTGTGTCTGGCCTTTCTTCACTCTGCATAATGTTTCCAAGGTTTATCTATGTTGTAGCATGTATCAGTACTTCATTCTTTTTATGACCCAATAATATTCATTTGTATGCTTATGCCACATTTTGCTTATCCATTCGGTTAATTATTGGATTTTAATATATAGCGTGTTCTGTTTACACAAATAAAACAATGTTCAATCATTTTCAATACCTATTGATGAAAAGTCCTCAATGCTCCTCTCTACCATCCACAAAAAAATCTTTCAAAAACATACATGAATCATGTATACTCGCACATGTCATATGCCAGTATATACAGTACAGTTTTACCATGTACTGCAGAGTAAGAGCCAAACTACCAAAGCAAGAGCTCGAAGCAAAACACTCTGGACAGCTTGAAGAAAGACACTCCCACATCTGTGCCAAGAGGTTGTGAAATTACAGACACTTTAAAATTAGAGAAAAGGCCGGGCACAGTGGCTCATGCTTGTAATCCCAACACTTTGGGAGGCCAAGGTGGGTGGATCACCTGAGGTCAGGAGTTCGAGACCAGCCTGGCCAAGATGATGAAACCCCTGTCTC
>NW_026652278.1:64293619-64324749 GCF_009828535.3 Hylobates moloch | reverse complement strand
GCCTGTAGTCCCAGCTACTTGGGAGGCTGAGGCGGGAGAATGGTGTGAACCCAGGAGGTGGAGCTTGCAGTGAGCCGAGATTGCACCACTGCACTCCAGCCTGAACGGACAGAGCGAGACTCCTTCACACGCCAAAAAAAAAAAAAAAATTAGCTGGGCATGGTGGCAGGCGCCTGAAATCCCAGCTGCTCGAGAGGCTGAAGCAGGAGAATCGCTTGAACCTAGGAGGCGGAGGTTGCAGTGAGCTGAGATCGCGCCATTGCACTCCAGCCTGGGCAAGAAAAGTGAAACTCTGTCTCAAATAAATAAATAAATAAATAAATAAATAGAGATAAGTTCACTTACGGAAAAAGGTCAGTCCTCAGATGGGAGATCTTGTTGGATTCACCTGGAAGTAGTTCGAACATTGGTCCTTTTTCTTCAAGGCAGTTTGCAGAATTGCTGTCTGGATTGCAGCGCACCCATTGGTACCTGGCTCTCTGCATAGGATAACCTGCCCAAGGAACCCACATTGTTACTAAGTATCTACTACACAGCTTCTAATCACTCTGTACTAAGAAGTTTTTATTTTTAATTTTTTCGAGACAGGGTCTCACTCTGCTGTCCAAGCTGGAGTGCATTACTGTGATCATAGCTCACTGCAACCTTGAACTCCTGGGCTCAAGCCATTCTCCCACCCCAGCCTCTTGAGTAGCCGGGAATACAGGCGCACCACCACACCCAACTAGTTTTGTTTTGTTTTGTTTTTGTTTGTTTGTTTGTTTTTTGGAGAGATGGGGGTCTCACTATGTGCCCAGGCTGGTCTCAAATGCCTGGGCTCAAGCAATCCTCCTGCCTTGGCCTCCCAGTGTGCTGAGATTAGAGGCATGAGCAACTGCACCCAGCCTGCCCTAAGAAGGTTTTAACTAAATAGATTCTAAATTTGGTAAAAGGCAAAATGTAGACAGATTTTATGCCATTTATATAACAGCAGCACCCACTATGTGCCAACCTTTTATATAAATTGTCCTTCTTACAACACTCCAAAAAGTAGCAGTTTAAACTTAGAATAGGCTTGGAATCAGCTGCCTGGAGTGAAGTCCCAGCTCTGCTGACTAGTTATGAAATCTTTTTTTTTTTTTTTTTTTTTTTTGAGACGGAGTCTCGCTCTGTCACCCAGGCTGGAGTGCAGCGGCGCAATCTCGGCTCACTGCAAGCTCCGCCTCCCGGGTTCACGCCATTCTCCTGCCTCAGCCTCTCCGAGTAGCTGGGACTATAGGCGCCCGCCACCATGCCCAGCTAATTTTTTTTTTTTTGTATTTTTAGTAGAGACGGGGTTTCACCATGGTCTCGATCTCCTGACCTTGTGATCCGCCCGCCTCGGCCTCCCAAAGTGCTGGGATTACAAGCGTGAGCCACCGCGCCCGGCCGAGTTATGAAATCTTAACTTCTCTGAACCCTCACTGTAATATGAAGATACTAATAGTGTCATAAGCCTATCACAAAAATTAAACAAGAAAATACACTTAAAGAATTTAACATAGTGCCAGGCACACAGTAAACACTTGATAATATTAACTGTTGTTACTTTTGTACTATTATCTCAATTTTACACAAAAGAAAATTGCAGCCACACAGGTGCTAGGATTCCAACCCACATCTGACCCCAAAGCCCACATCTTTTCATAGAGATGAGTCAAATCAGGTTCAGAAAGGGGAAGGAACACACTGTGTAGTACCCGTGGTATCACAGAATTCTAGTTCTTGTGTTTTAGGGCCATACGGTATCCTTAGGAATGAAAAGTAGATAACAATTTGTCCTGTGTCTTTCCACTCAGATTTCACAAGAACAAGTTTCCTCTATTCACAGAGCGCCAGGCAGCTTGCAATATCTGAGTCTCAGCTTCTTCTGAATTTCATTTCTATGGAAAAGGCTCCAAATCTGATGTTATGAGGTTATATAGGGGATTTATTTATTTGTTTATTTTATTTTATTTTATTTTATTTTGAGAGAGAGTCTTGCTGTGTCGCCCAGGCTGGAATGCATTGTCACGATCTCGGCTCATGGCAACTTCCACCTCCGGGGTTCAAGCAATTTTTCTGCCTCACCCTCCGGAGTAACTGGGATTACAGGTACTCACCACCAAGCCCAGCTAATTTTTTATATTTTTAGTAGAGATGGGGTTTCGCCATGTTGCCCAAGCTGGTCTCAAACGCCTGAGCTCAGGCAATCCCCCCAACTCGGTCTCTGAAAATGTGAGGATTACAGGCGTGAGCCACCATGCCCGGCCTATATGGGAGGTTCTTTATTAGCTAATGAAATAAAATCTTCCTTCCTCAGTTTAGCAAAGACAAAGGCCTGGTGGTGAGAAATACTTCACTGCCCTTCAAAAAGTTCATCTCCTCCCCACTCCAAGCATATACTTTATTCTAATGAGTGCAGCTAGTAATTACCTAGCAAGAAGGAGCATGTCTAAGATTCTTGAAAGGCAGGAAGGGTAGTTTTAAAGCTCACCACAAAATAATGGAAAACACTCAGATAAATTACAAGGCATCAACTCATGAGAGAATACTAACCAAATGAAGAAAAGTACTTTTTTTTTTTTTTGAGATGGAGTCTCGCTCTGTTGCCCTGGCTGGGGTGCAGTGGCACAATCTGGGCTCACTGCAACCTCTGCCTCCCAGGTTCAAGCGATTCTCCTGCCTCAGCCTCCTGAGTAGCTGGGATGACAGGTGCCCACGATCACATCTGGCTAATTGTTGTATTTTTAGTAGGGACGGAGTTTCACCATGTTGGCCCGGCTGGTCTCGAACTCCTGACCTCAGGTGATCCACCCGCCTCGGTCTCCCAAAGTGCTGGGATTACAGGCGTGAGCCACCACGCCCGGCCAAAAGTACTTTTTATGGAAAAGACGATGTGGCATTGTAGAAAAACCTATACTTAAAAATGAGTGAGAGGGTGAGAGGCGGGTAGGGCAAAAACTTTTTTTTTTTTAATAAAATAAAAATAAAAATTAGGCTGGGTGTGGTAGCTCACGCCTGAAACCCCAGCACTTTAGGAGACTGAGGTGGGAGGATCACTTGAGCCCAAGGGTTCAATACAGGCTGGGCAACATAGAGAGACTCCCATTTCTACCAAAAAAAAAAAAAAAAAAGATTTTAAAAATTAGCTGGATGTGGTAGCACGCATCTGTAGTCTCAGCTACTTAGGAGGCTGAGGCAGGAGGATTGCTTGAGCCTGGGAGGTCACAGTGAGCCAAGACTGCATGGCTGCACTTCAGCCTGGGTGACAGAGCGAGACTGTCTCAGAAGAAAAAAGTTAATTTACAAAATTAAAAATAAATAAAAATAACTAAGAAAATCAGAATACCTCTTTGTGTGAATAATAGTTTCAATTATATAAACAGACATGGGGGAAAAATGGAAGGAAATACACAAAAATAACTGGTGGTAGAATCTGGTGATATTTTTCTCATTTGTCTTCTAAATTGCCATAATAAACAATATTCCTCTAAAAACATAAACATTAAACACTTTAATATAGAAAACAGTAAATATTCTCCCATAGGATTTTCTTTCTTTTCTTTGTAACTATATATTATTCTATCATAATCTTTCCTATGATTCCTGAGTATAGCTTACAATGTCTGGTCTGGGAGAGCTGTTTGTCCAAAATGAGTTAGCTCTGCCACTGCCTGGAGGCTGGGGATAAGGCAGGCAAAATGACCTTTCAATGTCTGCCCCTTACTGGCTGTGTGATCTTGGCCAACTTAAACTCCCTGTGCCTCAATTTTCTCATCTGTAGGATGGGGCAGTAATGGAGCTAATAATGAGATACAAATGTTAGCTTCTTAGAGTAGTACCTAGCACATAGAGCTCTTCATTGCTAGTTCCGCTCATGAAAAGGAGGAGGACGACGATGACCTATGATCTCTGACATCTTATAAATTTAAATTCAAATTCCCATTCTACCATTTAGTATCTCTAGGAGTCTCAATTTATGGACTTTCTTTCTTTTTTTATTTTTCTTTATTTTGAGATAGAGTCTGGCTCTGTTGCCCAGGCTGGAGTGCTGTGGCATATCTCAGCTCACTGCACCCTCCGCCACCTGGGTTTAAGCTATTCTCTTGCCTCAGCCTCCCAAGTAGCTGGAATTATAGGCGCGCGCCATCATGCCCGGCTAATTTTTTGTATTTTTAGTAGAGACGGGGTTAGCCAGGATGGTCTCGATCTCCTGACCTCGTGATCCGCTCGCCTTGGCCTCCCAAAGTGCTGGGATTATAGGCGTGAGCCATCGCGCCTGGCCTGGTTTCACTCTTTCTCTTTTGATTCTTTCCTGAGGCAGCATTAGTTTGGCATCTAATTGCTAATTAGACTTCTCTTCCTGTAGGTGAAATAAAAATCCAGCATCTTCTCCAGCAGAGGGCGGTGTCTTCACACCTTATACTGTCTAGACCAGCTCTGTCCAATAGAAACACAAAGCAAACCGCATAGTTTTAAATGTTCTAGTGGCCATATTTTTAAAAGTAAAAAGAAACAGGTGAAATTAATTTTAATACATTTTATTTAACCTAATATATTCAAATATTGTCCTTTAACATATCATCAATATCAAAGTTATTAATGGGATATTTTGCATTCTTTTCTTCATACTAAGGCTTCCAAATCTTGTATATTTTGCATTCACAACATGTCCCAATTTGGCCTTGCCACATTTCAAGTGTTCAGTAGCCACAAGTCACTTGTGGCTACCCTATTGGACAGAGCAAGCCTAGGCAGTCTCTTCTGCAAGCTGCTGACGCACTGAGTATCAAGCTGAAAAAATGTTTGCTTACATAGGAAGCTAAACAGAAAAATAATGCTTAATGAGAAAGCATCCAGGTGAAAGACCACGTCTTTTCACCAGCATGACAAATACAACTGTAGCATATTAGTAAAACATATTTCTAGAATACAAAATTCCCCCAGAGTTCAGAATCTTAGCTAATTAAAATTCATAACGAAGGCTTTCTTTTTGGGGATCATGAAAATGTTCTAGAAGTGATTATAGTGACGGTTGCATGACTCTGTGAATATACTAAAAAACATTAAACACTTTTTTTTTTTTTTTTTTGGAGACAGAGTCTTGCTCCGTCATCCAGGCTGGAGTACAGCGGTGCGATCTCAGCTCACTGCAACATCTGCCTCCCAGGTTCAAGTGATTCTCCTGCCTCAGCCTCCCAAGTAGCTGGAATTACAGGTGCACACCACCATGCCCAGTTAATTTCTGTATTTTTAGTAGAGACAAGTTCTCGCCACGTTGGCCAGGCTAGTCTCAAACTCTTGGCCTCAGGTGATCCACCCACCTTGGCCTCCCAAAGTGCTGGGATTACAGGCATGAGCCACTACACCTGGCCTAATCATTGAATTGAACACTTTTAATGGGTGAATTGTATGGTATGTGAACACTATCTCAACAAAACTATTTTAAAATTTTATAAAGAAATCAAAAGTAGAAGGGCTCCCTCTCCAAAAGCCTATCTAATTTGGGGCCAGTGATGTTAAATGTACTTTAAAATAAAGAACAAGTTACAGACACTAAATTCTTGACATAGCTATTCAAGGGTGTTGACAGGATGTTAAAATTTATAGTTCCAGCCCCTGAGGTTGTGAGAGTATCTTGACTCTATCTTGCTTGAGATAAATATCTTGTGATTATAGTGGGTATGCTCATGGACAGAAATGCTATCTTCCTAAAAGGCCCACTTATGGGATTTGTTGGTTAATTGTGTAGTGGATTCCAAGGGAAAGAATGGTTTTTATTTGAATCCTATGCCTCACTGCCCACCTCCCCCACCACCCTGAGTCCTGCTTTACCAAAATACTTTCTATGAGTAAATGTTACCAAAGCAAACAACTTTCGCCAATAGTCCATACCTTTTTATAGTATGGTACTAACTTTTCCCTCAACATAGTCACAATATCTTTTCTTTTCTTTTTCTTTTTCTTTTTTTTTTTTTTTTTTTTTGAGACAGGCTGGAGTGCAGTGGCGCAATCTCAGCTCACTGCAAGCTCTGCCTCCCAGGTTCACGCCATTCTCCTGCCTCAGCCTCTCTGAGTAGCTGGGACTACAGGCGCCCGCCACCAAGCCCGGCTAATTTTTTGTATTTTTAGTGGAGACGGGGTTTCACCGTGGTCTCGATCTCCTGACCTCGTGATCCGCCCGCCTCGGCCTCCCAAAGTGCTGGGATTACAAGCGTGAGCCACTGCGCCCAGCCATGATCTTGGCTCACTGCAACTTCCACCCTCCAGGTTCAAGTGATTCTCCTGCCCCAGCCTCTCGAGTAGCTGGGATTACAGGTGCATGCCACCATGCCTGGCTAATTTTTGTATTTTTAGTAGAGATGGGGGTTTCACCATGTTGGCCAGGCTGGTCTTGAACTCCTGACCTCAAGTGATCCACCCTCCTCGGTCTCCCAAAGTGATAAGACGACAGACGTGAGCCACTGTACCGAGCCTAATTTCCTATTCTTAATGGAAACTTACTGCAGGCATGTTAGAGAAACTTAAGCAGCAACTACCGTGAAGGGGAAAAGAAGACCATTTGATTTATTCAAAATGGTAGCATTATCTAAGCCGGAGTTACTTCCTCCTGGTCTATCAATTCCACAAGATGGATAAGCTTCCTCCACTCTTGCATGGTTTGACAAGCTATAAAAAGCTCCTAAGTTTACTTTCAATTTCTCCCTCAGCTCAGTGGGAAACATTATAGCAAGGGCTACAGTCAAAGGATTTTTTGTTTGTTTGTTTAAATAAAGAAAACCTCTGATCCATGAGCTGCAGTAGAAAGTTAATTCTGGCCTTGAAATCAGATGACCAGTTCAGCCATTAATTAGTTGTAATGGCTCTTGGGCAAGACTCACACATTTTTTGCAAGAGGTTGATGTATACAGCAAATGAGATGAGAAATGTCAGATCCAGTTTTCTCCTCTATAATTGGTGCTAATTCCTCCTCACAGGGAATGTGATGATGATTACCAGAGAATGGATGTGAAATCACTTTACAAAGAGCAGCACAATAAGTGGATCAATATCATTCCTGTGAGCTAGGAGACAGTATACAGTGGACACATGGCGGGCCTGGCCGCCTTGGCTGCACCTGTTCGTGGATATTCCATTTTTTTCTTTATGGGCATCATTGGAAAAGAGAGGCAATAAGAGTGTAAGATTCACAGGCCTCATCAAATCCCCTGGAGTTCTACATTAAATAGATTAGTCATCTGTGCTCTCCAGAGTTACCCACACATCCCCAAATTTCCATTTCTTTGTGCTTGGTAGACACAATCTTACCCCACATCTTTACTTGGGTTTGACTTATAATAAAAATATACCACCACCAAATTCATATGTTGAAGTTCTAACCCATGGAATCTCACCATGTGAAATTGTTCAGAAATAGGGTCATTGCAGATATAGTTAGTTAAGATGAGGCCATTAGGGTGGCCCTGATCCAATGCCTGGTGACCTTCTAAGAAGATGGTATTAAGACACGGATGCATGGAGGAAAGGCCATGCGCAGACAGACAAGGGAGAAGGTGCCATCTATAAGCCAGGGAGCGAGGCCTCAGAATGCGATCGACCCTGCCAGCACCTTGATCTTGGACTCCCATCTCCAGAACTGTGAGGAAATACATTTCTGTTATTTAAGCCATTCAGTCCATGGTACTTTGTTATGGGAACCCGAGCAAACCACTATAGTAACCGAAATGGTTTTGAATATGCTCAGTAAAAGCAAGCCAAAAGCCTAGTTGATTTCATCAGCCAAACCAAGGGGCTAGATAAACACTTTTTATAAGACAGGAAGAATGTTGTCGAATCATATCTGGCATTGCACGGAGGTGTGAGGAAATGGTGTCACGACTCTTCACATCACAGCCTTGTGCCACAGTCACTCACACGTGCAGCCAGTGGGGGACATCTATTTCCCTGCACGCTCAGATGTGGGCACAAGCCCTTGAGCCCGATACCAAGAGCCTTTTTTCGGAAACACCCTAGTTTGTCAGTTTCTCCCTTGTCTCTTTCTATGGTTTCCTTTTCTAACAAAGAGCTAAACCTATGAGGTCATGACATAAATGCTAGTATTCTATACAATTTCATGATGAATTATTTTCTTTCTTTCTCTTCCTTTCTTTCCTTTCTTTCTCTCTCTGTCTCTCTCTTTCTCTCTCTCTCTCTTTCCTTCTGACAGAGTCTTGCACTGTCACCTGGGCTGGAGTACAGTGGTGCAATCTCAGCTTACTGCAACCTCCGCCTCCCAGGTTAAAGCAATTCTCCTGCCTCAGCCTCCTGAGTAGCTGGGATGACAGGTGCGTGCCACCATGCCCGGCTAATTTTTTTGTATTTTTGGTAGAGACGGGGTTTCACTATGTTGGCCAGGCTGGTCTCAAACTCCTGACCTCATGATCTGCCTACCTCAGCCTCCCAAAGTGCTGGGATTACAGGCGTGAGCCACCACGCCCGGCCTTCTTCATTTCTTTCTGATGAATATTATACAAGGAACGTTTTTGTTTTCATTCTAGTTTTCCTTAATGAATCTTAGTGGGAAATTCATGTTTCTGGGAAATTTTGAAAACATAAAGACTTACGTATCTCTGGTTGGGGTATGCCCAGCACCATCTGGCCACTCAAGACTGTACTAAAGTATGGGCCTCATTACTCTCGATCTTGTCAGACCACATGGTTATTCGGGAATTATTTCATCAAGCTGAAGATATTCCCTAAAAGATCCCAGTGAAGCCTGTTGCCTACAATTGACAATGTTTTATATTTTAAAAATACATAGATTAATAAAGTTCCAGAAACATTGCTTGCTCTTTTTTCAATATTAGCATAACTAGAAGAAAATGATTTTATAAATTTCCAACATAAAATGAATGTCTCTGTGATCATCTGTAAGATTTCACCTCCACCGGAAGTAAGATCATGACAACCAAAAGTCACTTTGACGAAACAAACCTAGGACGTGTGTGTCACTGTGACTCAACATTTCCCTTACCATTTGGCAGAACCTAGTGTTTTTCTACTATAAGTTCAGCCATCCCTCTAACAAGCCATGACCTCTGTCTTATTTAGACATGATTCCTTATTTGCCAAAGAAGAACAAATTGTATTTTTCTTACAAGCCTATCATTTTCACTGTCTTAGTCATTAAAGGTTTTAAGTTGTTTCAGTCTGACTGAACAACACTAAATGATAGATAAACCTAGAAAGGTGTTTCCGAATATGATGCTTCTCTGAGTAAGAGCACAAATACCAAATTATTTGGCCTTCTCTTTAAAATCTGAGAGGCTTTACATTAACTATGTCTAACCATAATTGAGTTTTCAGTAAGAACCAAGTTTATCTTTAAAAAAAAAAATGAAAAAAATACACACAGTCAGATTCACCCCAGTTGGAATATAACATCTCCCAGTGTTAAAATAACAATGACACCATCACAGCGCACTAAAACTTGGGGCTGATGTAGACACTTAGGGGTAGGCAGAAACCCCCCAACACTCAAAGGTACCATCTCCTCCATGCAACAGACACAGGAGTCATTTTCTAGATTCCTTTTTTGAGTTTTAAAAATTTATATACCTCACATTTTCATCCCCAAATAGTACATTTCAATCATTGTAAGAGTTTACAAGACTGCACACGCCACAGAGTTTAATTTTTCTTGGTACCTAACTTAACTGAACTCATATTAAAGGGTTCAGCGACCCCAAATCCTTCTTCTTTGCCTCCTTTCCCACAATATTACACATTCTACGCCTTAAAATGAATATAACGACTTGTATGGACCATGGGGCTTACAGAGAAGGTGGCTGGGGAACAAGACTCCTGAGTCTTACCTTGAACTGAGGATTCCAGAACCAGGATTAGGGCAAGAGCCAGGACGAGCCGACTGCATTTGAGTAGCTTCTGCATCATGACCAACTCAGTCCAGCTCTCCCAGCTGCACACCAACTTCTTGATTAGGAAATGTAGCAGGGTGCTTTTAGAAAATGTTCCAAAACCTCAAACCCTGCCCAGAACACACGTCACAATTTCCTGAACAAATAGAAAGACATCTACATCAAAACCCAGAAAGAAAGGAGGTGGGGGGAACACAGTAAAATAACTATTCATACCCATTATGAAACTGTACTGGACTCCCCCCCCAGGCCTGCTTTTTCAAATGTTTTGTTGTTTGCCACTTGCCTGCTAGAAATTTTTTTTCCCACCGAAACAGTAGAATCAGCATTCGGGACAGTTTGTTTTTCCTTTCTTCAGGTAACAATCTAAACACAAGATTGCGAATATTAAGAATCTGCTGCATTTTTGATGAGATAAGGGGGAGCTGGGTGCTGCCTTTTCGTCACCGAGCACTTTCAACATAAAACATTCTCTTTTTTACTGGGGAGTAACATACCTCACTGAGCCAAGCTCGTGAAGTGAAACTTCAAAGCTGAGCTCTAACCTTCAAGAATGAGTTGTCGGATTTCAGATGAACAGTTTCTTCTTCTTCTTCTCTTTTTTTTTTTTTTTCTTTTTTTTTTTTTTGAGATGGAGTCTCGCTCTGTCACCCAGGCTGGAGTGCAGTGGTGTGATATCAGCTCACTGCAACCTCCACCTCCTGGGTTCAAGCAATTCCCCTGCCTCAGCCTCCTGAGTAGCTGGGATTACAGGTGCACGCCACTGCGCTGGACTAATTTTGTATTTTTAGTAGAGACGGCGTTTCACCATGTTGGCCAGGCTGGTCTCGAACTCCTGACCTCAGGCCATCCGCCCGCCTCAGCCTCCCAAAGTGCTGGGATTACAGGCGTGAGCCACCACGCCCGGCAAACAGTTTCTTCTTAAACTCAGTTTCTTGCATTAGATCATCGGCTCTCTCTCTATCTCAAGAACATAGGATTTTCAGTTGCAAAGACTGTGGTAAAACAGAAAAATTATTTTGCATTCCTCTCTCCTTCACATTGTGCATTTCTTAAGATTGGATTCCATTTCTATTTTTATCTGTTCTCCTAGTCAAAATTTTCAACTTGAGTTTTGGGTCATCTGGCCTTGAATAAGCCAGAAATCAGGAACGAGGGAGAGGTTGTCCTCACGGTGAGCTGCTGGACCTTAGCAAACAACACAAGCCTCTGCCTCATGTAAATAAAGGAACAGCATTTTCCCTGGGCATGGTGCAGATTTCTGGAGGACTAAGGCTCCATATTAAAGTTATACAATAAAGGCCAGGTGCTGTGGTCCACGCCTGTAATCCCAGCACTTTGGGAGGCTGAGGTGGGCGGATCACAAGGTCAGGAGATCGAGACAATTCTGGCTAACACAGTGAAACCCTGTCTCTACTAAAAATACAAAAAATTAGCCGGGTGTGGTGGCAGATGCCTGTAGTCCCAGCTACTAGGGAGGCTGAGGTAGGCGAATCGCTTGAACCCGGGAGGCAGAGGTTGAGGTAAGCTGAGATCGTACCATTGCACGCCAGCCTGGGTGACAGAGAGAAACTCCATTTCAAAAAAATGAAAATAATAAAATAAAATAAAGTTATACAATAATTACAAGCCTATCATACATCCTTGCCCTTGTGGCATATACATTTTCCTTACTTCCTTTCAAGATTCAACCACTCTCCATTTCAACATGTCTATTCCTACCGCTCCCCAGACGGCTTAATGCATGTGCCCCACTTTCCATTCTCATCCTCGCCCTTGCCAGGCCTTTGATAGGAGGGAGGAGTTTCCCTTCCCTTGTTTTAGGCTTCCTGCTGATTCCTTTACCATTTCCTGCTAAGGACAGAGCCTCACAGTCTAATAGCCGTGGTGCAAGAACACAAAGAGTGTACATGTTGGCCCTCCTCAGAAGCCCCTCAAATCAGCCAGAAGTGTGTCCTCCAACTCAGGGGCATCTCCAAGTGCAATAACCAATCCCAAAATGCACTGGCCTGGAAAGCTTTCCACTGAGGAACGTTGGTTTCAGTTTGAAATATCAGATGTCATCTTTGGTCCTTTTTAATCTAACTCCCAATTGAAAACCCTGGCACCAGAATAATAGTTCCTATCAATGGCTTTGATGAGTTTCCTGCAAATCCCCAGAGCTGATTGGGGCTTGTGCTTTAAAATGGTAATTTTAGGGGCTTTTTCCATTTGGGAACTTCATTTTTTTTTCTTTCTTTCTCTGGGTCATGGTGCTGTTTTTTTTTTTTTTTTTTTTTTTCTCTCTCGCTCTCTGTCGCCCAGGCTGGACCTCCACCTCCTGGGTTCAAGCAAGCGTGTTTGACTAATTTTTTTCTTTCTTTCTTTCTTTTCTTTTTTTTTTTTTTTTCAGTATAGATGGGGTTTTTGTCATGTTGGCCAAGCTGCCCTCGAACTCCCGACCTCAAGTGATCCACCTGTCTCAGTCTCCCAAAGTGCTGGGATTACAGACGTGAGCCACAACGCCCAGCTCATGGTGACTTTTAAAGCACAGGTGCAGTATTCATAAGCATTTGCTCTTCTGCCACTATGCTAATAATCAAGTTTCTTTTTCTTTTTTTTTTTTTTGAGACGGAGTCTTGCTCTGTCGCCCAGGCTGGAGTGCAGTGGCGCAATCTCGGCTCACTGCAAGCTCCGCCTCCCAGGTTCACGCCATTCTCCTGCCTCAGCCTCTCCGAGTAGCTGGGACTACAGGCGCCCGCCACCACGCCCGGCTAATTTTTTTGTATTTTTAGTAGAGACGGGGTTTCACCGTGGTCTCGATCTCCTGACCTCGTGATACGCCCTCCTCAAGTTTCTTTTTCTAAGAAGTCCTCCAGTCTCATTTTCCTAGCCCTCTTCAAGCTGTAGGGAAGCAGGATACATGCTGCAGCAGCCAGAAGTCCTGGGTCCAAGCCCATGTCCTTCACTTACCAGCTGAGCCACGCTGGGCCGCTCACTCTTTATGCGTCCCTTGTTCCAGTTGTAATGATGGTGTGGGAAGCCAATGAGAGGATGTCTTCAAGAGCACATGGCACACGTGGTGAGGGAAGCATTGGCAACAGTCCTCAGGGCTGGGCACAATCTTCCCCAAAGTTTCCGCCATTAACCCAATAGGACCCACATCTGTCCCTAAAAGTCAATCTACGATATGCACGTTTTCCACAATTTTAAAAGACAAACCGTATACCAGACTTAATCCTTCTTTCACCAGGCAACCTGAAATACACCTACTTTACTTCACATTCAGTTGATTTGCCCATAAAATGAGTATTCTTATTCCTTAACAGTCACCTGGAACATGACAGAAATCAGTTCCTGTTGTTTAATAAAGTAACTGGTCGCTGGCAGGGTGGGGTGGCTCACACCAGCCCTCTGGGAGGCCAAGGTGGGCGGATCACTCACCTAAGGTCAGGAGTTTGAGGATAACATGGTGAAACCCCGTCTCTACTAAAAATACAAAAAAATTATCTGGACATGGTGGCAGGCACCTCTAATACCAGCTACTCAGGAGGCTGAGGCAGGAGAATCACTTGAACCTGGGAGGCAGAGGTTGCAGTGAGCAGAGATCGTGCCATTGCACTCCAGCGTGGGCGACAGAGCAAGACTTCATCTCAAAAAAAGAAAAAAAATGATAAATTGCAGTTACAAGAAGAGATACTGAGGGCAGCATGAAACTGCACAGAGGGGCAGCTCCAAGGCTTGTCTCTTTTTTAAAGCTCCAGGTTAAAGATTCCGCCACCAGCAGCCTCTAGGACTTTTGCTTGGCTCTTTATTGAGAGGGTCTTGACTCTGAACTGGGCGCTGCACCAAAAAAAACAAAGCAAACAAACAAACAAAAACCGGTAAATAGATACTGCACCAAATCTGTATATCTCTAGAGGCTTGAAGGATGGCCCCTGCATGAATTTTTGATTTCTAGAACTAGAAGGGACCTTAGAAATCATCTAGTTCCCTCACTCAGGTGAGAAAAATGCAAGTCCGGAAAGGTTAAATGATTTGCCCCTGCTCACACGGTTAGCAAGGGGCAAACCAGGGTTAGAACTCATGCTTCCTAATCCATGCCCTGGGATAGATGAGGAATGAAGGGAAACAAGATTGAGATTTGTAAATAATCAGAAGTCCTGTTTGTCATTTTCTTGTAGAGGTACATACTAAGCATTTCTGTTTGGCATGATAAAATGACTAGGATTTGCTTCTAAATAATCTGGTTTGAGGGGGGATGGGAAGGGTATAGTGGTGGTTTGATAACTGCTGGAGCTGAGCAATGAGTAAATGAAGGTTCATTATACTATCCTCCCTACTTTAATATATTTTTGAGAATTTTCATAATAAGCCAGCACAGTGGCCCACACTCGTAATCCCAGCACTTTGGGAGGCCAAGGTTTGAGGATCCCTTGAGCTCAGGAGTTTGAAACCAGCCTGGGCAACATGGCAAGACCCTGATTCTATGAAAAATACCAAAATCAGCTGGGCATGGTGGCTCATGCCTGTAGTCCCAGCCACTTGGGAGGCTGAGTTGGGAGGCTAGCTTGAGTCAAAGAGGTGGAGGTCGCAGTGAGCCAGATCATGCCACTGCACTACAGCCTGAGTGACAGAGCCAGACCTGTCTCAAAAAAAAATTTTTTCCATAAAACTTCTAAAAATTATCCTTTTAGAAAGAGATCTTCATTTTATTTAGAGTCCATATAAATGAGAAAACATCTGATTTTAAAAAAGATGTTACAGAAAAAAAAAGGCATGTTTTTTAAAAAGTGACATTTTTTTCATGGATCTCAGACAACTTTGAGTTTCCTATTATTTTGGTTCTACTTCCATTCCCACCCTCAATCATTTAGTGGACGGGGAGACTGTGGCCAAGACAAAAAAATCACCTTTTGTTTTTCTTACAACAAAGTCTTGCTATGTTGCTCAGGCTGGACTCAAATGCCGAGGCTCAAGCAATTCTCCTGCTTCAGCCTCCCAGTTAGCTGGGACTACAGGCACACGCCACATACCTGGTCAGGAAATTATCTTGATGCTTCTGGTCCCAAAGGAGCAGCTCTCATTGTGTCTTTGGTCTCCTTACCGAGGAACAATGTAGGGATGCCCTGGAAGAGGGCATAGTCTCAAGGTCATCCCTGGCAGGGCCATGTAGCTCCTTCTCTAGCTCCTCCCTTCCCATCACCATAGCCACACATCTATTAATATTCGTTTCCCATGGCCGCGTGCAGTGGCTCACGCCTGTAATCCCAGCACTTTGGGAAGCTGAAGCAGACAGATGACTTGAGGTCAGGAGTTTGAGACCAGCCTGGCCAACATGGTGAAACCCCTTCTCTACCAAAAATATAAAAAATTAGGTGTGGTGGCATGCACCTGTAATCCCAGCTACTCAGGAGGCTGAGGCAGGAGAACCCCTTGAACCCGCCAGGTGGAGGTTGCAGTGAGCCGAGATTGTACCACTGTACTCCAGCCTGGGTGACAGAGGGAGACTCTGTCTAAAAAAAAAAAAAAAATACATATATATATATTTTCCCAAGAGCAGGATTGCTCCCCTTCTTAAAATTTTGCCTCCAGAGTCCTAGTCCAGAAACCTCCCTAGGTACCTAAAAGTTGAGGAACTTGGGGTTATTGGGTTGGTTTTGTTTTTTTGTCTGCTTGTTTTGTTTTGGAGACAGAGTCTCACTCTGTCGCCCGAGCTCGAGTGCAGTGGCTCACTGCAACCTCCACCTTCCAGGTTCAAGTGATCTTCCTGCCTCGGCCTCCTGAGTAGCCGCGATTATAGTCATGTGCCACCACGTCCAGCTAATTTTTCTATTTTTAATAGAGACAGGGTTTCGCCATGTTGGCCAGGCTAGTCTTGAGCTCCTGGCCTCAAGTGATCTCCCTGCCTCAGCCTCCCAAAGTGCTGGGATTACAGGCGTGAGCCACTGTGCCCATCCTAAAACTGTTCTTTAAAAAAAGTTTTGTTTTTTTTTTTTAGGCTGGGCACGGTGGCTCACGCCTGTAATCCAAGCACTTTGGGGGGCCAAGGTGGGCAGATCACGAGGTCGGGAGATCGAGACCATCCTGGCTAACATGGTGAAACCCCGTCTCTACTAAAAATACAAAAAAAAAAAAAAAAATTAGCTGGGCATGGTGGCGGGCGCCTGTAGTCCCAGCTACCTGGGAGGCTGAGGCAGGAGAATGACGTGAACCCGGGAGGCAGAGCTTGCAGTGAGCTGAGATCCCGCCACTGCACTCCAGCCCCAGCCTGGGCGACAGAGCAAGACTCCGTCTCAACTTTGTTGTCAGGCTGGAATGCAGCGATGCAATTGTGGCTCACTGCAGCCTTGACCTCCTGAGCTCAAGTAATCCTCCCTCCTCAGCCTCCTGAGTAGCTGAGACCACAGGCATGCACCACCACACCCAGCTAATTTTTAAATGTTTTGCAGAGACGGGGTCTCACTATGTTGCCCAGACTGGTCTTGAACTTGGGTCTTGGCCTCTCAAAGTGCTGGGATTATAGGTGTAAGCCACTTTGTCCAGCCAAAAAATACTATTTTAAAAAAAGAAAGGCATTGAAGAACTTCTCAAAATGCTACCCTGAGTCTAATAGGACACAGAATTTCAATTCCAAAACTATAGGACTTACAAAAAATTATAAGATATTACAAATAGTGGAAACACATCTCTTGGGAAATTTCAGAAGGGGCACAGGAGTGGATATGTGGGTTAGAGAGAGCAGGACCCTTTGAATATGAATCAAGAAAAGAGGTCTTTATTTGACTTCTTGAGTCTTACCTTTCTCCCAACACACACTATCTATCGATGCTATTCTAAATTATTTTTGTCTGTCTTTAGTTAGCTATCTTTTCTAATTAAAAAATTAGGGCTGGAGGCCGGACGTGGTGGCTCACGCCTGTAATCCCAGCACTTTGGGAGGCCGAGGCGGGCGGATCACGGGGTCAGGAGATCGAGACCATGGTGAAACCCTGTCTCTACTAAAAATACAAAAAACTAGCCAGGCATGGTGGCAGGCGCTTGTAGTTCCAGCTACTCGGGAGGCTGAGGCAGGAGAATGGCGTGAACCTGGGAGGCGGAGCTTGCAGTGAGCGGAGCTCGCGCCACTGCACTCCAGCCTGGGCAACAGAGCGAGACTCCATCTCAAAATGTAATCCCAGCACTTTGGGAGGCTGAGGCGGGCAGATCGCGAGGACAGGAGTTCAAAACCAGGCTGACCAACATGGTGAAACCCTGTCTCTACTAAAAATACAAAAACATAGCTGGGCGTGGTGGTGCGCACCTGCAGTCCCAGCTACTCAGGAGTCTGAGGCAGGAGAATCGCTTGAACCCGGGAGGCGGAGGTTGCAGTGAACCGAGATTATGCCACTGCACTACAGCCTGGGTGACAGAATGAGACTCTCAAAAATAACAACAAAAAAACAATTAATAGGCCAGGCACAGTGGCTGATGCCAAGGCAGGAGGACCACTTTAGGCAAGGAGTTCAAGTCTGCAGTGAGCCACGATTGTGACACTGCACTCCAGCCTGGACGTCATAGTGAGACCCTGTCTCAAAAATAATTAACTAATTAATACTTACTATGGAAAAGTCAGCAGGTGAAGAATTGCAAGGAGGGACTTAAAAGAAAGGACAAGTCCGGGCTCAGTAGCTCACGCCTGTGATCCTGACACTTTGGAAGGCAGAGGTGGGCAGATCACAAGATCAGGAGTTCACGACCAGCCTGGCCAACATGGTGAAACCTTGTCTCTACTAAAAATACAAAAATTAGCTGAGTGTGGTGGCATGCGCCTGTAATTCCAGCTACTCAGGAGGCTGAGGCAGGAGAATCGCTTAAACCCAGGAGGCAGAGGTTGCAGTGAGCTGAGATTGTGCCATTGCACTCCAACCTGGGCAACAGAGCAAGACTCCATCTCAAAAAAAATTTAAAAAAGAAAGGACAAATCCTTTGTCACCTACCACTCAGAGATCATGACTATCATGTCTTCCATCATGATGACTTTGAGTGTGCAACTCAAAGTAGCACACACCACTCCCTGGCACCCTGGATCCCCCTCAGCTTCCTTCATTGCTCTTATTTTATACCCTATCCTGCAGCACTACATAGCCCCACCAATGTCCCCAGAACTCACCTGGTTGTTCATTCCTGCCAATCCTATAACCCATCCATCCATTCTACCACCATGAGATGCTGAGCTCCCTCCAAAGATAAGCAACCTATCAAAGTTCCCAAATTCAGTGACAATGTTTCCAACATCACCCCTACTTCCTTCTCCTCCAGACACACACCATTATACTCCATACCTGCAATTATACTTAAGGTTATGAGTCACTAAAGAAGAAGGAAGTTCTTGCCCCTTAATCTGTAATCACAGAACATCAACGGGATCTTCAACGGCCTCTTCATTTCAGTTCCCAGATGCTGACCACATTTACCAATTAAGTTACTACACTTTAGTTGGTTCTTATTTTTTGCCAGACTCTAGGCTCTTTTTTTTTGCTTTGGTTAAAAATTTAAAATATAAACAGCATCATTTAGTGAAATGAGATTTAGCAGCTTCATTGAGATGGTAAAAATTTTTTCCCATGATGAATTTTAACTTTTTATTTTTTTTTTTTTTGAGACAGGGTCTGGCTCTGTCACCCATGTTGGAGTGCAGTGGCTGGATCACGGCTCACTGCAGCCTCAACCTCCTGGGCTCAAGCAATTCTCCTATCTCAGCCTACCAAGTAGCTGGGATTACAGGCACTCGCCACCACATCCAGCTAATTTTTGTATTTTTTGTAGAGACAGGGTTTTACTGTATTGTCCAGGCTGGTCTCAAACACCTGACCTCAAGTGATCCGCCTGCCTTGGCCTCCCAAAGTGCTGGGATTACAGGTGTAAGCCACCGCACCCAGCTAAATTTTAACTTTTAATTCTCACTAAAGAATGAAAGGATACAGCCATCCTCCATCCAAAAAAATAGTATCTACTACTGAAATAGGTTGCTTCTCTTCCACTCTTCCAACTTCAGTGAAATGCTCTACACCTTGATGACCTTTAGTTGATTATATCCTCAACTGGACTAAACTTCCTGATTAGCTTCACATGCTTCTGTACCTCCCCTCAAGGCACTGAATGAATGAATAGATGAATAAATATGTATTGAATACTTCCTTTTTTGCATGTTCTTGTCTTGGCTTCACACCAAGATTATACCAGGGATGTATTTTTTTTTTTTTTTTTGGACATGGAGTCTCGCTCTGTCACCCAGACAGAGTGCAGAGATGCTATCTCGGCTCACTGCAAGCTCCGCCTCCCGGGTTCGCGCCATTCTCCTGCCTCGGCCTCACGAGTAGCTGGGACTATAGGCGCCCACCACCACACCTGGCTAACTTTTTGTATTTTTAGTAGAGATGGGGTTTCACCATGTTAGCCAGGATGGTCTCGATCTCCTGACCTCGTGATCTGCCCCCCTCGGCCTCCCAAAGTGCTGGGATTACAGGCGTGAGCCACGGCGCCCGGCTGCTGCTCTAGAACGTAATCAGTTCAACTACCCATTGACCAAAAAATTAACAGTGGTATTTTCTGGACAGTAGGATCACAAATGTTTCTTCTTCATCTTTTCCAGACTACTCTAAATTTTGTAGAAAAAAATATGTATCGTATTAATAATCAAGAAAAAAGGCTCAATAAAAATATTTTGGTTGTTTACAAAAGTTTTACTTTAGGCCGGGTGTGATGGCTCACGCCTATAATCCCAGCACTTTGGGAGGCCAAGGCGGGTTCAAGATCAGCCTGACCAACATGGTGAAACCCTGTCTCTACTGAAAATACAAAAAAAAAAAAAAAAAAAAAAAATAGCCAGGCATGGTGGTGCAAGCCTGTAATCCCAGCTATTCAGGAGGCTGAGGCAGGAAAATCACTTGAACCCGGGAGGCGGAGGTTGCAGTGAGCCAAGATCATGCCACTGCACTCTAGCCTGGGCTATAGAGCAAGACTTCATCTCAAAAAAAGTAAAAATAAAAATAAATAAATAGATAAATACATAATGAAAATAGAAATAAATTAGCCATGTGTGGTGGTGTGTGCTTATAATCCCAGCTACTTGGGAGGCTGAGGTGGGAGGATCACTTGAGCCTGAGAGGTCAAGGCTACAGTGAGCTGTGATTGTGCCACTGCACTCCGGCCTAGGTGACAGAGACTGTCTCAAAAACAAACAAACAAAAAGAATACTGTTTCTTTTCAGATTTTAGAGCATCCATGGTGGTAATAATGGTCTTAGCTTACGGAGGTGAAAGTGAGGTCCCTTTCACTTTTCCCAAGAACTTGGAAATAGGGATATGAGACCTCCTTCAAGAAAACTCTGGAGGAAAGATGTGCAGATTCACTGGCACATGACTGAATGGAGGGAGGGAGAGGTGAAGAGAAGAGATTCTGTCCTCAAAGTCAAGCCAGCCTTCCCCAAGGTACATCCTACCTCAAAGACCAGCTGTCTCCTTGAATAGGGTCAAAGGGCACTTCCCTAGGGAGAAGGGGGTAATCTCTCCTTCTGGATGGGTAGGAATGGATGGGCAGGACAAATTTGCAAATTTTCTCCTTCACAGGACTCCTATTGTAGTTTTCAGATACAGACTCATTCATTTAGAAAAATATGGACCCCGCCAGGCACAGTGGCTCACGCCTGTAATCCCAGCACTTTGGGAGGCCAAGGCAGGTGGATTGCTTGAGGTCAGGAGTTCAAGACCAGCCTGACCAACCTGGTGAAACGCTGTCTCTACTGAAAATACAAAAATTAGACGGGTGTGGTGGCAGATGCCTGTAATCCCAGCTATTCAGGAGGCTGAGACAGGAGAATTGCTTGAACTGGGAAGGCAGAGGTTGCAGTGAGCCGACACTGTGTATCAGAGTGACACTGGGTATCAGAGTGAGACTCTGTCTCAAAAAAAAAAAAAAAAAATTATATATATATATATATACACACACACCCTCTCTATATATATATACACACACATATATGGACCCAAGGTGCCTAGCGTTTTGAAGTCTGCTCTTGCCCACATAGCTGCTGCCATGGTTAATAAGGTTCCCATTAGGATAAAGTGTTGTGTACCGAAAGGACTCTTTAAAGGCCGGGACCCTAAAGACTCCATTGAGAGCCATCCTACCAATGCTGGTTTTTAAGCAAGGCCACTTCTCAGAGTTTCCAGACAGAACCCAAAAACATGTTCTGCTTCCTGTCCTAATCTCTACCTCAACTACGTTAGTCTCAGCTGATACTCAATGAAGATATTCTTCCCAATATTCGCATATTTTTTATTTGTTATGTTAATCGACAAATAAAAATTGTATATATTTATTGTGTACAACATAATGTTCTAGAATAAGTATACATTGTGGAATCCCTAAATTGAACTGATTAGCATGCATTACTTCACATAGTGTTTTCTGTAGTGAGAACACTAAAAATCTACTCTCAGTGATTCTCAAGAATACAATACATTGGTCTGGGTGCATTGACTCACGCCTGTAATCCCAGCACTTTGGGAGGCCAAGGCAGGTGGATCACCTGAGGTCAGGAGTTCAAGACCAGCCTGGCCAACATGGTGAAACCCTGTCTCTACTAAAAATATAAAAATTAGCTGGGTGTGGTGGTGCACACCTGTAATCCCAGCTACTCAGGAGGCTGAGGCGGGAGAATCACTTGAACCCCGGAGACAGAGGTTGCAGTGAGCTGAGATTGTGTCACTGCACTCCAGTCTGGGAGACAGAGCAAGACTCCATCTCAACAACAACAACAAAGAATACAATACAGTGTTATTAAGTATAGTCAAGGCTGAGCATGGTGGTGCATGTCTGTAGTCTCAGCTACTGAGGAGGCTGAGGCTAGAGGATTGATTGAGCCCAGGAGTTTGAGACTGCAGTAAGCTGTGATCGTGCCATTGCACTCTAGCCACTGTCTGAAAAAAAAAAAATTAACTATAGCCATCATGTTGTACAATAGATCTTTTGAACTTATTCCTCTTAACTGAAATCTTGTCCAACATTTGCATCTTAATAGAGGATGATAATCATTGAAGGACTGATGATCATCTTAGTATTTAATCCTCAAGCCAGGATGAGGTAAGAGGTGCGGTTAGTAGAGAGGGAGGAAAAGACCGTTGGGGGCAAGCAAGAGCTTGCTCAATATACCTCAGTTCAAAACCACACTCTTGGAATACGGGGCTTGCATTGGGATCCTCCTTGTTCTTTTCTTTCCTTTCTTTTTTTTGGTGGGGGGATGGAGTCTCACTCTGTCACCCAGGTTATAGTGCAGTGGCATGATCTCAGCTCGCTGCAGCCTCTGCCCCCTGGGCTCAAGCAATCCTCCCATCTGTCCTGAGTAACTGAGACCACAGGCGAGTGCCACAACGCCCAGCTGATTTTTTGTATTTTTGGTAGAGACAGAGTTTCTCCAAGTTGCCCAGGCTGGTCTTGAAATCCTGACCTCAAGTTATTCACCTGCCTCGGCCTCCCAAAATGCTGGGATTATAGGTGTGAGCCATGGCACCTGGCCAGGGATCCTCCTTGTTCTGTGTGACTAGAAGACAGCCCCCATCTCAGAGGCCCATCATCATAGTGTGATTAGGGGGAGTCTGTGCTCAGCCTGATTAGTCCACTCAAGCTCACTGCCAAGAGCCATCCTCTTGTTCCTTAGAACTGCACTGTCCTACATGGTAGCCCCATGTGGCTGTTAAAAACTTGACATGCAGCTGGTCCAAACTGAGATGTGCTATATTTGTGAAATACACATTGGATTTGACATAGTAAGGAAAAAAGAATGTAAAGTATCATTAATAATTTTTATAGTGATTATACATTGAAAAAATAATATTTTGGACATACTGGATTAAGACATATTATTAAAATTAATTTCACATGTCTTCTTTTACTTTTTAAAATATAGTTACTAAAATTTGAAATTATGTTTGTGGTTTGCATTATATTCTGTTGGACAGTGCTGGCTTAGAAAATTGTAACTTTTTTAAAATTAAGGAAATTTTTTTTTTTTTTGAGATAGGATCTTTCTTTGTCACCCAGACTGGAATGCAGTGACACCAATCATAGCTCAGGCAGCCTTGAACTCCTGGGCTCAAGTGATCCTCCAGCCTCAGTCTCCAGCCTCAGTCCTGGCCTCAAGCAATCCTCCTACCTCAGCCTCCTGAATAGTTGGGCCTACCGGCACACATCACTACACCCAGCTAATTTTTCTTTTTTTCGCAAAGACAAGGTCTCGCCATGTTGCCCAGGCTGGTCTTGAACTCCTGTGCTCAAGCGATCCTCCTGCCTCAGCCTCCCAAAGTGCTGGGATTACAGGTGTAAGCCACCACACCCAGCCAAAATTAAAGAAAACCTTGGTTAGAAAGAAGAGAGATTCATGACCTGAAAGTGTATCTGCACCAAAAAGTATTCCATAAATAGACAGTTCTCAATGAAAAACACTCAGACATCATTTGGAAGAACCCATGTAACCCAAAGATAAAGCACCACTGGTGGGTTTCATTAGGATATTCCAGGTACCACGCTGAGGACTTTGTGTGTATTAATTCACATGATCATCATAACTGCCCTGTGAAATAGGCATCATTTTTATACCTATAAAAAAAAACGAGAAAATTGAGGCACAGAAAAGTTTGAATACAGAGATTTGACTTCTGGCAATCTGACTTCAGATCCCGACTCTTACGCGTTCTGACACTCCTGTGAGCTCTCCTTTGTTGGATGTAGCTTTCTGGGAGGATTTTCTTTATCAGTCCAGTTTCCCCAGCAAGCCCATCCCACCTCTGCCCTGGCATTTAAAAATCAAACACTCCTGTCTGTCGTGAGCAGGGAAAGCCCTTCCTGGAATCACAGGGCCCTAAATCTCAGAGTTTGGGCAGAACCCCGTGTATGCCAACATGATGCTCTCAAATCCCTCCTTTTAGCAACTTAGTAGATTATGAGAACATGACTTTGTATTTCTGGCCCCAACAGCCTAAAGGCTAGGACACTCTGACAGGTTTTATTCTTTCCTAAGTTGTCAAAGACCGTTTTTTTCACCATTTGCATAATACTTTCCAAACCTTCCCAACAGACAGACAGTTGGTTGCTTGCGAATGTTCTGAACCTCAGCTAAGGAACTACTGCCAGGGAGCAGCTGAGAGGGTCCCCCCATCCCCCACCCACCACCCCAGCACAAGCAGCTGAGAGGGTCCCCACCACCCTAGCACAAGCAGCTGAGAGGGTCTCCCCACCCCCCACCCACCACCCCAGCACAAGCAGCTGACAGGGTCCCCCAACCCCCCACCCACCACCCCAGCACAGTTCCCACAAAGTGAAGATGGTTAAATGGTGGCGAAAGGAAAACTTGTGTCTTTTTCTTTTTTTCAGAGATAGGATCTCACTCTGTTGCCTAGGCTGGAATGCAGTGGAATGATCACAGCTCACTGCAGCCTCAACCTCCCAGGCCCAAGTGATCCTCCATCTCAGCCTCCCAAGTAACTGGGACTACAGGTGCGCATCATCACATCCAGCTTATTTATTTATTTATTTATTTTAGAGACAGAGTCCCACTATGTGGCCCAGGCTGGTCTTGAACTCCTGAACTCAAGTGATCAGCCCTCCTCCGCCTCCCAAAGTGCTGGGATTACAGGTGTCAGCACCCCGCCCGGCCTCACTTCATCTTTCTTTCCTGCTTTTCTTTTCCTCAGAAACCACAGAAATCAGACGGTTTTGCTTTTTATTTTTAAAAGTCTCAATCATAAGAATAATTAACTTATTCACCTTGGCAAGATGCTACAATTGCCATCTTATTTATAACATTGCTATTATTACAAAGCACACTCAGGGGCCTGCAAGCACCCAGTTTTCAGCTGTTTCCTTTTACAGACGAGGCCATTGAGGCCCAAGGAGCATGCGGCTTACTCAAGGCCGTGTCCTAGTTATGAAAGAGCCTGGATCAGAGCTATTTCCACCACCACATTGGTCTGATTTCCGTTAGCCTAAGGGTTTGGGCAGAGGGTGGTCCCCGGGGTTGGGTAAATGACCCCACCCTCAGAGTAGCCACAGTGCAATTAGCATAGGCATGAAACCCTCCTTCTTCCCTTCCCTTGGCCCTTTCTCAGACTCCTTATCTCTTAGGTGGCCCCTTCCTGATGTTTGTGTTGGATTTTGTTTCTTTAGGCTCTAGCTATTCCCTCCAACTGAAATGCTCCACTCCCACATACTCACATGGTTAAACCCCTCAGCTTCGAGAAGCTGAATCTCACCTTCTTAAGGAGGCCAACCCTGCTGTCCCACCTAATCCTGCAACCTCCCCCACACCCTGCAGCATGCCATAGCCCCCTTCCTTTCCTTTCTTTATGTATTTATTTTAGAGACAGGGTCTTACTCTATCATCCAGTCTGGAGTGTAGCGGCGCAATCTCAGCTCACTGCAGCCTTGACCTCCCAGACTCAAGTGATTCTCTCACCTCAGCCCCCCAAGTAGCTGTGACTAGAGGCATGTGCCACCACACCCAGCTAATTTTTTTTTAATCTTTTGTAGAGATGGGGTCTCACTATGTTGCCCAGGCTGGTCTCGAACTCCTAGCCTCAATTGATCCTCTTGCCTCAGCCTCCCAAAGTGTTGGGATTACAGAGGTGAGCAGCCATGCCTGGTTTCCTTTCCTCTTTTTTTTTTTTTTTTTTTTTTCTGAGATGGAGTCTCGCTTTGCTGCCTAGGCTGAACTGCAGTGGCGTGATCTCGGCTCACTGCAATCTCTGCCTCCCGGGTTCAAGTGATTCTTCTGCCTCAGCCTCCCGAGTAGCTGGGACTACAGGTGCCTGCCACCACACCCGGCTAGATTTTGTATTTTTAAATAGAGATGGGGTTTTGCCATGTTGGTCAGGCTAGTCTCGAACTCCTGGCCTCAGGTGATCTGCCCACCTCAGCCTCCCAAAGTGCTGGAATTACAGGTGTGAGCCACTGTGCCTAGCCCAGAGCTGTTCTTGATACTCACAAGCTCAGATTGTGAGAACCTCAAGGCCAGGATCAAGAATGGAGTCCCTGCCATACCCTCGCAGTGCCGGGCACTTAGGCCCTCAGGTTCAAAGTCAACTCCAACCTGTATGAAAATGTCAGGGAAGGAGAGAATAAGGCTAACGTTTTCCACCTGCCCCTCCCACCCCACTTCTTTACACCTTCATTTCTTTTTTAAATGTTCTGAAATATAAAAAATAACAAAGTAAGCTAAAATAAAATTCTGAGCAGAGATGGAGGACCCCAAGCCACATGGCTTGCTTTGGACCCTGTGTGCACCCTCAACGCCACCCTCGTGGCCCAGTGCATACCCAGTGGAAGGAGAGAGGCTGGAAAACTCTGGACACTTTTGTCAGGGCTGCGAACAGGAAACCCGCCTAGTGGAAAGGAGCCAGGTCCTCTGGCTTTGGAGAAGAATGGGCTCAGAGAGATGTGAGATACCGGGAAAGTATTTTCAAGCATGCGAGAGAACGTGCTGATCAGTACTTTTCCATCTCCACAGGTGATGGAGCAAGAAAAAATAGTTCCATTTTTTAGTACAGGAGAATTCAGTGAGATTCAGAAAGAATGCCTTATTTAGAAGGAGGTTAAACACCAGCAGAATATAACCAGGGGGAATTTGAAATCTCCAATTTTGCAGTAAAGTATCTTTCGACTGAAAAAAAAAAACAAAGCAAAAAGAACAAACAACATTCATAGAACAAAGACCATGCTCCTTTTCCCAATTCCTATGGATTCTTATTTATTTATTTATTTGTTTATTTATTTATTTAAATTTAGGATACGCCAAGACCTTTGAGTATCCAACAGATTCTAAACATTAGAGTTACGATGGCAATAAAATGGTGTGGTTGGGAGCTGGGGCTTAGAGTCATACTACTTGGGTTCGAACTTACTGCTTTCTAACTGGGATCTCAGGCAAGTTGTTTAACCTCCTTGTGCCTCAGATTTTCTGTCTTTTAAATGGGGATGATAGGCCAGGCACGATGGCTCATGCCTGTAATCTCAACACTTTGGGAGGCTGAGGTGGGGAGAATTGTTTGAGCTCAGGAGTTGGAGACCAGCCTGGGCAACATAGCTAGACGCCATCTCTATTTTTTAAAGAAATAGAGATCATAATTACACCATCCTCATGGGAACACAGTGAGGATCAAATAAGCCCATCTGTGTGAAGACCTGGAACGTGGTAATTAAGAACAATGCCAGCCACACAGTCAGTGCCCAGCTCACCATCAGGGTGTGGTAAAGTTAGAAGTTCTGGAAGGCATACGTCATTTCCCAGAGGGGAAGGGCTCGAATAGGGACCAAAAGGGCAATCCTTAGTTTAGACAGAAGCTGCAGGAGACACACTAGATCTGGAACTGAAGGATAGGGAGTTTGCAGGTACAGCAGACTATTGGGAAGTCGGGAAGGAAAAACAACAGAACCAAAACCTTCCTGAGAAATCATAAACCCATTTGCCTTGGTGTTCTTTAAAGAGGCAAGGAAGGGCTTACTACATGCCAGGCAGGGTGGGTGTGAGAGCTTACCTGGTCTTCACACAGCTCTGCCAGGCTGGCCTTCTGGGTCCCACCAGGGAGAAGGGCTCAAGCCTGGTGGATAAAGGGAAGGAGCAGGCTGGGCACAGTGGCTCACGCCTGTTATCCCAGAACTTTGGGAGGCCGAGACCAGAGGATCGCTTGAGGCCAGGAGTTCAAGACCAGCCTGGGTAACATAGGGAGGGAGACCCTGTCTCTATTTTTAAAATAAAGTGGGGTAGGGAGGCAGAACAGGCCTCCTGTTTCTTTATGTTGACCAGGCCAAGTGGGATTATAATGATAATAATCACATGTAAATTATGAGCAGACACTGATGTAAGCACTTTTCATGTACAGTAATAACAGTTTAATCCTCTCCACAGTCCTCTGAAGATTGTACTGCTGAGGAAGCCGAGGATATAATTTGATCAGTGGAGGGTGAGTGCCAGGGGGAGAAACGCAGGGGTCCTGTCCTATCCAGGGCAGGCTTCCAGTGCTCAAGCTGGGGTGGACTCCAGGAGGGCTGACCCCATAGCAGAAAGAGTCCAGACCCCATCAACCCTGTTGTGAAACACAAATTTGTTCAAGTTCAAGTTTGTGAAACACAAATTTGATGGTGTCTTGACCCTCCAAAGCCTCCAAAGATAGAGACATCTAAGCACGCACAATTTCTTCCTCGCTGAAATGTCCATTTAAGGCCTCTTAATCCTGGCCTCAAATCTCATTGGGAGGGGCTTCTCGGATAGAGTCCTTCAACAGCATCTCTTATTCTGCAATGTGCGTGTAAAGCAGAGATAGGGAAAGCCCCATAGTGGGTGTGTGAGACAAGACCCCATAGAGGTCCAAGTCCAGAGATAAGTGGGCCCTCAAGACACCTGGCCGCTTGCCTCAGTCCCCTAGAGAGGATAATCATTGCCTGAGGTTAGCCACACAGGAAGAGGTCAGGGTCACCCCTGACTGCCCTTCCCAGGCAGGGGAGACAGGAATCAAGGCTACTCACTGCCTGGGCCCAATGTCCCCTGGATGTCCCAACCCTTTTGCTACCCTGGGCCATCTCCGACCGGTCCTGGTGCGAGGACGCCAGCATGTAACCTCTAGTAGGCCAGGGCTGTCTGATCTCCAGGGTAACTGTACGCGCCTGGCACACAGCAGGCTCTCGGCACATTTTTGTGGCTCATACGCAGATGGCTCCAACACTGCATGCAGCAGGGCGGGGAAGAGTAGGCTGACATCTGACATCTGACATCTGCCAGCTGAATGCCTCAGAGAGCCTGTTTAACCTCCCTGTACTTCAGTTTCCACATCTGCTAAAACGGGGATTCCACAAGCATGTAATGAGGATCGAGTGAGTTGAAACAGGAATCCTTTGTAGTGCCTTGGCCCGCAGCACTCAATGGTACTAGCTGTTAATCAGCATAACTATGTTTAGCTGCATGACACTGGGCAAGTCGCTTATCTCTGAGCCTCCATTTTTGTTCCTATAAAGTAGGGATATTTCTACCTCACATGGTTGTTGGGAAAATTGAAAGAGAATATCATGTGGGTCGTGCGTGGTGGCTCATCCCAGCACTTTGAAAAGCCAAGGTGGGCGGATCACCTGAGGTCAAGAGTTCGAGGTCAGCCTGGTCAACGTGGCGAAATCCCATCTCTACTAAAAATACAAAAATTAGCCGGGCGTGGTGGCACACGCCTGTAGTCTCAGCTACGTGGGAGGCTGAGACTGGAGAATCGCTTGAACCTGGGTAGTGGAGGTTGCAGTGAGCCAAGATTGTGCCACTGCACTCCAACCTGGGCAACAACGAGACACTGTCTCAAAAAAAAAAAAAAAAAAAAGGAAGGAAAAGAAAGAGAAAATCACGTGTAGAGGGCTTGGTGCACTGCTTGGGAAACGATGGGTAAGAAGCCAACCGTTGTCTGTATTGCATTCCCTTCTCTAGGGTCTTGCAAGTTGAGCAACCAACTAATGGTGTATGTGAATTAATATCAGTAGTCCAGGCAGACTCACTAGGAAAGACAGAATTTGGTCTGAGCCTCCCTGGCTAGGGGCACATCATGAATAGCTCCCAGACACAATTTCTTCCAACCTGACTTGGTGGTTCGTTTTCCCCAGAGTGGAGTCACCTTGTAGCTCTTTTTCCCTTAAAGAAATGGCCCAGGCCGGGCGCGGTGGCTCACGCTTGTAATCCCAGCACTTTGGGAGGCCGAGGCGGGCGGATCACGAGGTCAGGAGATCGAGACCACGGTGAAACCCCGTCTCTACTAAAAATACAAAAAATTAGCCGGGCGTGGTGGCGGGCGCCTGTAGTCCCAGCTACCCGGAGAGGCTGAGGCAGGAGAATGGCGTGAACCCGGGAGGCGGAGCTTGCAGTGAGCCGAGATTGCGCTACTGCACTCCAGCCTGGGCGACAAGAGGGGGACTCCATCTCAAAAAAAAAAAAAAAAAAAGAAATGGCCCAGAAAGGCCCCCTTTCTAGATCTGTACCTGAGCAGGGATTTTCAAAACCCTGCTCTCAAAGAGTGACAGGGATTTCAGACACAGAAGTGGTTGGTGAGGGAATATTTGGAGCAAGACCTTTACCAGTTAGCAAATATCAAACCATGCCAAAAACATCCCACTTGCTCCTCCCCGCCAAGCCAAGTCCACCCATGTCCTGACAAAGGTGCTGCTGAGGCTGGCCTAGTTGTGGACCCAGGCACCAGGACCCCAGGAAGGGAGAGCTGGCAGCAAACACCTTGCTGCTCAGCTCCACAGATGCCTGCATTGGAAGCAAGAGGGAGGCCGACCTGTGGTGACCGATTCTGGGTCCTGAGCCACAAGGAGACATGAGTTAGGCAGCCGCTCCTCCCTGAGAGCAAGGCTTCATCAGCTTCCTTGGACTCTGGACTCAGAACGAGGTCCCACATATAACAAGGGGTATTTCCTCCTCTTTTGTGATTTTATTTACATGCAGAAAAGCTTAGGAGTTTAAATAAACAGATAAGTAATTTGATAATACATTTACTAAATCACTTTAATTGAAGAGACCCAACTTATATGCAATCAAGATGAGAGTTGACAAAACTTATTTTCCTTTGGATGGTGGTTTTCAGGTCAGATATGATTTCTTTTCCCAAGTCTTCTCTTCCAATCAAAATGCCTCTGGAGGCCTGGCAAGGTGGCTCACGCCTATAATCCCAGTACTTTAGGAGACCAAGCTGGGAAGATTGCTTAAGCCCAGGAGTTCAAGATCAGCCTGGGCAACATGGAGAGACCCTGTCACTACGAAAATCTTTAAAAATTAGCTGGGTGTACACCTGTAGTCCCAGCTTCTTGGGATGATGAGGTGGAAGGATCGCTTGAGCCCAGGAGGTTGAGGCTGCAGTGAGTCATGTTCACACCACCACACTCCAGCCTGAGCAATGAGAGAAACCGTGTCCCCTAAGCATTTCTCAAGTACAGTAATAATCGTTTGTTGTGTCCCCTCACCAAAAAGAATGCCCCTGGGTACCTCCAAAAAGATGTAACCCTTTGGCATAATCTGCACACTGAACCACTAATTCAATGAGTATTTACTGAGCACCTATTATGCACTAGGTGTGGCCCTACTAGGTGTGAGGCCACGGGGAGATGCATGAAAAAAGTGGACCCACTCCTCAAGTAGTTTCTTTTTTTTTTTTTTTTTTTTTTTTTTTTTTT
>NW_026652278.1:64043460-64293519 GCF_009828535.3 Hylobates moloch | reverse complement strand
CCCCCAGGCTGGAGTGCAGTGGCGCGATCTCGGCTCACTGCTAGCTCCGCCTCCCGGGTTCACGCCATTCTCCTGCCTCAGCCTCTCCGAGTAGCTGGGACTACAGGCGCCCGCCACCTCGTCCGGCTAATTTTTTTTTTGTATTTTTAGTAGAGACGGGGTTTCACCGTGGTCTCGATCTCCTGACCTCGTGATCCGCCCGCCTCGGCCTCCCAAGGTGCTGGGATTACAAGCGTGAGCCACCGCGCCCGGCCTCAAGTAGTTTCATCTAGCCAGGACACCACAGGACTTCTGCCACGCAAGCTCTGGCTGTGTCCATCATGAAGCATAGCCACAAATGTTTGGTTTTTATATTGCAATAATGATGTAACAGTTAGAATTTAAGAAAAGCCTTTAACAGTCACTGCCCGTAATCTCACTAACACAATCATTTCCATTTGCCTTTGCCTTCCAGTTTTTTTTTTTCTTTTTCTTTCTTTTCTTTTTTTTTTTTTTTTTTAGTGCAATGGCGCACGGTCTCAGCTTACTGCAAACTCTGCCTCCTGGGTTCAAGTGATTCTCCTGCCTCAACCTCCTGAGTAGCTGGGATTACAGGTGCGTGCCACCATCTGGCTAGTTTTTATACTTTTTTAGTAGAGACAGGGTTTCACCATGTTGGCCAGGCTGGTCTCGTACTCCTGACCTCAGGTGATCTGTCTGCCTCGGCCTCCCAAAGTGCTGGGATTACAGGCATGAGCCACTGAGCCTGGCCAGTTTTGATTGTTTGTTTTGGGTTTTTAGAGATAGCGTCTCACTCTGTCACCCAGACTGGAGTGCAGTGGCTCAAACACAGCTCACTGTAACCTCCAACTCCTGAGCTCAAGCAATCCTCCTGTCTCAGCCTCCCAAAGCACTGAGATTACAGGCATGAGCCACCATGCCTGGCCCAGTTTTTAACTACATCATGTTATAGAGTAGTAGCAATCACAACATGCTTACCAGATTGTATTTTTCTACCATTTATATTTTTATATCTTCCTGCCTTATCTTCCTTATTAGCTTTTTTGGAAAAGCTACATGCTTTTCTATCCTGGCTCCTGTCATTCTGGTTCATGTGCTAAAATGACAAAACCATTCCCCATGATTGGACTGGCATGATTTGGGTTTTTTGTTTGCTTGGTTGGCTGGTGTTGTGGAAAACTGCAGTGTTTGTGGAACGAGCCATGTCTGTGGAGAACACAGTCTGTCCAGGTCCTGTGCTGAGGTCACTGGAGGCCCAGCGGGTCACCAGGCAGCCATGGTCCTCACAGAGCTTAAGGTCTTTGGGCCTTAAAGACGCAAGAAACCAGCAAACCATTTTTCTTAAGATGCGAAGACACCTTGGAAGACATACAAAATGAGTCACACTAAAAGCCCCAGCAAAACAGACTCCAGTCTGAGGGAGCCAGAAGAGTTAGACATTTTCAAAATGACTGAAGAAAAGTGTTTGAGGAAGTCCCCACTCCCAAGCCTTAGTCACCAGCAGAGCTGAAACTACCTCCACACAGGGTTGTATTTCCAAACGGTAGCTCTTCTGATCTCATTGGTGATGGAGGGAAAACCCGCTTTATTTCAGAATGAACCCTCTAACCCTACTAACCAGCCAGGAAATCCCAAACCCGCCTCCTGCCCGCTGGGATTGCAAGTTCAGCCTGTGTCCGTGGGGGAATTACTGCGTGGGTAGGCTTCCCTCTGAAACTTTCTCCTCTCCACTTGCCACTCCAAACAGAGGATGAGTAAGAAACCCCGGAAAGAGAGCCACAGCTTGGGTTTCCACATTTAGCAACTTTTCCACTCTTTCCCTAGAAATAAAAACAAGAACACAAATTCATTTACTCCATCCCACCAAGACTGTCTCCTACATAAATGCAGCTCTCTGGTGCCTTACCCCAACCCCAGCTGCCAGAAGCTGAAGTGGAAGAAAAACCAAAGGTGCCTAACTCAAAACCCGGGCAGCCTAGAGCAAGCTTATGCATGTCTGTGGGTTCTCTCTCTTCCTCTATACTCCAAGGCCCCAAAGGGCCAGCTGTACATCCATGGTGTGGGGAGGGAGGGATGGTTCTTGGTCAGGTTCGCTCTTCTGGAAGCTTCCACACAGCAGAGCCCTGTATTATTTTCCCCTCCAAAGTGTACGTCCAGTTCTTTGCAAACCTTGGTTGATTTGGCAGAGCGTTTATCACATAGAATCACACTGTACTCTGAAGAGCAGTTTGCTTGACCCTATAAAGCCTTGAGCTCTGAGGGCAGGATACAGAACCCACAATGACAGCTTGGAGGGTACCCTGGAATCAGCGAATAGGGATCCCTCTCCAGAAGCTTCATTTCTTCCCAGTCTTTTGTTAGATAGGAGGTCCAGGACAAGTTACCTCCGGATCGTCAGGTCTTGGTGATGGTGGCACAGCGAGACCCTCCCCACCAGTAGAGGGCCTCATACTGAGTACATGGGGCTCCTTAGTCTGAATTTTCCTGGCTTTAAAACATTTCGGAAGAGGAAATCTACCGCTAGAGTCAGCTCAAGGAAAGGGGAGCCTCAATGGTACTCAGGAGGTGCTCAATAAATGCATGTATTCTTGCTCAACAAACCCTTAGGGATGGGGAGGGCATCACAGAGAACCCCAGATCATAGCCAGAAAGAGCTTTACAGAGCAGGAGCCCAGAAACTCTAGCTCTTGGTTCTCAAACTTGGCTGAATATTGGGGAATTGAGGCTTTAAGAAATCCTGATGTTAGAGGAATGGGTGTTGGGATTGATGTGTGACAAAGCATAGTCACATGTCCAAGATAGAATCTAGGTGGTAGATACACAGCTCCTCACTGTAGGAGTCTTTCCATTTTGCTGTGTGTTTAAACATTTTATTTTATTTTTGTTTATTTATTTATTTATTTCTGAGACAGGATCTCACTCTGTCACCTAGGATGGAGTGCAGTGGCGCAATGTCTACCTCTACCTCCCAGCTTCAAGTGATTCTCCTGCCTCAGCCTCCCGAGTAGCTGGGATTACAGGCACGTTCCACCACACTTGGCTAATTTTTGTATTTTTAGTACAGATGGGGTTTCAACTTGTTGGCCAGGCTGGTCTCGAACTCCCGACCTCAGATGAACCGCCTGCCTCAGCCTCCCAAAGCGCTGGGATTACAGGCGTGAGCCACCGTGCCGGGCTGAACATTTTCATAATGCAATGTTGAGAGGGACGTCCTTAGGCCTGGACTTGCCTCAGAGATTCTGATTTAATTGGTGCAGCCTGTGTGTTTGCAAGAGCTCCCAGGTGAGTCTACTGTCCAGGTGAGTCTATTGTCTAGCTGAGGCTGATCTCCATGGCTGTAGTCTGGGCTCACTGTGGGCCAGAACAGCATCATGAGTATCACCTGGGAACTTGTTAGAAATGCAGATGTCCAGGCTCCACCCTGCCCAGGTGTGCAGAGCCAGAAACTCTGGAGGTGGAACCAACAATTGGTGTTTTCACAAATGCCTTCCTGTGATTCTGGTGCATGTTAGCTGAAGTTAGTGGTTCACAAACTTGGGTGCATGCTGGAATCACCTGAGGAATTTTGGGGACAAAATAGACAATACTCTAGGATAAGCCTCATACCCCTTGAATTAGGTCTGCAAGGTAGGAGGCTGCAACATAAAGGAAAAGTGCCCCGTCTAATCCAGAGCAGTCGGGGGCATCCACTGCCCTCAGGGCAATCCAGTGCAACAGAGGACATTCTTTCCTCCCAGGCTTGTCACCAAGGACATAGGAGAAGGAGTGAATAGGGTGATGAGGATCAAAATGGATCAGGGTCTCTTCCTACAGATGAGGAAACTGAGGATCCCAAAATGGAGCAACTTGCCCCAGCTCATACACCAAGCCAGGGGGCAGCCAGGATTGAACCCAGTTCTGTCTCCAACTAAGTGGTTTTTAGTATATTCATAACCATCGTCACTATCTAATTCCAGAACATTCTCATCACTCCAAAAAGATACCCTGTACCCATTCACTCCCCATTCCTCCCTCCACCTAGCTCTTGTCAACCACTAATCTACTTTTTGCCTCCATGGACATGTCTGTTCTGAGCATTTCATGTAAATGGAACCATACACTTTGTGGCCTTTTGTGACCAGCTTCTTTACTTAGCATAATGTTTTTGAGATTTACTCATGTTGTTGCATGTCTCAGCACTTCCCTCCTTTTTATGACCAAATATGTGCTTGTATGGATCTCCTTGGTTTTGTTTATGCACTCACCTGTGGATGGGCATTTGAGTTGTTTCCACTTTTTGGCTATCACGGATAATGCTACTATGAACGTCCTTGCACAAGTTTTTGTGTGGACATAACTGTATTCTCAATTCTCTTGGGTAAACACCCAGGAGTGGAATTGCTGAGTCCTATGGTAACTATTTTTTAACTTTTTGGGAACTTCCAGACCATTTTCTGGAGCTTCACTTCTGTTATCAACCCCATTTTGCTGATGGTGAGGGAGGGAGAGAAGTGAGTTTGCTCATATTCATCAGCTCTTGAATGGCGGACTCAGAGGGTGGGGCCTGCTCATGGAAAGGAATCCTCTGTTTCCCTCAATGCATTTCATCCATTCTTCGGAACTTTTGAGACCCTTCTATGTGCCAATCACTAGTCCAGGTGCTGAAATTACCTCTGAGAGCCAGACAGACATAGTTTCTGCCCTCTTGGAGACATAGGTTAGAGGAGAAAACAGACAGTAAGCAAATAATTACAAATTTGACAAACATAATGGCGAAATCTATTAGAGTATTTGCCAACTTATCCTCTGCTTTGTACAGTGATCAAGAACTTGGGCTTGGAGTCAGCCCGCCCAGGTTCGAGTACTCGCCACTTACTAGCTGGGGGGCCTGGGCAATTTCCCTAACCTCCCTATGTCTCCATTATTCACGTGGAAATGGACAGAGTAACAGTACCTACTTTAAGGTTTACAGGGTGGATTCAAAGCATCAAAACCTAGAAAGCACTTCAGACCTGGCTCTGGCAAGTCCAAAATCAATATGAGCTATCGAGGTTTCTGTTATACTGTCTACACCTTACCCATCACTCTGGGGTATGAATCCTGGTCCCTCCAACTTTCACTGTTTCCCACCTCCTCCCCATGCTCCGCTACCCATATACAAACTCTGACAGTAAGCAGAATTCCCACAGTGCTCTGTTCCAACATCCTGCATTGAGCTAATCTGGTTTGATGGTTCAATTAGAATCCCTGAATGCCAGGCTCCTCATTGCACAGAGAAGAAAATGCTTTTAAAATATTCATCTTTTCTCCTTCCCTAGACTGTGAGCGCCCTGAAGCTAGGCCTTCTTTCTCCTGTAGTGCTAAGAGTTTTTGGCAAGAAAAACAAGTGGAGGTAAAGTCGTAAAGTAGGGTAGTAGGGTTGAGAAAGGACAGGCTCTGGAGCCAGACAGCCCTGGGGCTATCACACCTGCTCTGCCACCTGTAACCACCTGACCAGGACAGCTTCCTTGGGGAGCCTCCTTCAATCATCTGTGAAATGCAGGAGGAGCAGCTGCCCCTCAGACCTGGTGGGGATCAGCAGTGACCTGCAGAAGTTGCTGGTGTGTGGTGGGCACCAGATACCTAGTGCTTCTGCTGCGTCGGTGCTACTGAGGACCCAGAGCCCTGCCTGAGCAGCACGCTCACAGAGGCAGCAAAGTACAGGAAGTACACAAGGTCAAAAGGAAAACGAGCTCTCCAGAGACGTCCTCTGATCACTATTGTGTACGCTGGGTCGCATGGAACAGAATTTGCTGCTAGAGTGTTTTTCCTCTCCTAACCCCATAGACACTTCTATTTTGCTATTTTTACTAAACTCTAACAGGAACAGAAAGTATTCATGCAACTGTATCCAGTGAATGATTAAGAAATGCGTAAGAGCGGAGATTGTGTAATTCCCAAGTTGCTGTGCCTTGTCATCAGCCGCAAGTCCGAGAAATACTGTAACGGTCAAGTTGACCTGTATTCCTAAGAAATTTCCTGGGTCGGCTTTAACACATTCTTTGAGAGTTATGACAGAGGATATTAAAAAAATTCCTCCCACTCAGTGAGCCATACAAAGCCGACCACACATCAGTAGTGTCCATCCCATGTTTAATCTTAGAAGGTGTGTGAGGAATAACATGTTTGCTTTTGAAAGATGACTTGTAGGCTGGGCGCAGTGGCTCATGCCTGTAATCCCAGCACTTTGGGAGGCCGAGGTGAGCGGATCGCCGGAGGTCAGGAGTTTGAAACCAGCCTGGTCAACATGGTGAAACCCCATTTCTATTAAAAATACAAAAATTAGCCAGGTGTTGTGGCGGGCGCCTGTAATCCCAGCTACTAAGGAGGCTGAGGTAGGAGAATTGCTTGAACCTGGGAGGCAGAGGTTGCAGTGAGCTGAGATCATGCCACTGCACTCCAGCTGGGCGACAGAGCGAGACTCCACCTCAAAAAAAAAAAAAAAGAAAGATGCCTTGTCTTCAAGTAAACTTTATTAAGGATGAGTTGCTTATTTGTATTAAAAAGAGGGCTGGAGGATAGCTTGAGCCCAGGAGTTCAAAACCTGCCTAGGCAATATAGTGAGACCCCCATTCTCCAAAAAAAAAAAAAAGAAAGAAAGAAAGAAAAGGTGGGGATCACTGAATTTTCTATTGCATTAACCAAGAATCTTAAAAGTCATATTTTTAAAGATTATTGAAGATTTAAAATATGTCTTTTTTTTATTTTGTTTTATTTTATTTGAGACAAGGTCTCACGACGTTGCCCAGCCTGGTTTTTACTCCTGGGCTCAAACTATATTCCTGCCTCATCCTCCCAATTAGCTGGGATTTCAAGTGCATGCCAACCCACACAGCCTTTTCTTTTTCTTTTGTCCTTTCTTTTTTTTTTTTTTTTTTTTTTTTTTTGAGGCAGGATCTTGCTGTGTTGCCCAGGCTGGAGTGCAGTGGTGCAATCGCACTTCATTGCAGCCTGGACCTTCTGAGCTCAAGTGATCCTCCCACCTCAGCCTCTCAAGAAGCTGGGACTGCAGACACATGCCACCAATACACCTGGCTAATATTTTAATTTAATTTTTTCTAGAGACAGGGTCTCACGAAGTTGCCCAGACTGTTCTCGAACTCCTGGCTCAAGCAGTTTGCCCACCTCAGCCTCCCAAAATGTTGCAATTACAGGCTTGAGCCTTTTATTTTATTTATTTATTTATTTATCTATTTATTTATTTATTTATTTTGAGATGGAGTCTTGCTCTTTGTTGCCCAGGCTGGAGTGCAATGGCGCGACCTCGGCTCACCGCAACCTCCACCTCTTGGGTTCAAGCGATTCTCCTGCCTCAGCCTCCCGAGCAGCTGGGACTACAGGTGCGTGCCACCACGCCTGGCTAATTTTTTGCATTTTTACTAGAGACGGGGTTTCACCGTGTTAGCCAAGATGGTCTCAATTTCCTGACCTCGTGATCTGCCTGCCTCGGACTCCCAAAATGCTGGGATTACAGGCGTGGGCCACCGCGCCCGGCCCGAGCCTTTTTATTTTTAAAAGTGGCTTTCCATTTTCTTTCTGTGGCAATTTCAAGAGGCATGGTGGGTTATTATCCCTGAGTTTTCTTGGGTATTAAAAAAAGGCCATGGGGCTGGGCGCGGTGGCTCACGCCTGTAATCCCAGCACTTTGAGAGGCTGAGGTGGGCGGATCACCTGAGGTCAGGAGTTCAAGACCAGTTTGACCAACATGGTGAAACCCCATCTCTACTAAAATACAAAAAAAATAGCGGGGCGTAGTGACGGGTGCCTGTAGTCTCAGCTACTTGGGAGGCTGAGGCGGGAGAATTGCTTGAAACCAGGAGGCGGAGGTTACAGTGAGCTGAGATCGCGCCGTTGCACTCCAGCCTGGGCAACAAGAGACTGTCTCACAAAAAAAAAAAAAAAGAAAAAGAAAAAGAAAAAAAAAGAGGCCATGGGGCTGGGCGCAGTGGCTCACACCTGTAATGCCAACACTTTGGAAGGCCAAGGTGGGAGGATCACTTGAGCCTAGGAGTTCCAGGCTGCAGTGAGCTATGGTCATGCCACTGTACTCCGACATAGGTGACAGAGTGAGACCCTGTCTCAAACATAATAATAATAATAGTAATAATAAAATGAAAATAGGTGGTGGCAGCTCCCACTTCATCTTTATTTTTTATTTCAGAGGCACTTATAAACCAGGAGAATTATGTGCAAAAGGAGTCCCCGGATATAACCCAAGACTCAGGAAATTCTTGCTCCTCTTGGCAGGGATGCAGCTGAAATTTACCTTTAGTTAGCATACTCCTCAGATAGGGCAAATGAATTGTGCAAAGATCAAAATGGGGGAGATGTCTCGCTCTGTCACCCAGGCTGGAGTGCAGTGGCATGATCTCAGCTCACTGTAACCTCTGCCTCCCAGCTTCAAGTGATTCTCCTGCCTCAGCCTCCTGAGTAGCTGGGATTACAGGTGCCTGCCACCGTACCCAGATAATTTTTGCATGTTTTAGTAGAGATGGGTTTTGCCATGTTGGCCAGGCTGGTCTTGAACTCTTGACCTCAGGTGATTCACCTACCTTGGCCTCCCAAAGTGCTGGGTTTACAGGCGTGAGCCACCATGCCTGGCTGTATTGCTGTATTTTTTTTTTTTTTTTTTAGTAGAGTAGGAGTTTCACTATGTTGGCCAGGCTGGTCTCAAACTCTTGAACTCATGATCCACCTGCCTCAGCCTCCCAAAGTGCTGGAATTACAGGCGTGAGCCACTGCACCCGGCCAAGGTGGGGTTTCTTTATTTTATTTTTTATTTTTTTGAGACAGAGTCTCATTCTGTTCCCCAGGCTGGAGTGCAGGGGCACAATCACAGCCCCGGGACTCAAGTGATCCTCCCACCTTACCCTCCCAAATAGCTGAGACTACAGGTATGCATCACCACGCCCAGCTAATTTTTTTTTTTTTTTTTTTTGGAGATGGGTTTTTGACATTGCCCAGGCTGGTCTCAAACTCCTGGGCTCAAGCTATCCTCCTACCTCAGCCTCCCAAAGTGCTAGGATTACAGGTATGAGCCACCATGCCTCGCTGGGGAGTATTTCTTAATGACTTAAGAAAACTTAAAAGAACAAACTCTTCACTACTCGGTCCATGTGTTTGCTCCAAATTAGTAAAATTTGACCATGAAATAAAAACTGGTTGGAGGCAGGTACAAGGAGTTGGCATCCCTTTGGTGGTTGCTAAAGTTGGGCAAGAAGGAAAACAGAAAACAGAGAAGAATGATAGTGAAGTCCACAGTGAAGTGATATTAACAGAAACCAGTGTAGCCCCAAGAGGGAAGGCTGGGGACAGAACTCTCAAAGCCATATACTCGCAAGGAAACCACTAACTCCTGCCCATACCGGGCACCCCAGGACTGTGCCCTAGACCCTTAATAATGACAAATTTTTCCAAATCAGTAACCAAGACCCAACAACAAAAGGGTAACCACTTATATGAAATGAATACCAACTCAGAAAATCCAGGGCTCCTGGGCATATCTCTCTTGAACCTCAACCTGGGATGCCTGCAGCCTGAATCACTTCTGAGCCCTTTGGGGATGGGGATCAGCCCTGAATCTGGGCTGGGATTCAGCTCACTAGAAGCACGTTCCCCACCCTTTCCTCCTTATCTGTAGGTGGAAACAGCTGGGAGATTGTGGGTGATCCTCCACTTATTTCCAGTAGGTTCCTTTTGTCACCAGCAGTCTCTCCTCTAAAGCCAAGAGGAGTCGGGGAGAAGAGTCTGTCCTGGGCTGCTCGACTCGTGCTGAGAAGACACCACTTCCAGGAAGCCTGGGCACAAATGACTCTGACCACTTTGCTTTCAGATTTCAGTGAGGACAGACACTGTGGGGTCACTGTGGTTGGTTCTTGTTAAAGTTCTGAATGCTTCCATTGCTTGAAAAGGGAGGTCTTAGAGAAGAGGCCAGAAGACAAGTCTTTCTACCTTCCCCAGGAGGAGGAAGTCACAGGTTAGGCCTCAGGGAGAAGAGCTGCTGATCTTTTGCACTGGAATCAAGAAGTCAGGGAGAGGATGAGAACTGGAGTGGACCCAAGGCCTCTGCCGCCTTTTGTACCTGCGCTGTCCTGTGTTTATTTATCCACCAGTTAGTTTCCCCCGGCATGGTGTGGAACTGGAAGTGCATGTGGGCTCCCCCCGGCCCCATCCCACTTCCTCCTCTCCAGCGAGACAATAAGGGGAAGGGAAAGCGTGGCACACTAAACCTGCCAGGGACCTGAGGTCCTGGCTCTGCTGCCCCCCTGCTGCGGAGCCATCAATTGGGGGATATTAATCCACCTCTCTAACTTTGCCTCTTCCTCCTCCAAACATGGGAAGGAGAACCTCTATAATGGGGTACAGAATTTGGATGATACATGTGCATTTTCCTGAGGAGATGGCTCTGCAGCTTTCACCAGAGGGCTGAAAGAGTTCCCGGACTCCAAGGGAAAAAAGATCCAGTCTAAGGGCCCTGTTCCGTAGCTCTGAGCAGCACGGCAGCCACTTCCTGGGTCTGTTGTTTACTTCAGGCACCTGTCACTCGCAGCTCAGACATCTCCTCAGATGCCCAGGTCTCCAGCCATCCACAACTATGATTCTTTTTGCTTTAATCAACCTCTGTTTTAGGCTGCTGGGCCAGAGGTCAAGTTCCCCTGTGGTGACACCACCACCTCTCACCAACTGGTCACTGTTGTGCATGCCCCACACAGCATGTGTGCCCACCCACAGGGGCAGGTGGATCCAAAGGGCACTGCTGTGAGCTGGGCAGCTAAGACTCTGTCTAGCCTTTAAGACTCAGCTCAGCCATGCACCAGACAACCCAGGGTGGGTGTGAGAGAGTAGAAACATCGTCTGAAGTTAACCCATTTGTTTCTGGTTTGCTCTACACACCTGTACCAGGCCCCAGCAGCAAACCTCTTCCTGCTCTGAGTTCTTGGCTCAGATCCCCTGGCCAGACTGTGAGCTCCCTAAGGGTGGGGCACTGTGCCTGGGTCAGGCTTGAATCACAGGGGCCAAGCGTCTGCTGAGCTGCAGAAGGGTTCTAAAGGAGCGCCAGCAGGCATCAGTGGGTCTCCCAGGTCCCTCTTCTGGCGGGAATACTAACAATCAGGGCAGGAAGGAATTGTGAGGGGCAGCAAGGAGCTGGCGGTCAGCATCTACCTGTCGAGGCTCAGGGAACGACTGCTCTCCTCCAGTGCAAGCTCTTCTCATTCCCTCGCTGTTTGGGTTGCCCCCTCCCCCTTGGGTTAACAAGGCTGGAGAAAAGCCCTATTGCCCTCCTCCAGGGCTGCCATGGGAGGCCAAGGGGCACTTCTGCCAAAAAATGAGAAACGAGTAAGTGAGGGGGTGCTCTCACCCCAAAGGGAAGTGAGACGGCCCTGACCGTGAGCGGTGTGACCTTTGCCTGCAGGCCACACAGGGAGAGAGAGGGAGTTACTGTGTCCACTAACACGCCACTCTGCCTTCTCTGGGGAAAACAAGGAGCCTCCTCTGGATGTTCTTTACCTTCCGAAGATCTTTGCTTTGATCAGGGGCCCTTTTGGCCATCTGGCAAGCCTACAGACCCTCTTCTCAGAATGCTGTCTTAAAATACATCTGGCCGGGTGCAGTGGCTCACGCCTGTAATCCCAGCACTTTGGGAGGCCGAGGCGGGTGGATCACGAGGTCAGGAGATCGAGACCATCCTGGCTAACACAGTGAAACCTCGTTTCTACTAAAAATATAAAAAATTAGCCAGGCGAGGTGGCGGGCGCCTGTAGTCTCAGCTACTCGGGAGGCTGAGGCAGGAGAATGGCGTGAACCCCGGGGGGCGGAGCCTGCAGTGAGCCGAGATTGCGCCACTGCACTCCAGCCTGGGCGACAGCGAGACTCTGTCTCAAAAAAAAAAAAAAAAAAAAAAAAATCAAAAAAAAAAAAAAAAAAAAAAAAATACATCTAACACAGCTGGGCACAGTGGCTCATGCTTGTAATCCCAGCACTTTGGGAGGCCGGGGCAGGCGGATAACGAGGTCAGGAGATTGAGACCAACCTGGCTAACACAGTGAAACCCCGTCTCTACTAAAAATACAAAAAATTAGCCACGCATGGTGGCAGGCGCCTGTAGTCCCAGCTACTTGGGAAGCTGAGGCAGGAGAATGGCATGAACCCAGGAGGCGGAGGTTGCAGTGAGCCAAAATCGTGCCACTGCACTCCAGCCTGGGCGACAGAGTGAGACTCCGTCTCAAAAAAAAAAAATCTAAGACACATAGGATTTCTATTGAAACAATTATGTTGAATGCCAGTAGCCAAAATATTGCAAAATTTGTGATATGGTGATATATGTGCATCTTTATTAATGCATTAAATAACAAAATCTAGAAGGAATCTAATAATCATCTTACTTTTTAAGTGCAGATGAGCTTAAATGATATTTCAAGATACCCACAACAACCATAAAATGATATAAGATCTGATTTCTAGGGTGACAAAGTCACAGATACTGTTGACACTGCTGTGGTTTGATATTTACATTCATAAAGGAAGAAAACACTCAATTTCGGTTGGAAGTTCATGAAAATTAAGGTGTCATTTATTCCCATTCAAGTTCATCAATTCCTTTGAATGCTCTCTTCGGAGCCACTGTAACTGCATCAGACCAATCTGGTTCAGCTTTTATGTAACAAAGATGTGAGTTGTTTCCCAGTTGCCTTGGACCCTCAGGTCACATAACCTGAGCATGCCCAGATGAACCAAGCCTGCAACCACAGGGGGATCCCAAGTGGCGGCTGAATGAAGAATCAGACACTGGGCTGGGCGTGGCGGCTCATGCCTGTAATCCCAGCACTTCGGGAGGCTGAGGCACGCGGATCACATGAGGCCAGGAGTTCGAGACCAGCTTGGCTCACATGGCGAAACCCTGTCTCTACTGAAAACACAAAAAGTAGCCAAGTATGGTGGTGCATGTCTATAATCCTAGCTAGCTGAAGCACAAGAATCGCTTGAGGCTGGGCTTGGTGGCTCACACCTGTAATCCCAGCACTCTGGGAGGCCGAGGCGGAGGAATTATGAGGTCACGAGATCGAGATCATCCTGGCTAACATGGTGAAACCCCATCTCTACTAAAAGTACAAAAAATTAGCCGGGCGCAGTGGCGGGCGCCTGTAGTCCCAGCTACTCGGGAGGCTGAGGCAGGAGAATGGTGTGAACCCGGGAGGCGAAGCTTGCAGTGAGCTGAGATCACGCCACTGCACTCCAGCCTGGGCGACAGAGCAAGACTCCATCTCAGAAAAAAAAAAAAAAGAATCGCTTGAGCTTGGTGGGTGGAGGTTGCAGTGAGCTGAGATCATGCCACTGCACTCCAGCCATGGTAGGATCCATCGATCAATACCTATGTTGTAAAACGCGTCCCTTAGGAGGTGCTTGGGATTTGTAACAATTTTCTGGTGGTGGTCATTGAACTGATACCCACCAAGCGACCGAACCCACCAGTTGTGTGGATAACACTACAGGGTTATGAATCTTTTGCCTGGGTCCTTCCACATCACCGGGACAGCTTCTAGCGCAGGGGTTCTCAAGCCTGGCTAACACGTGGTGAGGGAATGTCCACTCCTGCTCCTCACCACCTGAATGGAAATCCCCAAGGATGCGCCCCCCCCGACTCCCTCGCATCCCATGTTTTCTAAAATTCCCCAGGGGATTTTAGATTCTACCAGGCAGCAAAGTGAAGAGCCAGCAGCAAGGGGAACAGAGTCAAGAGGAGTGAGCCCCACTGGACAAGAGGGCCGGGTGTTAGAGCAAACTCAGCTCTGCTCCCAAGCCAGACCATCACAGCCCCCATCAAGACTTCACCTCCTAGGCCCAGCACGGTGGCTCATGCCTGTAATCCCAGCACTTTGGGAGGCTGAGGTGGGAGAATTGCTTGAGCCCAGGAGTTCAAGACCAGCCTGGGCAAGATGATGAAATCTCACCTCTACAAAAATAATTTAAAAATTAGCTGGGCGTAGTGGCCTGCGGCTGTTGTTTCAGAGATTTGGGAGGCTGAGGTGGGAGGATTACTTGAGCCTGGGAGATCGAGGCTTCAGTGAGCCCAGTGCAAACAGCATTGCTACACTCCACCCTGGGGGGTAGAGCAAGACCCTGTCTCAAAACAACAACAACAACAACAAAAGACTTCACCTACTGGGCACCTTGGGCGACTTCACCTACTGGCTTGGCCAGGCCTTGTGCTGGGCACAGAAAACACCAGAGATGGTGCTGGGAGTGTGTGTGTTGGATCTCTGTGTGTTGACCATGGCGCCCATCCTCCACCCACACCCCTCCTGGCCCTGGGCTGGTGATGTTCTTTCTTGGGTTGGGCCCTTTGAGCTGTCACACCTGTACTCTGTCTTCTGAGCCCCACGCCATGGTCCAGCCACAGTCTCTCCTCAACTACCTCACCCCCAGGCCAAGCACCACTCCAGGAGCACCACCTATACTGTGTTCAATGAAAATGACACCCCCTGGAGTTGTGCAAGGAGGTGGCACTGCCCACCCCACCCCCCAATTCGTGTAAATTTCCTGAGGGCAAGCTCTGTGTCCAGCCTCCCACCTGATTCTCTAAAGAATTCCTTTCTGTTCTCTGCATTTCAGTTCTCTCCTAGGGGTAGTGCAGGGGAATTCCTGTGCCGAGCTCTTCCAGTTCAGCCATTTAGGATTCTACCCCACAACCCATTCACTTGTTTATTCATTTCAGTCCACAAATACTTTCTGAGTACCTACTGTGTGGCAGGCATTGCTCTAGGTGCTTGGGCTATATCCATGAACAAAAGGTACCCATCTTTGCCCTCGTGGAGCTTACAATCTAGTAGATAGCAGTGAGGGTGACAGAGACCCCGAACAACACATAATGCCTAAGGAAATTCTACAGCATGCGGTGGGGGAAAGGAGCAAGGTACAGAGGCAGCTGGGAGAGGAGTGCATGCTCCTTCAGTAAGGTGGTCGGGGTGCTCATCCAAGAAGGAAGACTTGCAGGAGGTGAAGGAGGGAGCCAGGTAAGAAGCCCACGCACCAGCCACCAGGCAGTGGTGAAAGTGGAGGCAGAGTGAAAAGCCTCAGGCACACCCTGAGGTTAACAAAGAAGTGAGAGAAGGGGCTTTAGGACCTGGAGGTTTAAAGCCAGCAGCAAAGAAAAGACTGAATTCTGTTCTTATTGTCTGGAAAAGACAATGACAATGGCATTGGACTGCTCCAGCCAGAGCCAGGGGTAACCGGCCTCCACCCCAGCCGACCAATGGGGGAAGCAGGGCTGAAGGAAGTGAAACCCTTGACCAGAAGCAGGACAAAGCTCCTCCCCACCACCTTCCCCACTCCAGACCAGCAGCTCTGGGCCAAGAGGCCCGATACCCAGCTCCCAGCCCAGGTCATGGTGGGTGAGACACATCATCTTTCCCCTTCCGTGTGCTTTGAACTTACCAATCATATTCCTGCCTCAGGGGCTTGGCGCTTTTTCTCGTCACTGAATCACTAAACCAGCTACTTCTGCAACTCAATGTCACCTCACAGGTGACAGTGGTCTTCCCTGCCATTCTTTCCTATTGAAAATAGCCTACCACCTCTACCGGCCTGTTCCTCTCCATGCCTCTACTCTGCTGACGCAACCCAACATCATATTACGTACTGACAGATATCCACGTACTGATTGTCCGCCTCCATCACTAGGATGTGAGCTCCATGGGGGCAAAGACTGTGTCATGTCCATCATCGTGTCCCTGGCATTGAGACCATTGCCTGGCACACGTAAGCACTGTGCTCTGTCCCTATTTGGGGTTAGAAGATGCTGGAGAAATTACCTAAGCTCTACCCAAACTCTTTGGAAATATCTTTCTCACAAAATATACTCATCAATCATACTGGATTGAATAGTATGATTCATGTGTACTGGAAAATTCATGTGACCTTACTTGGAAATAGGCTATTTGCAGATGTCATCAAGTTAAAATGAGGTAATAATGGATGAGGATGGGCCCTAATCCAATAGCTGATGACCTGTTAGCAAGAGGGAAATTTGGACACAGAAGGAAGAGGATGCGATCCAGAGGGATGACACCAAGTGACCACGGGGGCCAAGATGAGGGCAGTGCATCCGCAAGCTGAGGAGCACCAAAGATTGCCGGCAACACCAGAAGCCAGGAGGAGGAAAGGACGTGCCTCCCCCAGAGCCTTCGGCAGCAGCATGACCCTGCCAGCAATTTGATTTCAGATTTCTCACCTCTAGAACTGCAAAGGATGTCACTGTAAGCCACCCAGTTTGTGGCACTTTGTTGGATCAACCCTAGGAAAATAATACAGCAATGTTACCTGGAGCTCCAGTCCCACAAGTGGCCAAAGATAGGTCACTCCATCTGCCAGGTGCCCATCCCTGGAGAGGACCCAGAAGCCTTACACATTAGACACGTCTTTGCCCGAAAAGTGCCTTTTTTTTTTCTGAGATGGCGTCTCACTCTGTAGCCCAGGTGGGAGTGCAGTGGTGCGATCTCGGCTCACTGCAACCTCCCCTCCCAGGTTCAAGTGATTCCCCTGCCTCAGCCTCCCGAGTAGCTGGGACTACAGGTGTGTGCCACCACACCCGGCTAATTTTTATTTCACCATACATCCACTAGTTCTAATTTTTTTTTTTTTTTGAGATGGATCTCATCTGTCCCCAGGTGAGATCATGGCGACTTGACCGGGTTCACGCCATTCTCCTGCCTCAGCCTCCCAAGTAGCTGGGACTACAGGCGCTTGCCACCATGCCCGGCTAATTTTTTGTATTTTTAGTAGAGATGGGGTTTCACCATGTTAGCCAGGATGGTCTCGATCTCCTGACCTCCTGATCCACCCGCCTCGGCCTCCCAAAGTGCTGGGATTACAGGCGTGAGCCACCGCACCCAGCCTTTTTTGTTTGTTTTGTTTTGTTTTGTTTTGAAACGGAGTCTTGCTCTGTCACCAGGTTGGAGTGCAGTGGCGTAATCTCAGCTCACTGCAACCTCCACCTCCCGGGTTCAAGTGATTCTCCGGCCTCAGCCTCCCAAGTAGCTGGGACTACAGGCACGCACCACCACACCCAGCTAATTTTTGTATTTTTAGTAGAGACGGGGCTTCACCATGTTGGCCAGGATGGTCTCGATATCTTGACCTTGTGATTCGCCCACCTCAGCTTCCCAAAATGCTGGGATTACAGGCGTGAGCCACCATGCCCGGGCTTATTTTTGTTTTTTTAATGAAGGTCCTTGCTCTATTGAGATGCATGATTGTAGTGGCACAATCGTGGCTCACTGCCGACTCAGACTGCTGGGCTCAAATAATCCTCCTGCCTCAACCTTCCCAGTAGCTGAGACTTTAGGCACGTGCCACTGTGCCTGGCTAGAGCTTGCGATCTTGTCAGGAAAACATAACTTACAGCTTGTTCTGGTGAAAATTTCCCTGCCCATTCTCATAACTACATCTTCCAGAAAGAGGAAGTGCTGAGCTTTCCATGAGGGGCAGAAACTGACTTGAGAGGTCCGGCCATGAGGCCACGTCTCCAGAGTGTCATCACAGAGCAGCCGGGTCCAGTCCATACATAATGCCGGTCACATACCGCATTTCAAATGTTCTAGCCACACTTTTAAAAAGTAAAGAGAAACAGGTGAAAGTAATTTTAATAACATATTTTATTTGACCCCAAATATCCAACTTATCTTTTTTTCTTTTTTTTTTTGAGACCAAGTCTCGCTCTGTCACCCAGGCTGGAGAGCAGTGGTGCGATCTCGGCTCACTGCAACCTCCGCCTCCCAGGTTCAGGCGATTCTCCTGCCCCAGCCTCCTGAGTAGCTGGGATTACAGGCACGTGCCACCATGCCTGGCTAATTTTTGTACTTTTAGTAGAGACAGGGTTTCACCATGTTGGTCAGGCTGGTGTTGAACTCTTGACCTCGTGATCCGCCCACGTTGGCCTCCCAAAGTGCTGGGATTACAGGCATGAGCCACCGTGCCCAGCCCCAACTTATCTTTTAATATATAATTGGTATAAAAATTAGTCATGAGATATTTTACGTTCTTCTTTCCTATTAAGTCTTCAAAATCCAGTGTGCATTCCATGTCTATAGCACCTTTCAGTTCACACCTGCCACACTGCACATGCTCAGGGCCTCATGTGATGAGAGGCTGCAGCACTGAACGGTGCAGCCATAGAGGCTTCTGGACAGACCAGCAGTGCTTAACACAGGCCGGTGACACCCAGAGCTTCCTGAATGAGCTTGGGGAAGTCCATTCATTTCCCTGAAATTGTCAGCCAAAATTTGGATGTCTGCTTTTTTTCCCCAGGAGAGGGTAAATCATTTTATTAGATTTTCAAAGGGGTCTGCCTCCCACAAAAGGTTCAGGACCCCTGCAGTGGGTACAGATTTATGGGCTGAAGACTGCTTCCAGCTGCTTCATTTTTTTCAGTACAGGAGCCTGTGGACAGAGGAGGGGCAGGGTGTCTTACTCAAGGGATCACAGTTGCTTTGAGGCACAGCTTGCACTCGAAGCCCCCTGCTCAGGACTCAATCACTTCCCTTCACTGCCCCCAGCCCTGGAGGGCAGCTAAGATTCTTGTTTTGTTCTTTTTTGAGACAGGGTCTAGCTCTGTCGCCAGCCTGAGTGCAGTGGCACGATGTCAGCTCACTGCAACCTCCGCCTCCCAGGTTCAAGCGATTCTCCTGCCTCGGCCTCCTGAGCAGCTGGGATTACAGGCATGTGCCACCGTGTCCGGTTAATTTTTGTATTTTTAGTAGAGATGGGGTTTAGCCACGTTGGCCAGGCTGGTCTCGAACTCCTGACCTCAAGTGATCCACCCGCCTCGGCCTACCAAAGTGCTGGGATTACAGGCATGAACCACCGTGCCCGGCCTTAAGATTCTTTGTTGACGTCAGCAGCTGGAGGGCGAAGGGTGTGGGGGAGCTGAAGTCAGCAAGCAGCAGTTTCTACAGCTTCTTGCGCTTACGAGAGTGACACATGCTGCCATCTACTCAGTTCTCAAAGAAGTTTCCACAGAAAGGACACAACTTCCTCTTGCTTGCTCTTCCCCATCTGACTCTACCATTGGCCCGAGACTCCACCCTGCCATTCAGAGAGAGGCTCCCAGTAGAAATCCTTCATCCCAGGCAGAGCGCAGTGGCTCATGCCTGTAATCCCAGCACTTTGGGTGGCTGAGGCAGGCGGATCATCTGAGGTCAGGAGTTTGAGACCAGTCCGACCAACATGGAGAAACCTCATCTCTACTAAAAATACAAAATTAGCCGGGTGTGGTGGCGGGCGCCTGTAATCCCAGTTGCTGGAGAGGCTGTGGCACGGAAACACTTGAACCCGGGACACAGAGTTTGCAGTGAGCCGAGATTGCGCCATTGCACTCCAGCCTGGGCAACAAGCGTGAAACTCCATCTAGGTCTCTAGGGACCTAGAGTGAAGGTTCTTTACAAGGTGGTCCCAGGATCTGGCTGGCCCTGAGAATCACCTGGGGAGAGGGGAGAGGGTGGAAACCCAGGTGCCCAGGCCCCAGAGCCACTAACCTGAATCTCTAGGGAAAGGACCAAGGAAGCCTCACTGCTGATGAGTCCTGGTGATTCAGCTTGTGTTCACCTTTTGATGTGGGTTTGGTTGTTCTCTAAGGAAGGTGGCCTGGCTGAGAGGGAACTGGGGTTTACAGTCATCTGAGTTTTGAAGCCAGACTCCTGCCACTTTCTAGCTCTGTGACTTTGGGTAAATTTTCTTTAACTTCTTGAGTCTCCATCCCCTTATATGCAGAATAGAGAGATGAGGTTAAACAACTCACAGATGCAAGAGCCCTGCTCTTGTCCTCACAGATGCCGGCCCACTGGGCCCCTCTTCTGCTCCCTATGCCCCCAGCCTCCTCCTCAGTGGCCCCACCATCTATCAGGGATATGTGGTCTAGTGGTTTGAAGAGTAACCAAACAGCACATTTGGGGTCAACATTCTTCCTTAAGTTTCTCCCAAGATACCAAAATAAAGATAACCACAGTAGACTTATTTTCTTCAACGGATGGAAAAAGAAATATTTCTGCAACCAATTTTAAGATCTTGACATGATCCCAAGTGAAGGTCATGGTCTAGTTCTACCTGCAAACCTGGAATGCAATGCTGACCTGCAGGTTTTCTACAAAGCTAGCAGCTGGGATCTAGCAATTTCCATCGGACAGAAATGTGGATGTTGACCACTAGCCACACTCAGAGATGATTTTTTTTTTGAGGCAGAGTCTCGCTCTGTCACCCAGGTTGGAGTGCAGTGATACAATCACGGCTCACTGCAACCTCCGCCTCCCAGACTCAAGCGATCCTTCCTATCTTAGCCTCCAGAGTAGCTGGGTCTACGGGCATGCACCGTCACACCTGTCTAATTTTTGTATTTTTTGTAGAGATGGCGTTTCACCACACTTAGCAGCTATTGCCCAGGCTGAGCTCGAACTCCTGGGCTCAAGTGATCCTCCCGTCTTGTCTCCAAAACTGCTGGGATTACACATGTGAGCCACCACACCTGGCCAGATGATATATATTTAAAAGTTCATAAATCCCTAAGTAGCAAATTGTTTCAAAAAGTCCCATGTTGGGCTGGGCACTTTGGCTCACACTTGGAATCCCAGCACTTTGGGAGGCCAAGGTGGGTGGAACACTTGAGGTCAGGAGTTCAAGACCAGCCTGGCCAAAATGGTGAAATCCCATCTCTACTAAAAATACAAAAATTAAGCGGGCATGGTGGCGCATGCCTGTAATCCCAGCTACTCAGGAGGCTGAGGCAGGAAAATCACTTGAACTCAGGAGGCAGAGGTTGCAGTGAACCAAGATCGTGCCATTGCACTCTAGCCTGGGTAACAGAGCGAAACTCTGTCTCACCAAAAAAAAAAAAAAATGTCTCATGTTGGATTCTTCCCTAGGATCCCGTGAGGTGGGCAACAGGAGGAGCAAGGATTTCCCTGACTTCCATGTGGGGAGCAGGGAGCAGCTGTAGCAGCCTTGGGCTCCAGGACATCCTGACGTCCACACCCTCCCTCTCTCCTCCCCTCCACTCCAGGTAGGTCAGGCTCTTCCTGGAGTCTGAACACCACTGGACCGTGGCAGCTGGACTCATTGTCATCATGTGCAGCCTCTTCTCCTTCCTACCCCCCTCATCCTTCAAGTCCTACCTCCACCATGAAGTTTCCAGGCCTCCCTAACTTCCTGAGTTTGCAAGCTCCCTCCTGAGTTCTCAAAACCAGGGTTACCTGCCCCTCCTTCTTGACCCCCATTACTGCAAGCTGGAAGCAGGGTTCCCAGGCAGGGCCTGGGACTGGGGCCTTGCACAAAGAAAGTGCTTGATAAAGCCTTACTGATTGCTGTGTTATGTACGTTGCACCACAGACTGGAAGTGGAAATTCAAATCAACTCAGGACCCAGACAGTGGTTATATCAGCCTGAGCACTGGACTTGCACATTCATGTTTAGATCAAGTCGGACGGAACCTGAAATTGCAAAAGAGTGGAAACTAGTGTTGCTACAAAATAGCCTAACCACAGTGAGACACATCTCCTTTGTTATCTGTATGACGCTTTTGGTTTCAAAAACACAGCCCCATTGCAAGATTAGTTCTCTGGGCCAGGAACTAGATCTTCTCTATTACTAATAGATCAGCTGAAGACAGTGAGGGGTGGGCCTCTACCAAGGGCCAGGACTCCCATCACATTCAGAAACACTTTCCAACAAATGGTCTTCCCTTCAGCAAAATGAATCACAAGGTCAAGAAGGAAGTGAGAAGGAAAAAAAGAATGCTGCCCAGATGTGTTTCTCCTGAGCTATTCACTTGTTTTATTTCATGGACAACAGTGTTACATTATGTAACTAATTCAGTTTCTTTCATCTCATTGGGTGCTAGGAAGCTCAGAGCCAATTCTGTGACCCACTAAAGTAAGGATGTACTTTCTGTATTAGTCTCTGCTGGCTCCATTTTATGTTTATATCTTCATTTTCCCTCTATTTTTCTCATCAACTTGCTGAAATTTGCCATAAGTCCTATTTAGAATAAGGAGGAGGGTAAGAAGAGAAGGGGGAAAATGGTCCTTGCCCTTGAATAACGAAAAATACATAAGTAAGGAGATAAGTAACAATAACAAAAATAATATTATAGAAGATTACATTTATGGCTGGGCAAGGCGGCTCACCCCTATAATCCCAGCACTTTGGGAGGCTGAGGCAGGCCGATCACCTGAGGTCAGACATTTGAGACCAGCCTGGCCAACATGGTGAAACCGTGTCTCTACTAAAAATACAAAAATTAGCTGGGCGTGGTGGCAGGTGCCTGTAATCCCAGCTACTCGTAGGAGGCTGAGGCATGAAAATCATTCGAACCAGGAAGGCGAAGATTGCAGTGAGCTGATATCATGCCACTGCACTCCAGCTTGGGTGACAAAGCGAGACTTGGTCTCAAAAAAAAAAAAAAAACCTTAAAAAAAGGAAGTTCACATTTATTTAGCACTTTTGCAAGGGACTGTGGCAGGTAACATTTATTTGGCACTTAGCAAGGGACTGTGGTATGTATCATCTCACTAATTTCCCTAACAGCCCCACCAATAAAAGTACAGAACTATTATTTTCCCCCGAATTAGTATTATAGATGAGGAAAGGGAAGCTGAGAGAGGCTAAGTCGTGAGGCCAAGATCACGCGGCTAGAAATGGTGTGGCTGGGACCCAATCCCAGGTCTGGGTGAGGCCAAAGCTCAGCCCGTGGGCACCACATCTACGAAATCACATGATAGGGGCAGAAGGTGAAGGTGCCACGGTGAGATGCACAGAGAGGATGTGGAGGGAAGGTTGGAGAGCCCACTTCCGGCTGGCTGGCTCTAAAAAATGCTAATGTCTTTGACTCAAACAGAAAATATTACTAGGTTCATAGAGCCCCGTTGTAATGATAAATAGCTAAGTAGTAAAGAGGCTGCAGGCCCCAATTCTAACGCTCCTCACTTCCCTTTGAACGCAGCCTCGGGGATGACACTTACGCTGCACGTTGCCTGCGGGCAGGGACTGTGTCCTGATCCCTGTTGGGTCCCCAGAACCCAGTGTGGTGCCTGGCACAGAGGAGGCCCTGCGTAGCATGTGCTGCTTTAGTAAAGGAACGCATGGCTCACAGATAACTTCACAATCATTGTTGGCACCGTGCAGATGAAGGGAGCTAGACAAAAACCCACACACATGTATTCTGATGACACACATCACGCAGACACATGCCGCCCTGTGTGTCTCCTCTGGAGGCACCTGCCTTGTCCATTATAACGTGGCTCATATAAGTGGTGTGCAGTTTTTCAAATTTCAATAAAAAGGAAAAATATAGTAACCTAGCTGCTTTTATAGACAGAAATAACAAAAACAGGTCTCCACCCAGGGCAAGGCAGGAGATTTGAGGGGCTTCAGCAGACAGTTCATGCCTAGATGGCGGGAACATTTTTTTTTCTTTGAGACAGTCTCTCTCTGTTGCCCAGGCTGGAGTGCAGTGGCACGATCTCGGCTCACTGCAGCCTCCGCCTTCCGGGTTCAAATGACTCTCCTGCCTCAGCCTCCCGAGTAGCTGGAATTACAGGCGTCCGCCACCACACCAAGCTATTTTTTTTTTTTTTAATTTTTAGCAGAGACAGGGTTTCGTCACAATGGCCAGGCTAGTCTTGAACTCCTGACCTCAGGTGGTCCACCCGCCTCGGCCTCTAAAAGTGCTGGGATTACAGGTGTGAGCCATGGCAACTGACCTGATTTGATTTCTGCCAGCAGGGAAAGCAGTGCTGACGTGGAATCAGTAGGAAATGGGGTTCGCCCCAGGGGTGCCCCTCACCAGGCGAGGCCACGAAGTCACCGGACTTTCCATCCCCAATGTTTTGCCTGATCAAGCCCTGGATCACCCTTCCAGGCAAATACACGCACCACCAGCAGCTGGAAGGCAGAATGGGGTAATCGGGTCCCACCTCAGGCACTGTAGTAGTCAGGTTTTCCAGAAAAACGGCGGGAGAGACTTTAAGGAATCGGCTCATGCGATGATCTGGGCAGGCAAGTCTGAAATCTTCAGGGCAGGTCAGGAGGCTGGAAATTCTAGCAGAAGTTGATGTTGTGGCCTTAACTCCTAAGGTGGTCTAGAGACAAATTCCTTTCTCCTCGGGGGGCCTCAGTCTTTTCTCTTAAGGTCTTCAACTGATTGGGTGAGGCCCACCCACACTGTGGGGGGTAATCTGCTTTACTCAGAGTCTACTTATTTAAATGTTACTCTCATTCAAAAAAATACCCTCATAGCAACATCTAGAACAATGTTTGACCAACAACTGGGCACCAGAGCCTAGCCACACTGACACATAAAATTAACCATCACAGGCACTTCTAGCATTGGGTGTGGCCATGGTGAAAATACCTGCTTCCTAAAAGCATCAGAGGGTCCAGCAAGTGGCCCATGTGAGCACTGTGTGCCGTCTGGCATGTGATGGGTCGGCTCAGGTCTGCGTGGGGCCCTGGCTGTATGAAGGGGAGCCCAGCCTCTGGATTCCCATACGTGTCAGCAACAGTTGAACCACCTCTCTGACCAGGGGCTGCATTCCACAGGCTTGGAGGGCAGCCTGAGTGCAGGCACACATCCTCCTGCCTCGTTCCTCCTGGCAGCACAGAAGTCCCGGGTGTCAGCAGCCTGTTTCCAGATGGTCTAACCATGGGGTCACTGTTGAGCTCCACCCGAGGGCAGTGATACAAATGCCCTAGCTGAGGGGACTGGATTGTATCCCAAGGAGAGCCAGCTCCAGTGACCCATCTCTGTGTCCTTGGACAAGCTAAAGGAGGGACAAGGCCCTCAGAGACAGCCATCTGAGAATGCTTTGCAGATCACCAAGAGGCCCTTGGCAGAGAGTCCATGTTGTATATGACAAGGTTAAACACAAAAGAGCACAGCTTACAGCAAAAGCATGGACAAAGGAGAATTATTTCCCTAAGCATTCATGTGCGGTCTGTGTAAGTTCCCAGATCTCCTTTATCCAATAGTTTTCAACCATTGACACTGACTTAAAACACCTGAAACAAAATTTAAAATTGAGAAAGGATGACTTTGTTGAAATCATACTCACCTTAAAAATGTCCATTCCAGCTGGGCGAGGTGACTCACACCTGTAATCCCAGCACTTTGGGAGGCTGAGGTGGGTGGATTACCTTAGGTCAGGAGTCCAAGACCAGCCTGGTAAAACCTCGTCTCTACTAAAAACACAAAAATTAGCTGGGCATGGTGGCGGACGCCTGTAATCCCAGCTACTCAGGAGGCTGAGGCAGGAGAATTGCTTGAATGGTGAGGTGGAGGTTGCAGTGAGCCGAGATCGCGCCACTGCACTTCAGCCTGGGTGACAAAGCAAGGCTCCTTCTCAAAAAAAAAAAAAAAAAAAAGTCCATTCCAGACTTGATGGAAGAATGATGGGGACATGTGCACTGCTGCTTCCAAGACAGTGGGCTTCATGTGTATCCAGAACAGGAATGCACTGGGCCACGGGGAGGGTGAGCAGAGGGTCTCCCGCTCTGTGCATCCTCTGCACACCCATGGCAGGAGTGGACGAAGATGGAAAAGAGATGTTGGAGCTTGTCCTGCAGCTCCTCTTCATCCTTCTGTGAGACAGTAAAGAAGGACTTGAATATTGATGAACGTCTACCACAAGTCCCAGTCACAAGAATCACACACCTTCTCTCCCTTCCACAAGGTGAAACAGGACAACCCAAGGTCAAGGTAACCTGTGTAAAAGGGCAACTAAATGTGAAACGGTGCCCGAAGGACCAGCGGACAGCAGGGACCTCTCTCTGAACTCCAGCTCTTGAGCCAAATCAAATGGTTGAGCTGGTTAAGTGGTCCCAGTTTAAAAGACGGGTGTCTGTCTTGACCGGGCACCCAGTGGCTCACATCTGCAATCCCAGCACTTTGGGAGGCTGAGGCAGGAGGATTGCTTGAGTTCAGGAGTTTGAGACCAGCCTGGGCAACATAGCAAGACCTCATCTCTACCAAAAAAATTAATTAGCTAGGCACGGTGGTGCGCACCTGTAGTTCCAGCTACTTGGGAGGCCGAGGTGGGGGGATTGCTTGAGTTCAGGAGGTTCAGGCTGCAGTGAGCCGTGATCATACCACTGCACTCCAACCTGGGTAACACAGCAAGACCCTACCTCAAAAAAAAAAAAAAAAAAAAAAAAAGATGATGTCTCAAGCAAACGCTTCAGGAAGGATTCCCTGGTGGTTAAAAGCAAATGTTTCCAAAGGAAATTGGCATCCCTGTGAGTCTCAGAACAGCTTTGTCTCAGACCCCGCGCCCTTCCTGCCCATGGCCCCAGGACTAGTTGTCCTTCTCTTTCCCTGATTTCATTTCCACTTCAACAGTTACTGAGGGCCTAGCTCACGCCTGTAACCCCAGATACACATGGAGGCAGAGGGGGATTGCTTAAGGCCAGGAGTTTAAAACCAGCCTGGGCAACATAGTGAGTCCCTGTCTTTAAAAAAAAAATAAAAATAAAAATTAGGCCAGGCACGGTGGCTCACACCTGTAACCCCAGCACTTTGGGAGGCCAAGGAGGGTGGATCACCTGAGGTCAGGAGTTCGAGACCAACTTGGCCAACATGGTGAAACCGTGTCTCTACTAAAAATACAAAAATTAGCCAGGTGTGGTGGCGGGCACCTGTAAGGCCAGCTACTTGGGAGGCTGAGGCAGGAGAATCCCTTGAACCTGGGAGGGGGAGGTTACAGTGAGCCGAGATTGTGCCACTGCACTCCAGCCTGGGTGACAGAGCGAGACTCCATCTCAAAAATAAATAAATAAATAAATAAATAAATAAATAAATAAGCCAGGCTCGTGGCCCATGCCTGTAGTCCCAGCTACTAGGGAGGCTGAGGTGGGAGGATCGTTTGATCAAGCCCAGGAATTGGAGGCTGCAGTGAGCTGTGATCGCACCACTGCACTCCAGCCTGGGCAACAGAACAAGACCTCTATCTCTTAAAAAATGTAGGTAAATAAGTAAGAACCTACTTTGTGTCAGGCACTGTTCTTAGACCCAGGGCTCCAAGACCCTTCCTGCCCTCACAGTGCTAACATTCTTGGCCCTCACATCTTTCATTTCTACCTCAAAACCTACCACTCACAAATCTTGATCTCCAGCTGAGACCCTATCCCAGAGCTCTAGCCCAGCTGCTCCACCTGGGTGGCCCATTATCAGCTCTAGCTCACCACAACCCAACCGAACTTTCCTTACCCCCTCACCAGCTCCGCCCTTTATGTCCCTATTACTGCCAATGACACTGCCATTCACCCTGCCCCCCCCACCCCCAGACCTCAGTAACAATGGGATCAAATCCCATCTACTGAGTGCTGAACATGAACCCGGCACGAATATTGTCTAATTTAACCCTCAACACAAATCTATGAGATGGGCTTCATTACAGAGGAGAAAAGAGAAGCTCAGAAAAGTTAAATAATTTGCCCAAGGTCACACAGCTAGAAAGCCAGATAGCCAGAACTCAAATCCAGGTCTCTTTCCAATGAACAGCTGGGTTTTTTCAGTGAGTCTGGGGACCCTTGGGATCCCCAAGACCTTCTCAGGGTGTTCATAAGGCCAAAACTATTTTCACAATAATACTAAGATGTTATTTTAGTCTTTTTCTCTCAAAAGGGTACCGTAGAGTTTCAGAAGCTTTGTGATCGGTGGTGTCAAAATAGCTTGAATGAGGAGACAGATAAGAAAATCCAGCAAGCTGTCTTGTCTCTTAAGTCCGACATCAAAGAGACTTGAAAAAATATAAAACAGGCCAGGTGTGGTGGCTCACGCTTGTAATCCCAGCACTTTGGAAGGCCGAGGCGGGTGGATCACGAGGTCAGGAATTCGAGACCAGCCTGGCCAACACAGTGAAACCCCTTCTCTACTAAAAATACAAAAATTAGCTGGGCGTGGTGGCAGGTGCCTGTAATTTCAGCTACTTGGGAGGCTGAGGCAGGAGAATCACTTGAACCCAGGAGACGGAGGTTGCAGTGAGCTAAGATTGCGCCACTGCACTCCAGCCTGGGCGACAGAGTTAGACACTGTCTCAAAAAAGAAAGGAAGGAAGGAAGGAAGGAAGGAAAAGAAAGAAAGAAGAAAGAAAGAAAGGAAGGAAGGAAGAAAGGAAGGAAGGAAGGAAGGAAGAAAGAAAGAAAGAAAGAAAAGAAAGAAAGAAAGAAAGAAAGAAAGAAAGAAAGAAAGAAAGAAAGAAAGAAAGAAAGAAAGAAGGAAAGAAAGAAAGATTGATTTTAAAATATAATGCCACTCTTCTCAGTAATTTTTAAAAATTTTAGAATGTATGTGGGCCGGGCACAGTGGCTCATGCCTGTGCATGGGAGGCCGAGGCAGGCAGATCACTTGAGGTCAGGAGTTCAAGACCAGCCTGGCCAACATTGCAAAACCCCGTCTCTACTAAAAATAGAAAAATTAGCCAGGCATCGTGGCATGCGCCTGTAATCCCAGCTACTTGGAAGGCTGAGGCCTAAGAATCCCTTGGACCCAGAAAGTGGAGGTTGCAGTGAGCCGAGATCACGCCACTGCACTACAGCCTGTGTGATAGAGTGAGACTCTGTCTCAAAAAAAAAAAAAAAGAAAAGAAAAAAGAAAGACTGTATAGCTATTTGTCATGAAATATATTAAATTATGTTAACATGTAATCGGTTTATCATTGCCATTTGAAATTATTCTCAGCCAGGCATAGTGGCTCACGCCTGTAATCTCAGCACTTTGAGAGACAAAGGCAGGCAGATCACTTGAGTCCAGGGGTTCAAGTCCAGCCTGGGCAACATGGAAAGACCCCATCTCTACAAAAAAATACAAAAAATTAGCTGGGCATGGTGATCCATGCCTGTAGTCCCGGCTACCCAGGAGGCTGAGTCGGGAAGATTGCTTGAGCCCAGAAGTTGGAGGCTGCCGTGAGCTGTGATAGCACAGCTGCACTCCAGCCTGTGCCACAGAGCCAGACCCTGTCTCAAAATAAATAAATAACAATAAAAATAAAATAAAATTATTGTTTTAATTTCTAACATGGCAAACATCAGTAGATATATCCCACATAAAGAAAATTCAATAATTTTTATGTATTTATTTGTTGATTTTGTAGAGATGAGGTCTCTCTATGTTTTCCAGGCTGGTCTGGAACTCCTGGATGCAAGTGATCTTCCTGCCTCAGCCTCCCAAAGTGTTGGGATTACAGGCATAAGCCAACATGCCCGGCCCAAAACTTGATAATTTTTAAAAGTGTAAAGGGGTCCTAAGACCAGAAAGTTTGAGGATTGCTGATTTAAAGCTTCTCTTACCATCTTTCCTTTCCATTTTTTCAACATCTCACATCTACGTTTGTTTAAGAACATTCTGCTGTTTTCTGGCCTTTAGACTGTCCTTGCTTCACCCTTGTCCAGGAATGCTGTTTGTGGATTTATCTTGCTGCTTACTACCCACCATCCCTTATACTTTTTGTTTTTCTAAGTCTGGACTCTTTTAATGGCCAGTTCAAACTCAAATTGAATTGATCTAAGCATAAGAAGGACTTTATTGGATAGATGAGGGCTTCAGGCACAGCTGGGTCCACGTGTCCCAGTCATCATCAGGAACCTGACTGCCTGCATCTCTGGGCTCTGCTTTCCTCATGTTGTCTTTGCTCTCAGGCGGGTCCTTCCCTCACCTGGGGACATGATGGCCCCAACAGCTCCATCCTAGGCTCAGACCAGCCTAGCATCCTCAGGAGAAAGAGAAAAATCCTCTTTTTTAGCAGGTTCATCAAAAGTCCGTGGGTTGATGCTATAGCCTAGATTGATTCTGTGTTTTTGTGTGTGGTAAAATATATGTAACATAAAGTTTAGCATTTTAATCAATTTTTTATTTTTTTGAGACAGGGTCTCACTCTGTCACCCAGGCTGGAGTGCAGTGATGTGATCATGGCTTACTGCAATCTCTGCCTCCCAGGTTCAAGCGATTCTCCTGCCTCAGCCTCCTTTGTAGCTGGGACTATAGGCACGCACTGCCACACCCAGCTAGTATTTATATTTTTAGTAGAGTCGGGGTTTCACCATGTTGACCGGGCTGGTCTTGAACTCCTGGGCTCAAGTGCTCCATCCCCCTCAGCCTCCCAAAGTGCTGGAATTACAGGCATGAGCCACCATGACCAGCCTTAATCATCTGTAAGTGTATCGTTCTGTAGCATTAAGTATATTCACGCTGTTGTGCAATTATCACCGCCATTGTTGTTTTGGGGATAGCAATCTGCCAGTTTTCGTCTAAGGAATCACCAGCCCCCAGGTCTCATTCTCTGTGGTTTAGGGGGGCTTCTGAAGTTTCAGCTTCAGGGATGCATATGAAATTCATGCCTGACCCATGAGAATTTCTCCTAAGCCACAGGGTTTGGTCCAGGGACAGCCCTGGACAGAAGCTGGGTTAGTGAGAGTCAATACTCATCATCCTGGGTTATGCTAAAATTACCAGGAGAGGGGACCCTTCGTTAACATTGCTAAGCTGGTAGGATGTAAGCCTGGGGTACCAGGGCCACTCATGGAAGGAGACTGCCCAAAATCAAAAGCAAGGAAAGCAGATCCAAGAGGTAAAGTGAGAAAGATGCTGAGCGCTCGGTTATTTAAGTCAATACATGGCTCTTTTCTTTTCTTTTTTCTTTCTTTCTTTTTTGCTTGCAAAGAGACCCAACTAATACAATGTAGTAGGAAGAATAATAGCACCACCATCTCCCCAAGGATGTCCATGTCTTAATTGTCTTAATTCCTGGAAATGGTGACTGTTGCCTTACACAGCAAAGGGAAATTGGGGATGAAGATGGATTAAGGCTGCTAATTATATGCACTTTTTTTTTTTTTTTGAGACGGAGTCTCGCTCTGTTGCCCAGGCTAGAGTGCAGTGGCATGATCTCAGCTCACTGCAAGCTCCGCCTCCCAGGTTCACGCCATTCTCCTGCCTCAGCCTCCTGGGTAGCTGGGACTACAGGCGCCCACCACCACGCCTGGCTAATTTTTTATATTTTTAGTAGAGACGGGGTTTCACCGTGGTCTTGATCTCCTGACCTTGTGATCTGCCCACCTCGGCCTCCCAAAGTGCTGGGATTACAAGCGTGAGCCACCGCGCCCAGCCAATCATATGCCCTTAAAAAAGAGAGATTCTCCTGGATCATCCGGGTGGGCCCAACGTCATCACAGAGGTCCTTCCTCACAGAAGTGGAAGATGAAGACAAAAGATAAGGTCCGAATGATGTGATGTGAGAGGGGCTAGACTTGCCTTCGCCAGCTTGAAGATGACAGAAGGGGCCACAAGCCAAGCAATGTGGGCAGCCTCTGGAGGCTGGAGAAGGTAAGAAAACTCTCTCTAGAACCTCCAGAGAGGACTGCAGCCCTGTCAACACCTAAGTTTTGTGCCATTGAGACTCATGTCACACTTACAGACCTACGGAACTGTAAAATAATAAATTCATGTAGTTTTAACTACCAAGTTTGTGGTAATTTGTTACAGCAAATGGAAAACTAAAACATCCAGTATTTCACCAGCTGGTTCATAACACACCTCTGTTAAAGCATAGCCAGTGACTCCACCTGCCTGCCTGCAGGACAAGCTCACACTCCTCACCCAGAGTTCAGGTCCTTCATGGGCTGCTCTGTCTGGCCCTAATCTACCTCCGGCCTCATAGTGTGATCTCCCAGGCTCAAGTAATCCTCCCACCTCAGCCTCCCGAGTAGCTGGGTCTACAGGCATGTGCCAACATGCCTGGCTAATTAATTAATTTTTTTTTCCAAGATGGGGGTCTCCCTATGTTGCCCAGGCTGGTCTTGAACTTCTATGCTCAAATTATCCTCCTGCCTCAGCCTCTCAAAATGCTGGGATGACAGGTGTCAGCCACCGCGCCAAGCCAGGCCTTGTGTCTTGATCAGTACTTCTTTCAATGTCTTCAGCCAGGATTGATCTCCTTATTTTTCTCTCTGAGCCTTTGGTGCCAAAACTAACCCAGGTCTTTCCATCTCTTCCCCTGCAAAACATGCCATGCTTCCTCTGCCTGTTGTAACTGCATGTGTCTCTTCCTTCATCCCAGCTCGGCCAGGTGAACTTCACTCCTCAGTGTCGACACACAAGACTCATTTTGGGTGAGCCTGCTGGCTTACAGATCCAAGAGGGCTCACCTCCTTCCCAAACTGTGCACCTCACCTCCCAGCTCATCTTTTTTTTTTTTTTTTTCAAGACAGAGTCTCGTTCTGTCACCCAGGCTGGTGTGATCTCACCTCGCTGCAACCTCTACCTCCCAGGTTCAAGCAATTCTCATACCTCAGCCTCCCAAGTAACAGGGACTACAGGTGCCTGCCACCATGCCCCACTAATTTTTGTATTTTTATAGATACGGGGGTTTCACCATGTTGGCCATGGTGTCTCGAACTCCTGACCTCAAGTGATCTGCCCACCTCGGCCTCCCAAAGTTCTGGGATTACAGGCATGAGTCACCTCGCCCAGCCCCAGCTCATCTTCTTAGAGAGGCATCTCACCTCCACCTCCACATCCCAGGGTGGTAGCTGAGCAGCAGTCAGAGAACAATCAGCCTGGACTGGAGTAGGAAGGGGAGCTCCTGGAGGGAGGTCTTTGGGGGAGAAAATAACTCTATAGAATTTGTTATGATGATGGTGAGTTTGACAATCTGAAGATATTAAGGGCAAATACTGAAGGCAAAAAGAGCAAAGTTAGGAACTCCAGGAAGAATACAAATCTGTGCAGGAAAGGAATATAATCCAAGTATATTTCAGGCTGGGCACAGTGGCTCATGCCTGTAATCCCAGCACTTCGAGAGGCCAAGGTGGGAGGATCGCCTGAGCCCAGGAGTTGGAGACCAGCCTGTGCAACATAGGGAGACTTTTATCTCTACAAAAATAAAAATAAATTAGCCGGGTGTGGTGGTGCGTGCCTATAGTCTCAACTATGTGGGAGACTGAGGTGGGAAGATCACTTGAGCCTGGGAGGCTGAGGTTGCAGTGAGCCATGATCACCTCTCTGCACTCCAGCCTGGGTAACAGAGACAGACCCTGTCTCAAAACAACAACAATAATGATGACGTATATTTTACTTGATTCTGCAGTGGACAATATATATATATATATATATATATATATACACACAGTCATAATGTAGATAATATTTGTTGATTGATTACCAACCTTCAGGATCTCCCTACAGACAGATACAGTAATAATTTTTTTTTTCCTTGAGAAGGAGTCTCACTCTGTTGCCCAGGCTGGAGGGCAGTGGCATGATCTCGGCTCACTGCAACCTCCACCTCCCAGGTTCACACGATTCTCCTGCCTCAGCCTCCTGAGTAGCTGTGATTACAGGTGGCCGCCACAATGCCCGGCTAAGAGATACACTAATAATTATGACTACATAATAGAATGTATGCTTAACCCCTGACAATTATAAATGAGAATACAGAGGATTTGTGAGGTTGATGAAGAAAGGGAAGTTTGAAGGGTAGATAATACCCTTATCTTAGTGGGTGGTCAAGAAATAGAACAACACACACCTATATCTACAAATTTACTATATGTATTATACATATGCAAGCAGATATATGTATATATATTACATATGTGGTTTAACAAAAAAGTGTTATATTGGGAGATATATTGAAAGAAGTGAGGAGGGGAAGTGGGGTGTTGTAAGTGAATTGAATCATTTGCCATCATTGGAGAAATCAACACATAATGTTTTAAATTGCTAAATCAACAAATAGTGATATGAACATGTTATTACAACATGTCCAGGTAACCACCAAAAGACGGTTAAACAGATTTTCTCCTGGGAGTGGTGGAGGGGAATGAGTAGGGAACGATAGTACTAGGGACTGGGACTGGCACTTTCATTTTAAACTCCTTGCAACTATTATTTTCAAATTGGGGTGTTTCTTTTTTTTTTTTTTTGATACAGTCTTGCTCTTGTCCCCCAGGCTGGAGTGTGATGGCGCGATCTCAGCTCACTGCAACCTCCCCCTCCCGGATTCAAGCGATTCTTCTGCCTCAGTCTCCTGAGTAGCTGGGATTACAGGTGCCCGCCACCATGCCCAGCTAATTTTTGTATTTTCAGTAGAGACAGGGTTTCACCACGCTGGCCAGGCTGGTCTCGAACTCCTGACCTCAGGTGATCCACCCGCCTCGGCCTCCCAAAGTGCTGGGATTACAGGCATGAGCCACTGTGCCTGGCCAAATTTGGGGTGTTTCTTAAATTTATTTTTTTTAAGAGATGGATCTTGGCCAGGCGTGGTGGCTCACACCTATAATCCCAGCACTTTGGGAGGCCGAGGCAGGTGGATCATGAAGTCAGGAGATCAAGACCATCCTGGCTAACATGGTGAAACCCTATCTCTACTAAAAATACAAAAAATTAGCCAGGCGTGGTGGCACGCACCTGTAGTCCCAGCTACTCGGGAGGCTGAGGCAGGAGAATCGCTTGAACCTGGGAGGCAGAGGTTGCAGTGAGTGGAGATCGTGACACTGCACTCCAGCCTGGGTGACAGAGCGAGACTGCAACTCAAAATAATAATAATAATTTTAAAAATTAAGTATATATGTACTTATTTATAATAAAATAACTTTAAAAAGGAAATGAATAAAAGTATATGTATGTGTGCACATGTGAGAGAGAGAAAGAGACAGTAGCATTCAATAAATTCTAATTTAAGGATAAGTAAGCTAAACAGATGAAGAACTAATGAAAAAAATAAAAATAAAAGCCAGTCACAGTGGCTTGAAAATATAATCCCAGCTACTTGGGAGCCTGGGGAGGGAGGATTGCTTGAACCCAGGAATCCAGGGCAATATAGTGAGACCCCCATCTCTAAAACAATTGTTTTAAGATGAAGAATTAGATATAGATGGTAAGTAATATGTCTTAAGTATGAGGCCAGGCGAGGTGGCACATGTCTGTAATCCCAGCACTTTGGGAGGCTGAGGCAGAAGGATCCCTTAAACCCAGGAGTTCAAGACCAGCCTGGGCAATATAGTGAGACCCCCTCTCTAAAAAAAGTGAACAAAATTAGCCAGGCATTGTGGCATGCACCTGTAGTCTCAGCTATTCTGGAGGCTGAGGTGGGAAGATCGCTTAAGCCTGGAAGGTCAAAGCTGCAGTGAGCCAAGTTCGTGCCACTGCACTCCAGCCTAGATGACAGAGTGAGACCCTGTCTCAAAAGAAAAAGAAGAAGAAGAAAAAAAAGAATGAACAGCATTGCCCTGGGGTGCCTGGAGAGACTAGAAGACTACATCACAATCCTAAGGATCATTATAGTCAAGTGATAGATTGAAAAGGCCCTATAGGAAACATAAGGAAAGGCTGGTAAGATAGAAGAATAGAAAAGTGCAGTGTTGTAGACGGAAAAGGAGGAAGGAGCTTCAAGGAGGAAACAGCCAGGTGCAGTGGCTCACACCTGTAATCCTTGCACTTTGGGAGGCCAAAGCAAGCGGATCACTTGAGGTCAGGAGTTCAAAACCAGCCTGGCCAACATGGTGAAACCCTGTCTCTACTAAAAATGCAAAAAAATTAGCCGAGCGTAGTGGCAGGTGCCTATAATTCCAGCTGCTTGGGAGGCTGAGGCAGGAGAATTGCTTAAACCCAGGAGGTGGAGATTGCAGTAAGCCGAGATCATGCCACCACACTCCAGCCTGGGCAACAAGAGCGAAACTCTGTCTCAAAAGGAAGGAAAAAAAAAAAGGAAGATGCAGTCAATTAAATGCCATCCTACCAAGAGGTCAGGAATCGTTGAGGACTGAAAAGTTAGCATTAGGACAGCAGCAAGGAGGTCCCTGGACCTCTAGTCAATGGCTAAGTCCACTATGTGCTGTATGCACTGTATGTGCATATATTAATAAATTGGGCTGCCTGGCTACAGAGATATGAGGGGAGAACTGCATTTTTCTCATTCACCAAGTTCCAAGCTCTTATCTACCTGGCATGTGACTTTTATCCCCTTCAAAGGAAGATAGTACTGGCTGGGCACAGTAGCTCACCCCTGCAATCCCAGAACTTTGGGAGGCCGAGGCAGGCAGATAACTTGAGGTCAGGAGTTTGAGACCAGCCTGGCCAATATGGCGAAAACCTGTCTCTACTAAAACTACTAAAATTAGCCAGGCATGATGGCACGCATCTGTAATTCCAGCTACTTGGAGGCTGAGGCATGAAAATCACTTGAACCCAGGAGGCAGAGGTTGCAGTGAGCCGAGATCCAGGCACTGTACTCCAGCCTGGATGGTGGAGTGAAACCCTGTCTCAAAAGAAAACCAAACAAACAACAAAAAACAAAGGAAGATAGCACTGATGGTAGGTTTTAGATACAAAATGTCTCCATCCTGCAGATGCAGATTTCCCTGGGGAAGGCATGCTCTGTCTGCTATGGGAAGAAAGATTGCTTCTCTATAAGCAGGCATTCAGTTTTTATTTTAGCCAGACATCACCGGAATATAACCCTTCTTGGGGTGTTACAGTGTGGCAGGCCAGGTCTCACTAATGCAGGCCTCCATAACAACTGTCTGAGTACTGAATGAGTGGTTAAGTTGAATATTAGAAGCTGGTTTTCTTATACAAAGGCTGAGCTGTAACAAAAGCCCATCAAGAGTTTTGCCTATGCCTTTCCTGGGCCTTGAAGCATCACAGAATAAAGAAGGAATTCTTAACGGGACCCATTTAGGATTAAACAAGTTTTATTGTGGATCTGAAGAAACTCCCCAGGTGTCCACAAACAAGTTTACTGGGGGTCTGAAGGAACTCCCCAAACCTCTATGATTTAGCAGGAGACAAGATAAAGGTAATCACCCCAGCACCTGGACTCATTTAGATTAAGTAAACCTACTGAGGCTCCAGAGGAAGGTTTTCAGGACTCACACCTTAGTTACAGATTAAAAGAAATTAATCACTTATGTCTTCAGATGAATGCACACTTACATGTAGACATATAGCTTAAAAGGTATACAAGCTCTGGAAAACTTTGTCGTTTTGAGTTGGTCTGGCGATAATTTCTAGGCCTTCTCCCTGTCACTGGTTGCAGAAATAAAAACTCTCTTCTTCCCCAGTTTCATCTGGGTCTCATTATTGGGCCACCAGAAATAGCAGCCCGACCGTCAGTTTGGTCTGGGAACAAAAGTGGGGGAATCCTGGAGCATTTGCTCTACTCCAAACTTGGAGAGTTCCTGAGAGATGGTCCTGGCTCTAGATTGCCGAGGAAATAGTTAATTACCACAGCCCGGGACTACCATTTGGGTAATTCCATTCAAATGCCCCAGGAATGACTCCTGCTGAGTCTGTGTTCCTAGTCAAACAATCTCTCTTTTCTTTTTCTCACCTTCCTTGAAGCAATCTAGAATATTCTCCAAAGGTCGTTAGAGAGTGCCTACCTTTCATCTCGGAGATCTCCCCTTAGATCCCTGAGAGACCCAGTGCTGTGATTACCAGGCTCAGCCCCCAGTTGGGGTCCACACAGCAGAATTCTACTCCCAGTACAGGGAGCTCTAGGGAAGGAGAGGGTTGCAGCTCCTAGGCTCCTAAGGCAGCTGGGAGCACTTTTGTGTCCCTCTGTCCCCAGGCTGTGTTCCCCTTGGGAATAATTTTCTGGTTCAGATGCTTCTCCCTGTAAAAGCTTTTCCAATACTCTGTAGCTTGAGCTTCCTTAACTCCAGAAGCATGGGGTTCTAGCACCTTAATGTACATAAATATCACATGGAGTTCTGCTAAAACATAGATTCCTGGACCTCACCTCCCAGCGTTTCTGATCAGGTCTGGGCCAGAGCCTAGAAATCTGCATTTTAATAAGTATCACTAAATGTTTCTGATGCACATAGTCCTGGGATTTGACTCTAGGAAACGATGCCTTATATTGAATGTGGACACAATCTATATTAAAATTATGATGTTAAGTATAATTACCCCCATTATTCAGCATATCATTGTATATTATTATTAAGTTAAATTTGTAACTATCATTAAATAATTGAATGATACAAACAAATCTCTGCTGCTGACCCAGGAACACAGAGTTGCTCATGTGAGAAGCAGATTAATTGGCAATCAATACTTAAATTTGGAGCTCATAGCTGAGACCTGTTTGTCTTCTGTGTCGGCTTAGTAGCATCTCGGCCTCTTGCACCTTCTTTTCTTGCACCTTCTTTTCTTTTTTTTTTTAGATGGAGTCTCACTCTGTCACCCAGGCTGGAGTACAGTGGTGCAATCTTGGCTCACTGCTACCTCTGCCTCCCAGGTTCAAGCAATTCTCCTGCCTCAGCCTCCCGAGTAGCTGGGATTACAGGTGCCCACAACCATGCTTGGCTAATTTTTGTATTTTTAGTGAAGATGGGGTTTCACTATGTTGGCCAGGCTGGTCTCGAACTCCTGACCTCAAGTGATCCACCTGCCTCTGCCTCCCAGAGTGCTGGGATTACAGGTGTGAGCCACAGCACCCTCCTTCTCTAGCACCTTATCAGCTGTCCTGAGAGTTCTGCCTAGTTCTCTATGCACCCCAATGTAACAAAAAGTGATCTCCATTTATAACACAACCATATTTCAAGTCAGATCATCCCAAACATACTTTCTATATTTAGTATCCATGCCTTAGTGTATTCCTACGATAAGATATATATGATTTTCGAACTAAGAAGGTAAGAAGCAAGCCTATGGAATTAACTTTTTATAACTTGGGACACTGGCACATCCTCAGTGAACAAAACCTGGCCGGGCTCAGTGGCTCACACCTGTAATCCCAGCACTTTGGGAGGCCGAGGCAGGTAGATCACTTGAGGTCAGGGGTTTGAGACCAGCCTGGCCAACATGGTGAAACCTCATCTCTACTAAAAATTTAAAAATTAGATAGATGCAGTGGTGCACACTTGTAGTCCCAGCTACTCAGCCAAGGCAGGAGAATCACTTGAACCTGGGAGGTGGAGGTTGCAGTGAGCCAAGATCACACCACTGCACTCTAGCCTGGGCAGCAGAGCGAGACTCTCTCTCAAAAAAAAAAAAAAAAAAAAAAAAAGCTACTTTTCCAGACGAATTTGGGAGTCATTTCTCCTTATTTAGAAGCGGAATGTAATTAGATTTTATGGGCTCCATGCACAGAAAACACGGATGAAGGATTAACTCTTTGGAAGCAGAGTTCAAAACTCTTGAGTCTAAAAGGGCAATGATTCTGAACATAAAGCCATCCTACAGTTTTGCACAATCAGTGAAGCAGATTGGAAATTATTCTGTTTTCATTGTTAACATTTCTTGCGTGTTCATTCCATTTTCTTAGTGTCTAAGAATTAGGTTTTGGGTAAATTTAAAGCATAAAAATCATCCACACAAAAGTATAGATAACTAAAGGGTGATGAGTTCTTCTGATAACAAAACCTGACTTACAGTGGTAACAGGAAAGGCAAAATGATTAAGATAACCAGTGGAGAAAAAGCGGGTGAGATAATTCAGAAGGAAGTGGGGAGAAAGAGCTCTGTACTGGTAGAGTTGGGTGTGGCTGCTGTAGGTCATGTCAGATTCAGCGACTCATAATCATCTAGCACATTCTCAGGTCTGTTTCTATTAACTACATTTTGAACCCCATTTTTACACAGCACATGTATAAAGCCTTCTTGTCACTTCCTGCAGATGAAAAATTAATATTGGGTCATGACCTTCCTGAGAAAGAGGTTACTGGCTTAAAGAGTCTGGTTGGGGCCAGGCGAGGTGGCTTATGCCTGTAATCCCAGCACTTTGGGAGGCTGAGACTGGAGGATCACCTGAGGTCAGGAGTTCTCAACTAGCCTGGCCAACACAGTGAAATCCCTGTCTGTACCAAAATTACAAAAATTAGCCAGGCATGGTCACGGGCACCTGTAATCCCAGCTACTCGGGAGGCTGAGGCAGGAGAATCGTTTGAACATGGGAGGCAGAGGTTGCAGTGAGCCGAGATCACGCCACTGCACTCCAGCCTGGGCAACACAGTGAGACTCCATCTCAAAAAAAAAAAAGACTCTGGTTGCATTATGAGTTACATGGGCAAGGCTTAACGAAAGCTATACTTTCTCTGGGATTTCTCCTTGACACATAGTTCCTGGTTGCATTCTTGAATTTTGTTTTCCCATCCTAGATTTTTTTCAAACCCTAATAATAAAAAATAATTTAAAAATAGTAATAGACATTGCAGCCTCCAATAAATTTTTCTTAATTTTTATTTGTAGAGACAGGAGTCTCCCTGTGTTGCCCAGTTGGTCTTGAACTCCTGGTCTCAAGCAATCCTCCTGCCTCAGCCTCCCAAAGTGCTGGGATTATAGGTGTGAGCCACCATGCTCAGCCTTAGAATCTTTTTAAAAATATTTATTTATTTATTTATGTTTATGACACAGGGTCTCTCTCTGTCACCCAGGCTGCAGTGCAGTAATGCAATCATGGCTCACTGCAGCCTTGACATCCCAGGCTCAAGATGAAAGCAATTAATTTTTTAAAAAAGATTACATCTATCTAGAGTGCAAAATGACTGAAAGGCTCATTTATGTACTGCAACATCAATGCATCTATATATAATTTATTATTGCCCTAACATATTTGAATTCTATATTTTTATAACCCATGATTAGCGACTATGGTAATCAAAAAGTAGACATGCACTAAAGGTGTCTATGGCAAGCTTAGAAACAGACTCATGCCTCAAGTTCAGTTATAGGCTCACGCCTGTAATCCCAGCATTTTGGGAGGCTGAGGTGGGAGGACTGCTTGAGCCCAAGAGCTTGAGACCAGTCTGGGCAACATGGTGAGACCCCCATCTCTATAAAAAAGAAGAGGAAAAATACATATACATATAATATATTATATAAATATATTTATATATAAATATATATTTTCCCTTTCTTTTTTATATATATATATATATATTTTTTTTGAGATAGCATCTCACTCTGTTGCCCAGGCTGGAGTACAGTGGTGCAATCTTGGCTCACTCCAACCTCCACCTCCCGGGTTCAAGCGATTCTCGTGCCCCAGCCTCCTGAGTGACTGGGATTACAGGTGTGTGCCACCATGCCTGATTAATTTTTGTATTTTTAGTAAAGACAGGGTCTTGCCATGTTAGCCAGGCTGGTCTCAAACTCCTGGACTCAGTGATCCACCCACCTTGGCCCCCCAAAGTGCTGGGATTACAGGCGTGAGCCACTGCACCTGGCCAGTATTTTTTTCTTAATTAAAAAGAAGAAACATTGCTACAACTACTTAGAAACAAAATGGATAATTTTAAAAAAATCTCTATCTGTATAGATACAGCTATAATTCTGATTTGGACATTGTGTGATTTGAGGTTGATTTCCTTTGTTGCTTCTGTCTGGCTTAGTGACTTGTCAGCAATTTTACTTGAGGTGTAGTTGTCCCTTCTTGCAGTCCATTCAAACTAAAATTGATAGAACCAACTTCTTGTTAACTTTATAAAAGATATTTATGTTGACATTGGTTCAAACAGCTCTGCCATTTACTAGCTATCTGACTTTGGGCAAGTCATTGAAGCTCTCCCTAAGCCAAAGTTTCACATTCTGTAGGAGGGTAATAGTATCCATGTCATGGAGTTTTGAGACAATTACTTGAGATAATGTATATAAACTGCTTAGCAGAGTGCCTGGAATAGATTAGTTAGCACTCAATAACGTCAGCCTATATAAACACATTGTAAGGTGATTACAGATTCACGCCTATAACCCCAGCACTTTGGAAGGACCAGGCAGGCAGATCACCTGAGGTCAGCGGTTCAAGATTAGCCTGGCCAACACAGTGAAACCACCGTCTCTAGTCAAAATACAAAAATTAGCCGAGCGTGTTGGCAGATGCCTGTAATTCCAGCTACTCCAGAGGCTGAGGCAGGAGAATCACTTAAACTCGGGAGGCAGAGGTTGCAGTGAGTCAAGATTGTGCCACTACACTCCAGCCTGGGCGACAGAGAGAGATTCCATCTCAAAAAAAAAAAAAGTTATCTTTAAATGCAGTGGGTTTATTATTGTCATTTTAAGATAAATTATTAAAATGTATCCACTTAAATTTCAAATGGGGTAAATATAGAAATATATAACGTACATAAACAAAAGATCTTTGGTGTCCTCAATAATTTTAAGTGCCAAGGGGCCTTGAGGTCTTGGAAGACAGCTGTCTCTGGGAAGCCAGGCTCAGGGAAAGCAGTGTTTGTGGCACAGGCTATGTGAACAGAGGGCAGGACTGCAAAGCAGCCAATGAGATTTTCTTCTGATAACTAAAAACACAGTCTTAAAATGTAACAAGTCACTACAGAGAACAAATGACAAACAGCAGAGTATGTTGATGGATATTGGGATAAAGACTGGTTTTAAGACCACTGCCTGTTATACTTGAATTTTATCTTTTTTTTTTCTTAAGGTGTGCACTTTTATTCAACTGGTCTCTACAGGTAAGCCCTGAGTGGTGGTGCTGCCGGATAGTACTGTGTTTGCGTACAGGTCTTTGTGGATGTCAACATCACACTTCACGATGGATTTGAAGGTAGTTTTGTGGATACCACAGGATTCCACGCCCAGGAAAGAAGGCTGGAAGAGCGCCTCCACCCACTCCCAGGGAGACCAAAAGCCTTCATACGTCTGAAGCTGGGGGACAAAAAAGGGGGGCCACGATGGCTGATCATTTAAAATAAAACAAAATAAAAAAGTATAAGGGGGAGATTTTTAAAATTTTGCATTACATAATTTACATGAAAGCAATGCTATCACCTCCCCTGTGTGGACTTGAGAGTGGACTGGGCCATTCTCCTTAGACAGAAGTGGGCTGGATTTTGGGAGGGCAAGGGACTTCCTGTAACAATGCACCTCATGATATTTAGAAAGACTATTTAAAAAAGAACAATGTGGCCCGACACGGTGGCCCACGCCTGTAATCCCAGCACTTTGGGGGATGAGGCGAGCAGATCATTTGAGGTCAAGAGTTTGAGACCAGCCTGACCAACATGGTGAAACCCCGTCTCTACTAAAAAAATACAAAAAAACCTGACCAATATGGTGAAAACCCATCTCTACTAAAAACACACACACACAAAAAAAACCTGACCAACATGGTGAAACCCCGTATCTACTAAAAAAAATACAAAAAAAAAAAAATTAGCTGGGCATGGTGGCACATGCCTGTAGTCCCAGCTACCAAGAGGCTGAGGCAGGAGAATCACTTGAACCTGGGAGGTGGAGGTTGCAGCGAGCCAAGATCACTTCACTGCACTCCAGCCTGGGCAACAGAGTGAGACTCCGTCCCAAAATAAATAAATAAATAAAATAAATATTAAAAAAAGAAAAAAAAGAAGAATGTACAGTCAAAGTCCTTGGCCACATTGTAGAACTTTGGAGGATGCTCACTCCAACCGACTGCTGTCACCTTCACAGTTTCAGTTTTTAAATCCAGAGTCAAGCCAAAAACAAACACAAACACAAACACACACACACACACACAAACAAAGCCATGCCAATCTCATCTTGTTTTCTGCGCATTAGGTTTTTGTCAAGAAAGGGTATAATGCAACTAAGGAACAGTCTGCCTAGGAGCATTTTCAGTGGACAGTGGAAGGACTGGAGTCATCATATTCCTGCTTGCTCATCCATAACTGCTGGAAGGTGGACAATGAGGTCGGAATAGAGCCATGCATCCACAGAGTATGTGTACTCAGAAGGAGCAATGATCTTGATCCTCCTCATGCTGGGAGCCAGGGCAGTGATCCCCCTCTGCATCCTGCAGGGCGATGCCGGGGTACATGGTGGTGCTGCCGGATAGTACTGTGTTTGCGTACAGGTCTTTGTGGATGTCCACGTCACACTTCACGAAGGATTTGAAGGTAGTTTTGTGGATGCCACAGGATTCCACGCCCAGGAAAGAAGGCTGGAAGAGCGCCTCGGGGCAGTGGAAACGCTTGTTGCTGGTGGTGATGACCTGGCCATCTGGCAACTCATAGCTCTTCTCCCAGGAGGACCCGTGGGGGCCATCTCCTGCTCAAAGCCCAGGGCGACTTAGCACAGCTTCTCCTTGATGATGTCACACAGGATCTCTCCCTCTGCGGGTGGTGAAGCTATAGCCGCGCAATGTGAGGATCTTCATAAGGCGGTCGGTCAGGTCCTGGCCAGCGAGGTCCAGACGCAGGATGGTGTGGGGGGGGGCGTGCCCCTCATAGATGCACACCATGTGGGTGACCTGTCGCCAGAGTCCATCACGATGCCAGTGGTACGACCAGAGGTGTACAGGGACAGCATGACCTGGGTGGCCACGTGCATGGCTGGGGTGTTGAAGGTCTCAAACATAATCTAGGCCATCTTTTCATGGTTGGCCTTGGGATTCAGGGGGCCTTTGGTGAGCAGCACAGGCAGCTCATTGTAGAAGGTGTGGTGCCAGATCTTCTCCATGTCGTCCCAGTCCCAGATGACCATGCCATGCTAGATGGGGTACTTCAGGGTCAGGATGCCTCTCTTGCTCTGGGCCTCATCACCCACATTGGAGTCCTTCTGGCCCATGCCCACCATCATGCCCTGGTGTAGCGGGCGCCCCACGATGGAGGGGAAGGAGGCCCAGGGGGCACTGTCGCCTGCGAAGCTGGCCTTGCCCATGCTGGAGCCCAGTGATACCACCCTGGTGAGCTGGCGGCGCGTGTGGACCGGCTGTGAAGTGGCAAGGGCGAGGCTCTGTGCGGGTGGGGCAGATGCAGTCTTGGCGGTCTGAATTTTATCTTTTTTGTTTCTTTCTTTAAGAGATGGAGTCTCACTCTGTCACCCTGGCTGGAGTGCAGTGGCGCGATCTCTGCTCACTGCAACCTCTGCCTCCCGGGTTCTAGCAATTCTCCTGCCTCAGCCTCCCGAGTAGCTGGGATTACAGGCACGTGCCACCATGCCCAGCTAATTTTTTGTATTTTAGTAGAGACAGGGTTTCACTGTGTTGCCCAGGCTGGTCTCAAACTCCTGAGCTCAGGCAATCCACCCACCTCGGCCTCCCAAAGTGTTAGGATTACAGGCGTGAGCCACCGCGCCCAGCCAATTGAATTTTATCTTTTGAATTCAAGTTAAGTAATACAGTCAAGAAGAATAAAAGCTAAGGTTTAAGAGACTGTGGCTTAGAGATCATGTCCTCAGGGTGCCTAGCACACAAAAAGTGCTCAGTAAAAAAAGCCTCTAATGAAAACCTAGTATGTTGTCTAAGAATTTTCAAATGTTCGTTGGAAAGATAAAGATCACAATATTAAGGAAATAATAACAAAATGCTTTTAATTCTGGCTGGGCACGGTGGCTCACATCTGTAATCCTAGCAGTTTGGGAGGCCGAGGCAGGCAGATTGCCTGAGGTCAGGAGTTCAAGATCAGCCTGGCCAATATGGTGAAACCTTGTCTCTACTAAAAATACAAAAATTAGCCAGGCATGGTGGCACATGCCTGTAGTCCCAGCTACTTGGGAGGCTGAGGCACAAGAATCACTTGAACCTAGGAGGCGGAGGTTGCAGTGAGCCCAGATCATGCCACTGCCCTCCAGCCTGGAAGACAGAGTGAAATTCCATCTTAAAAACAAAGTTTATAATTCCATTACAATATGACTATTTCCAATTTTTTTACATTTCCACTAACAGGTATACCTTTTTTTTTTTTTAAAGAGATAGGATCTCACTGTGTTGCCCAGGCTGACCTCAAATCCTGGGCTCAGCCTCCTGAGTAGCTGGGACCACAGGCACATGACACCACCTCTGACTAAGTATACATTTTTATTTATTTTTATTTTATTTAATTTATTTATTTTTTTGAGACAGGGTTTTGCTGTTGCCCAGGCTGGAGTGCAGTGGTGCGATCTTGGCTCACTGCAATCTCCATCTCCCAGGTTCAAGTGATTCTCCTGCCTCAGCCTCCTAAGTAGCTGGAACAACAGGCATGCACCACCATGCCTAATTTTTTTTTTTTTGAGACAGAGTCTCGCTCTATTGCCCAGGCTGGAGTGCAGTGGCATGATCTCGGCTCACTGCAAACTCCGCCTCCTGGGTTCACACCATTCTCCTGCCTCAGCCTCCCGAGTAGCTGGGACTACAGGCGCCCGCCACCACGCCCGGCTAATTTTTTGTATTTTTAGTAGAGATGGGGTTTCACCGTATTAGCCAGGATGGTCTCGATCTCCTGCCCTCGTGATCTGCCCGCCTCGGACTCCCAAAGTGCTGGGATTACAGGCATGAGCCATGGCGCCCGGCCATGCCTGACTAATTTTTGTACTTTTAGTAGAGACAGGGTTTCACCATGTTGGCCGGACTGGGCTCGAACTCCTGACCTCAGATGATCCACCTGACTCGGTCTCCCAAAGTGCTGGGATTACAGGTTTGAGCCACCACACCCGGACTTACATTTTTATATTTTAAAATATTTATTTATTGAGAGACAGGGTCTCACTTTATCACCCAGGCTAGAGTGCAGTGGTGCAATCGTGGCTCGCTGCAACTTTTTTTTTTTTTTTTGAGATGGAGACTCGCTCTGTTGCTCAGGCTGGAGTGCAGTGGCGTGATCTCGGCTCACTGCAACCTTTGCCTCCCAGGTTCAAGTGATTTTCCTGCCTCAGCCTCCCAAGTAGCTGGGATTATAAGCGCACGCCACCACACCCAGCTAATTTTTGTATTTTTAGTAGAGACGAGGTTTCACCATGTTGGCCAGGATGGTCTTGATCTCCTGACATCTGCCCGCCTCGGCCTCCCAAAGTGCTGGGATTACAGGCGTGAGACACCGTGCCTGGCTGGCTCACTGCAGCTTCAACCTCCCAGGCTCAGGTGATCCTCCCACCTCAGCTTCCCGAGTAGCTGTGACTACAGATGCACATGACCACCCCCTGCTAAATATACATTTTTAATTGTTGAGATTAGATGTTAAATGTATATCTATAAATTAATATGTTGCTATCCTTTCTTGACATTTAGCCATGCATTTTCCATGCTTTTACATTTTATAATTACTTGTACTTGTATGCCGTAATATGTACAAATGTATATAATATTCCATTGTATTGATATAGCTATCTTTATCCCCCTTAATATAAGACCTGTTTTTTTTGTTGTTGTCATTGTTGTTTTGTTTTGAGACAGGGTCTCGCTCTGTCACCAGGCTGGAGTGCACTGATGCAATCTCGGCTCACTGCAACCTCCACCTCCCTGGTTCAAGCGATTCTCCTGCCTCAGCCTCCTGAGTAGCTGGGACTACAGGTGCCTACCACCAGGCCTGGCCAATTTTTTTTTGTATTTTTAGTACAGGCGAGGTTTCACCATGTTGGCCAGGTTGGTCTCAAATTCCTGACCTCTGGTGATCCACCCACCTCAGCCTCCCAAAGTGCTGAGATTACGGGCATGAGCCACCATGTCCGGCCCAGACCTGTTTTTTACTCCCCAGTATTTTTTATCTTCCATTACAAATAAAGATACACATTGGATATACTTGTGGGGAAAAAAAGAGCTAAGTACTTCTTAAATAAATGAATGGATATATAAATGAAGTCACGAAGTTGATTAAGGTTGAGAGGAAAATGGCTATATGAAGGAAGGCTTTTCACAGGGGGATTTGTCTTAGAATCAGTTTTCAAGAGAACTGAAGTGCTATATATCACTATCCTCAAGAAACTTCCCTCCCTTCTTTGCCTCCTCTTGATCCTCCTTGCTTTCCTTTTAAAGTCTGATGAGCAGATATTATTAAATAGCAATCATTTCATCTCAAGCTTAACATCCTAAACTCAACATGACCAAAACAAAATTCTTAATTCTAAATCCACATATCCCCCATAAAAACACGCTTTGCCTCCATACTTCCTCAACTTAACATGGTTCTTCTTTTCCCCTCATGCTCTACACTTTACCCTCTAGCATGTTCAAACACATCCAGAATTTATCCACTTTTCTCCATCCCTACTCCCTCATCCTATTCCAAACCACTTTCATCTCTCATTTGGATTAATCTTAACAGAATCTCACTTGTCTCTCTTCTTCCTCTGGTTCTTGGCTGTCCCTTCCCCCTTCCTTGCCCTAAGAGCCAGAGTAGTTTCTTAAAAATTCCAATCAGATTGGTTGGGCACGGTGGCTCACGCCTATAATCCCAGCACTTTGGGAGGCCGAGGTGGGTGGATCACAAGGTCAGGAGATCAAGACTACCCTGGCTAACATGGAAAAAATTAGCCTGGTGTGGTGGCGGGCACCTGTAGTCCCAGCCACTCGGGAGGCTGAGGCAGGAGAATGGCGTGAACCCGGGAGGCGGAGCTTGCAGTGAGCCGAGATTGCACCACTGCACTCCAGCCTGGGCCACAGAGCAAGACTCTGTCTCAAAAAAATAAAATAAAATAAATAAAAAATTCCAATCAGATCATGCTGCTTCCCTTTTTAAAATTCCATGAAGTTTCCCACTGCACATCGAATAAAATCCAAACTCCTTACCCTGATCTACAAAGCCCTCTCCATCTGTACTCCCCACTGCTGCCCCCACTCCTCACCCTTATCTGCTCCAGCCACACTGGTCTTTCTCATGCCAAACTCCTTCCTGAGCTTGTTCCAGTCTGGCTTCCCGGGAACACGCTACCTAAAGATGACTTGGCTGCTTTCTTCCCCCATTTCGTTCTCAGCTCAGTGTCACTTTCCACCTTCTCAAAGACCTTTCCAGATCAACACAGCTAAGACAGCACCCCTTCCATTGAAAGTTTACCATTTCAGGCTGGGCATGGTGGCTCACACCTGTAATCCCAGCACTTTGGGAAGCCGAGGCAGGCGGATCACTTGAGGTCAGAAGTTCAAGACCAGCCTGGCCAACGTGGTGAAACCCCGCCTCTACTAAAGATACAAAAAATCAGCCAGGTGTGGTGTTGTGCGCCTGTAATCCCAGCTACTCGGGGGGCTGAGGCAAGAGAATTGCTTGAATCCAGGAGGCAGAAGTTGCAGTGAGCTGAGATCACGCCACTGCACTCCAGCCTGGGTGACAGAGTGAGACTCCGTCTCAAAAAAAAAAAAAAAAAAAAGAAAAAGCTTACCATTTCAGTTTTCCTTTCTTAACAGCATTTATGACCTGAAATTATCTTAGTTGTTTATTCACTCTGTGAGAACAGGTCCTTGTTTATCCTGTTTATCACCATATCCTCTATGATTAGAAAAGTGAGAGCAGGGCCTGACCTTAGTAAAGACTTGAATAAATATCAGTTAAATATTGAGTGAATTACACATTTCTGACCGTTATACTCAAAGATTTTTCTTCCTGGAAAATTGATCTCAAAGGGAAAGCAAGGTGATTTTCATATGTGTGTGTTTTTTTACATAAATGTTACAGGATCTTAGCGTTGATGCAGACCTAAGCTTTGAGAAGCAAAGTAACAGGCAAGCTAAAGCACAGAGCTATTCTCTATATTAAATGTTATGACTGATCTTGACAATACACCGGATAGGAACTCCATTCCTGCATTTCCTAACATGACTAACACATATTAACAAGGTTTAATTATGACATAGATATCCTTTCTCAACAGTGCTTAAAAGTTTATAAACATGCCAGGATCCTCTGATGAGAAATCAGTCAGTAAGGTTTCCTGGGACACAGTAGCAGCTCAATAAATATTTACTAAGTGAATATTTTATTTTATTTTGAGATAGGGTCTGTCACCCAGGCTGGAGTGTAGTGGCAATTATGGTTCACTACAGCCTTGGCCTCCTGGGCTCAAGCAATCCTCCCACCTTAGCCTCCCAAGTCGCTGGGATTACAGACAGGTGGCACCATGCCCCAGCTAATTTTTGTATGTTTTGTAGAGATGGGGTCTCACTATGTTGCCCAGGCTGGTCTCGAACTCCTGGCCTCAAGTGATCCTCCTACCTCAGCCTCCCAAAGTGCTGGGATTACAGGCATGAGCCCACACTCAGCCATGAATGGTATTTTTTTTTTTTGAGATGGAGTCTCGCTCTGTCACCCAGGCTGGAGTGCAGTGGTGCAATCTGGGCTCACTGCAAGCTCCGCCTCCCAGGTTCACGCCATTCTCCTGCCTCAGCCTCCCAAGTAGCTGGGACTACAGGCACACGCGGCCACGCTCAGCTAATTTCTTGTATTTTTAGTAGAGACGGGGTTTCACCGCGTTAGCCAGGATGGTCTCGATCTCCTGACCTTGTGATCCGCCTGCCTTGGCCTCCCAAAGTGCTGGGATTACAGGCGTGAGACATGGCGCCTGGCCCATGAATGATATTTTAATGTTTTCTAACTGTGCAAATAAGCTAATATCTTTGAGGTATCAAAAAAACCAATGCTCACAATAAAACAAAAGAGGAAATGGAAGTTTTCATTAGTGAAATAAGTCAGTTTATTTTATTTCCAACAAGGCCTTTTTCTCCTATAATTAAGACAAACCATTTTACACTTTATAGTAACATAACTTAGTTTTTAGTATTTTCAAAAGGGAAATATTTTGGGTGGTGGGAATTTAGGAAATCAAATATTTTAGAAGGAGTAACTATAGAAGTTACTTTTTCAATCTTAATATATTAACAGGCTTGTCTACCAGGTACATTACCCAGCATTTTTTCTTACAAGGAATCTATCAAGTACTAGCCAAAAAATAATCTACATTTAGAAACTGAGGGTAGAAATGTCTATATTTTAATAGGAAACAAGCATCTAAAATACAAATCACATGTCTTTAACAAGGCAATTTACATAATTAGGTGTAAGTTTTTAATTAACTTTATGTTCCTTAGGATCCTAGCAAACACTCAGTTGACTGTATCTCAAGTTCAAACTGCACTCACCTGGCTATAAAGGTAAATATCACAATGGAATTGGGCCTGTTTGACTAGGGAAAAAGATCACTTCAATATTGCACATTTCCTTTCTCTAAAAACAAGGATTAAGTCAGGGCCATCTTGGTTCTGAATCTCTCCATTTTCGTTGGGAGAAGACTAACCATCTCTTTACTAAGTTCTAGCTCAACTTCTATTTCCTGGGCAGCCTCAGGATGCTTTTCACAGTAATCAACAATAAATTTGTAATGTTCCAATGATGTTGCCAAATTTTCCAGCTCTTTCTTGGGATCTGCAGTAATGATTTTGCCATAGAGACGGGCAACTCGAAACTTAGCTAACATGGCAGGGCGAAGAACATCTTCCCCTATATGCTCAGGGAATACTTTATTTGGGTCTCTCAGGGAGTCTAGGAAGAGCTGGTAGTACTTCAATGCTGACTTATTAAGATTATTTATTTTTTTTACAATGTGTGAATCAGGATCCCTTAGCCTGTCAGCAATGGCAACCTTCAAATCCATCATATCATAGTAAGCATGTGCAATTTCAAACTGGATCTGTCTGTTGACCAACAGATAATACTGTGGATTCAGGTCTACAGTTAGGGGCTCTAGCATGGCTATTCTGCGTTTATGCATCTTGCACCGTCTCTCCATGTCAGTTTCAAAGAATGCAAGCACCTTAAACAGAGCACTGTGGTCTTGGACAATTTCAATATGGTCAGTGACATAACCATCAATCTGAAAGAACTCTTTTGCCTCAAAGACATAGTGCTGACCCAATAAGAAAAGTTCTCTGGCTTCTTCAAAATCTAAAGGTCTCAAGTAGCTCACTTTCTCTTCTACTGCAGAGATGGCATCACATAGTTCACCGGTTCCAAACTGCACAGCTTTTTTCCGAATGCTTTCCTCCTCATCTAGTTCTTTTTTCCTTAAAGCTCTAAGTTCAGACTGTTTATCAAGATCAAGCTCTCCTATGTTGTCCTGAAGGAAAAAAAATAAATTATGGTTAAGTAGGACACTCACCTCCTGCTATTAAATAATATTAAAGCAAACTTCAGAGTTTTTTAGAAAAGAGAAGTCTCTTACTTTCCGGCCTGGTTTAGAAGGGTATCATAATCTTAAACACCTTTGAAAACTGTTTTCTTTCTTCCAATTATACTAAAAACTCAAGAAATGTGAAAAAAAAAGTATTTAAATAGACAAGCTGCTTACATATCATTTATTCTGAGGAACTGAAATTCATTTACAGTTACTCCTTCCAATAAGATAAATGCTACATGTAAAAGTACTTTGAGAATTGTGAAACATTATATACATGTGATACATTACTCCCAGCACTTTGGGAGGCCCAGGCGGGCGGATCACGAGGTCAGGAGTTCAAGACCAGCCTGGCCAACATAGTGAAACCCTGTCTCTACTAAAAACACAAAAAATTAGCCAGGCGTGGCGGCAGGCACCTGTAATCCCAGCTACTTGGGAGGCTGAGGCAGGAGAATTGCTTGAACCCAGGAGGCGGAGGTTGCAGTGAGTGGAGATTGCGCCACTGCACTCCAGCCTGGGTGACAGTGCAAGACTCCATCTCAAGAAACAAACAAAAAGACTGTAATCTACATCATAAAAATGTTTCACAAGGATGCCATTAAGAGTAATGCTACCATGTTTATGCTATTAGTTATTTAGTGAAATATATCAGAGAGAAATGCTCTAGGTCTCTTAAAGACATCAAAGTGAACAAAAAGTTAAATCTACCTTCCTAGTTAAAGTTTTATCTCCTCTACCTCTTGGGGGTCGGGGAGCAAATCAAAAAAGAAAGAATAACTAAGGTGGTTAAGAAATAGGGTAAGCTCTTCTTGGCCAATAAAAATAAATAATGGATCCCAAGGACTTTTCTTCTTTTCAGTTGACACTGTCTCACCAGTGATCTTTCCACAAACCCTTCAAGGTTTCCAAATGCTCAGAAGATGAAGACAACAATGCTTCAAAGCCTTGATTGCTCCAGCCCCTTTCTAACTCTAACTTTAGCTTATATCACACTCCCTCTCCCTCAGCTCCAACCTCACAGCCTTTGCTCCACCCCTTCTGATATAATCCTCCCTTACGCCACAGAACTTCTAAACATGCTGCTTCAGCTCCTTGACATGGTGCGCCTTCTTTTCTTCAGTCTAGGTAACTCCTACTTACTCATCCCTGGAGCTTGCTTGTTATTTCCTCCTATTGTGCCTTCTCATATCATGTGTCTCTCCTTTGTGGAACTTAGCAAAACTGTACTTTTACATGAAGTCAAAGGCTAGGTTCATTTTTGTTCATCATAGTATCCTTGGCCAATGACTAGCACAGGGTTGGCATAAATAAATACTTAATTGATTAAATTTGTGTATGTCTTAAAGCTTGAACTGAAGAAAGTCTTTCAGATAAATATACAGATGATAAAGGATGAAGTTAAGGTTAAAAAAGAAAGTCAGGGGTGAGCGCAGTGGCTCACACCTGTAATCCCAGCACTTTGGGAGGCCGACGTGGGTGGATCGCTTGAGCTCAAGAGTTCAAGACCAGCCTGGGCAACATGGTAAAACATCGTCTCTAACAAAAATACAAAGAATTAGCCGGGCACAGTGGCACACACCTGTTGTCCCAGTTACTTGGCAGGCTGATGTAGGAGGATTGCTTGAGCCAGGGAGGTGGAGGATGCAGTGAGTGGAGATCATGCCACTGCACTCCAGCCCGGGTGACAGAAACCCCATCTCAAAAAACAAAACCGGTTTAAGGAAAATCTGAGTAATTTAGTAGCATGGCAAATATGTGAGTTTAAACTAACCAAGTGATGAAGTTCTAAGTTCCCAGACTAGAAACATCAACAAAATGAAAGGTAAGGGTCAAATCATAGTGTGTTTTGCTTGACACAATTACTTCAAATGTAGATCATAAGTCTCTAAATCTTGTATACTTCCTTCCTTCTGGGGCTGCTTGTTTACTTACATGTTCTCTCTAGGATGCTTTCTTAAATTAGCCTACTGTTTTGCTCCAATAGTCCCTGCAACCCTCCTTTTCCAGCTTTCTTTACCTGGCCAGAATAAACTTGACAGCTCTTCCTGGCTCCAAATTCTCTAGACATAAAGCCCCATAGTTCTTCTCCCTACTTCCTGTCTTTCCTTAATATGCCTCCTCTTTACCCTCTAACCTTTAAAATTATCTTCATCTTTTCAAGACCTATGCTTCTGATGTGTTGAGGTTTGTTTGTTTGGTTTTCTTTCGTTTAGTAGTTTCACAAGGTTCTATATTATTTACCACTGATATGGTTTGGATTTGTGTTCCCGGCCAAATCTCACATCAAATTGGAGGAGGGACCTGGTGGGAGGTGACTGGATCACTGGGAGCAGATTTCCTCCTTGCTGTTCTTGTGGTAGTGAGTGAGCTCTCTCATGAGATCTGATGGTTTTGAAGTGTGTGGCATTTCCCCCTTTGCCCTCTCTCTCTCTCCTGCTTGCCATGGTAAGACATTCTTGCTTCTCTTTCGCCTTCCGCCATGATTCTAAGTTTCCTGAGGCCTCCCAGTCATGCTTCCTGTTAAGCCTGAGGAACTGTGAGTCAATTAACCTCTTTTCTTCATAAATTACCCAGTCTCAGGTAGTTCTTTTTTTTTGAGACAGGGTCTCACTCTGTTACCCAGGCTGGAGTGCAGTGGTGCAGTCTTGGCTCACTGCAACCTCTGCCTCCTGGGCTCAAGCGATTCTCCTGCCTCAGCCTCCCCAGTAGCTGGGACTACAGGTGCACACCACCATGCCTGGCTAATTTTTTGTATTTTTGGTAGAGACAGGGTTTCAACATGTTGTCCAGGCTGGTCTCAAACTCATGGGCTCATGTGATCCTCCCACATTGGCCTCCCAAAGTGCTGGGATTATAGGCATGAGGCACTGCACCTGGCCTCAAGTAGTTCTTTATAGCAGTGTGAGAACGGACTAATACAACCACTAAAGATTATTATACTTTTATCAAGCAGAGTCCCATGTAAAAAAAAATAATAATAATAAATTATCATACCTTAATACACACATATAAAAAAACAAAAGCACAATGACTCCCCCAGGAAAGCTTCCTATGTATCTACACTTAGTATATTGCATCTAAATGATTAATTTTATTATCCTCCCTAGTGGTTAGAAACTAGGATTGGGCATAAATTAATAATGATGATGGTAGTTAACATTTATTAAGGACTTAGTATGTCTCAGGCACTTTTCTGAGGCCTTAATATATACTGATTTAACTCTCATAACAACAGTATTAAGTACTATTATCTCCAACTTACTTGTGAGGAAATAGAGGCAAAAATATATTAAGTAAATTGCCACAAAGACATAGCTACGAAGCGGCAGAGCTGGAGTTCATACCTGCCTAGTGTATTTCGAGTCCACGCTCTTCACTGCCATCAGTTCTGCTTCTATTTTTGAACTATTACATGAGCTATTTCTTAAAAGTCTACCCTTTTAGAGTTTATCAAGTCCATGCTGTGTGTAAGATAACACTGAGAAGTATATAAAGATTAGTAAGGGCTTGGCCAGGTGTGGTTGCTCACACCTGTAATCCCAGCACTTTGGGAGGCCGAGATGGGTGGATCACTGGAGGTCAGGAGTTCAAGACCAGCTTGGCCAACATGGTGAAACCCCATCTATACTAAAGACAAAACTTAGCCAGACATGGTGGCAGGCACCTGTAATCCCAGCTACTCGGGGGGCTGAGGCAGGAGAATCCTTTGAACCCGGGAAGCAGAGGTTGCAGCTGTGATCACACCACTGCACTCCAGCACGGGCGACAGAGCAAAACTCTGTCTCAAAAAAATAAATAAATAAAAATAAAAATAAAAGATTAGTTAGGCCAGGCACAGTGGCTCACACCTGTAATCCCAGCACTTTGGGAGGCCAAGGCGGGAGGATCACTTGGGCCCAGGAGTTCAAGACCAGCCTTGGCAACATAGTGAGAGCCAGTCTCTACAAAATAATTTAAAAATTAACTGGACATGGTGGCACACGCCTGTACTCCAAGTATGAGGTGGGAGGACTGAGTGAGCCGGGGAGACCAAGGTTGCAGTGACCCATGATCATGCCACCACACTCCAGCCTGGGCAACAGAGCGAGAGCCTGTCTTTAAAAAAAAAAACAAAAAACAGAATATGATATAGTTCCCAGCTCTCAAGAAGTTTATATTCTAACCAAAGAAAAGTCTTCAAGGAAGAGGTAGTATTTAAGATAGGCCTTGAATGATGAGTAAGATTTATTTTATTTATTTCTTTATTTAGAGATGGAGTCTCGCTCTGTTGCCCAGGCTGGAGTGCAGTGGTCCAATCTCGGCTCACGCAGCCTCTGCCTCCCGGATTCAAGCAATTCAAAGAGTACGATTTAAAACCAAGCAAGAAATAGTTACGAAAACATTCTACACACCTTTCATATTAAACACAATGTGACCCCAATGAGCACAATCCCCACTATGAGTTTTTACTTACAATTTCCTCATTTAACAAAGAAAAAGGCAACTTCTGACTGCATTACCTGCATGGAGAGTTGGGCATTCTGCATGAGAGTCAAACAGTATTTGATCCAGCACCTTGCTATTTCCCCCTTTCTTTGATGATAAAGCTCTGGCACTTCTCCTTCAGCTTCAGGAGCTAAAATATACATGTGATTTGTCTAAGTTAAGGGTCACAACTGTAATTTTCATTGGGTACTGTAATTTTTTTTATATCACTTTTCCTGACTATAAAAGTAACAGATCTTTACTGAAGCAGGAGGTTCGGGGAAAAGGGAAGAAAGATCCACCCCAAATCCTACTACCCAGAAGCACTCACTATTATTTTTGCATATTTCTTTCTCATACCACAAACACTTTACTCATATCATTATCAACTCTTAGCTTCATTTTTAAGTACACCATTATATACAATTAAATAGATATTCTATTATTTAACCATTCTTCTAATTCTAACCTGGAATTTGTTGTTTTTAATTCTTTACTATCACAAAAACCTCTATGTCACACAACAGATGGTTGTGGAGAACCTGGTGCTAAACTATTCAGATGACCTGCTTCTGGGTCAGAGTGTCATACATAGCAAAGCAGCTTTCTTGCTGCAATCTATTGAAAGTCAGCCATCAACACAAAGGTTTGTAAAGTTTATACACGCACACGCATTTTTTTAAACTCGAAACATGAATACATTTGTGCAAAAATCTGTCTGGATTTTGGATTTCTTCCTTAGGGCAGGTTCCTAGAAGTGGAATTTACTGAGTAAAAGAGTTTACACAATTTTAAATAATTCACAACATACAGCCAAATTATTTTCAACAAATATGCCAACCAACAATATATGAGAATGCTCAATAAGAACATTTCGAAAACACTGGACACTGTCATTTTTTCAGCTATTTTGAAGAGTAAAAACAAAATAAATCTCACGATATTACTTTAAATAAAGTGAATTATTAAATAATATCTCAGCAATTTAGTTTTTGTTCATTTTTTGAGACAAGTGCCTCTTAGACTTCAACTAATCTGTAATTAATGTAGTTAATATATTAGGGGAGAAAGCAACTATTTACTTTGATAATGTACTTTCCTTTAGCTCTTAAGAGTCTCTGCATTTTTCAGATCCACAATTAGAATGTCCATTTGTAAGGAAGACATGATGTTTCAAAATCTAAAACATCGTAAGAAGGTTGGAAACTGTTCAACAGTGAGTAATAGAATCAAACTATTTTTATTTTATTTATTTATTTTTTTTTTTTTGAGACAGAGTCTCGCTCTGTCACCCAGGCTGGAGTGCAGTGGCGCGATCTCGGCTCACTGCAAGCTCCGCCTCCCGGGTTCACGCCATTCTCCTGCCTCAGCCTCTGTGAGTAGCTGGGACTACAGGCGCCCGCCACCACGCCCGGCTAATTTTTTGTATTTTTAGTAGAGACGGGGTTTCACCGTGGTCTCGATCTCCTGACCTCGTGATCCGCCCGCCTCGGCCTCCCAAAGTGCTGGGATTACAAGCGTGAGCCACCGCGCCCGGCCGAATCAAACTATTTTTAAAAATAAACTATTTTTAAAGAAAATGATGAACTTATTACAAAACCTGTTAAATGACTCAAAGACACATGTTAACTGTGATTTTCTAAGACTAAAGGAAACACTATACTTAAAAAGATGGATATTTGGCTACATCGCTTATGCATGTAGTATTCCAACCAAAAATATATCATCTGAATCATGGCATAAGGAAACATCACACAAACCCCAGTTGGCAGTAATTCTATGAAATAACTGGCTTATATTCTTCAAAAATGTTAAGTGATGAAAGGGAAAGAAAGGCTGAGGAACAATTCCAGATGAAAAATGCCCAAAGAGATGTGACAACTGAATGCATTATGCAATCTTGAACTGTATAATCCAGTACTGGCAAACAAATGCCTAGAAAGAATATTATGGCAACAACTGATGAAATAGAAATATGCAGTGTAGATAAAAGAATTGTATCAAAGTTACTTTTTTTTTTAAATTTCTTTAAAAACACACAGATGGGGTTTCACTATGTTGATCAGGCTTGTCTTGAACTCCTGGCCCCTCTCATCTTGGCCTCCCAAAATCTAGCATTACAGGCGTGGGCCACCATGCCTGGCCAATGTTACATTTCTTGAATTTGATAAATGATCTACGATTATGTAAGAAAATATTCTTCTTAGGAAATATGCACTGAAGTATGAAAGGGTAAAGGAGCCTAATGTATGTAACCTTCTCTCCAATGGTTCAGAAAGAAAAATAAAATTTGATTCCAAGCAAGGAAAATACTAAAAATTGGTGCATTTAGGAGAAGGGCATATGATAGCTCTTCTGTTCTTGCAACTTCACAAAAGTTTAAAATAATTTCAAAATCAAACTTTTTTTAAAAGCTATGTAAAACATACAAAGGTAAACTTACTGTCTTCTGTGGCTGAGATCTTTCCAGTTTGACCAAAAATGACATTAGCAGCTGATAAACAGTGCCTGGCCTCCATAAAGCATAGCTATTAGGGAAATAAACAACAGTGAATGCGACTATCACACAGCTTTATTTGCAACTGATACTTGCATAATTTCTTTTAATATGGGAAAAGGTATAAAATCAGATAAAAATACTACAAAGGAGGCCCTGTACAGCTGCAGATCATTCAGAAGGTATAAAAGATATATTATCGTATTATCTGGTTAAAATGTAACCTCAAAGGTTAAAATACTAATGCCCCCAAACTCTTAATAATAATCCACTCGGGTTGAAAGACAACTGCCAACTGAAAGTTAGCTCTCCTTATATAATCAACAGATATACAGGAATGGCTGTCATCCTAGACTTAAACTGTCTCAAAAAGTCCTTTAGGTTCAGTCTAAAGAGCCAAAATCCCATGCACAATAAATTCTTAGACTATTTACATTGTGTCAGAGGACTGAATTTTTTTTTTTTTTTTTTTTTACGAGACAGGGGTCTCACTCTGGCCCAAGGCCGGAGTGCAGTGGCACAATCATAGTTCACTGCAGCCTCAACCTCCTGGTCTTAAGGGATCCTCCCACCTTTAGCCTCCAAGCCCGACTAATTCTGGGGTTTCTCTATGTTGCCTAGACAGGTCTCCAACTCCTGGCCTCAAGCAATGCTTCCACCTTGGCCTCCCAGAGTGCTGGGGTTATAGATGTAAGCCACCTTGCCCAGCCTGAGGATTTAATTTTTATTAGGTTTAGAGAGCCCTTTTACATCCTACTATACAAAGGCAAATAGGATAAATTCAGGTAAGAAGATATTCCTGTGTTCTAAAATCTTTAAACTTTACATACAATAAGGCTTCCCACCAAGTTTTAAAGTCAACAGACTTCTACAGATGAACTTTATGGAACTGCTTTACCAACACTCCTGAAGACTTCATAATTCAATTCCGGCATGGCAAACTTCTCAAACAATTAGAGAAGACCTCCTTGTTAATAGAAACATTTTGTATTTGTCATGTAAGTCAAAGGACCACCCAGCAGAAGTTCAAAGTTAAAGTCCAACTTTTAGTTGGAAGCCACCCTCATTAAATAGAATGTCTACTAAATATTAGTAATACCCGAAAGGCTTTAAATGGTTGGCTATAACTTTAAAATTGCAGCCTTAAATGTATCTTTCCATTATGGCAAATTCAGAAGCCATCTTGAGAATAGCTGGACACGGGTAGTATTAGCCCAGCAACATCTATACATAAAAATGCGTTAAATCTTAAAAGCCAAAAGAAAGTTAGAGTTTACATAATGAAACTTTATCTCTCTATAATCCAATCCCTTAACCATTATCGTCATTTCAGCTTTGTCCAGATTGGCTCCCTCTGAGCAACCACTGCTAGAACAGTGAGTGTCTTATGCCCTCTAGGTGGCTGGTAAATGTGGGACTTTAGCAGCTGCCAGGTAGGGATTCACCAAGTAGCAAAACCTCATCACTGGAATCAGATGAAGATGACAATGATATAAATGACAATTGCATTTTTAAAAACATGGTTCAAATCCCTCTTTTTGCAATATGACTCAGTTGGTTTTAACAAAAACTTAAAAAAGATTTTGGTAAAAAAATAGAAGTGCAGGGTGTGGGAGGTCTCATGAAAATTACTGCATGCTCCACAAAAGTAATGCTTAACAACTTTAAATTTTAATCACACTTTAATTATCTAGATATCTTAGTACTGCCAATATCCACGGAGTTTTAAGTATAAATTAAAGTCACAGTGAATATATAATTTTAAAGTTGCTAAACAGAATGAATAAGGGGCCTCCAACAGCTATAAAAAAGATGTCACAAGCAGAGGCACTGGATAACACTTTGGATGAGGACAATGAAATGGATTCATGAGAATTAGTTAACTGAATGCTCTGATATATGCAGTAGCGTTACTTACACACTTGATCTTAGACCAAAGTCCTAGAAGCGATGCTGCAGTCACCACAGCCCTTTCTCTCCTGCTAATAGCTTTTCTGAATGAAATTCTGTGGGACAATACTTTAATCATCGGGCGCATTTACAGAACCAACGCTAACGAAATGCTCGAAAAGGATAAAGGCCCAAGGATAAGGCAGCAGGTCACCAGAGAGATGAAAGAAGGAACTCTGATAAGCAGAGAATTACCAAAATTTCAGAGGCTTGCGAATCAGAAATATAAATAAAAGTACTTTATATTGCCGAGATGTCTTATTAAGGATTAATAGGAAAATCTGGTTGGAAAAGGTGGTGTAAAATTATTTTAGCATTAAAAACTCTCAGGGATTAAAGGAATAAATGGGCCAATTAAGAGTACACCAACATGATGTGAGCAATGCTTTTTTAAATTTTTATGAGAAATTCTGATAAATAACTAAGAAGCTCAAAAACATTGTCCCTGTGTAACAATCCAAAAGAAGTATGGTATAAAGACCTAGAACTTTGGAACTCAGCAGACATATTTCCAACATTAAAAAATTATTACAGAGTTAATTCTGAAAAATAACTGAAATGCATCACATGCTTTTATCAAAGCCCACATTTAACAGTCAACTTCCTCAGTCAAATTCTCAGAGTTATGAGATTACCATTACATAAAGATAAAGCTATATCTACAAGGTAAAATCTGCAATTTAAGGTAATATCTCACTAAAATGAGTTGAGAGAGTGTGCCTATGTTAAAAAAAGAATTGGTCTTAGGTAACATGTAAAACAATGATAAAAACTCGGTATTTTAAAACTCAAAATAATTTATATAACAAAAAGCTACAAAATTTTAGTGCAAGGGCAAACTGGGCTGCATTTTCAGGTTCAGTTGTACATCATAAAATACAAGCTACCTGTTTTTAAAAGATGGTATTTTCAAGGTACTACTGGTTCTATTTTTATACTCACTATTGGTATTCTGTTAGATAACTACTTCAAGAAGCTTACCTTATTGATGTAAAACTGTGACAAGGTAGCAGCATTGATAGCCCACTCTATAGGATGGTAGGCATTGTGCTCGAGCTGGCGTTTTAGGGTACTATGGCAATAGTGAGCAGCCTTCTCAAACATTTCCAGATGCTGGTAGACTTGAGCTAGGTAATATAGGTTATGAGTATAAACCTTTTCAAATCTGTAAAGAAAAAATAAACCAATATTTGTGTAATGGTTTACTTTTTTTTTTTTTTTTTTTTCTGAGACGGAGTCTCGCTCTGTTGCCCAGGCTGGAGTACAGTGGAGCGATCTTGGCTCACTGCCTCCACCTCCTGGGTTCAAGCAATTCTCCTGGGTCAGCCTCCCGAGTGGCTGGGATTACAGGCGCCTGCCACTGTGCCTGGCTAATTTTTGTATTTTTGGTAGAGACTGGGTTTCACCAAAATAGTCAGGCCAGTCTCAAACTCCTGACCTTGTGATCCACCTGCCTCAGCCTCCCAAAGTGCTGGGATAACAGGTGTAAGCCACCGTGTCCGGACCATGGTTTACGTTTTATAAGTAAATTTCATATATATTTATTTTGATCCTCCCACCAACCCTCTGAGTTGGATTTGTTTATTGTATCTATTTGACAGATAAGGAAACTGAGTCTCAGGTTTGAACAAGGTCACATAACAAGTGGTAAATGGAGGTTTTACTCATGTCAGAATCCACATTCTATAACCTTTATAAGTGCCTTTTTGAACAATCACTAATCTATGATATGTGGAAATATTTGCAAGGGCTGATTTCTACACCTACTCACCTTTTTGATCTCTCTTGTTCAGTAAGTTTCTCTTCTTCAGGAAGAAAACACTCAGTAGGATCAAGAGGAGGACTCCCAACCTACAATTAAGAAAAACAAAAGCTCTTTAAAGTTTTAAACTGTAAACACCAAGTGCCCTCTTCTGGAGGACCTGGAGAAATCAACTTCTACAAGCCAAATACATTTCATTTTTTCCTAGTTCATTTTTATGTTACTCAAGAAGTAATTTTCCGTTTTTTAAATTTTTATTTATTGAGACAGGGTCTCTGTCACCCAGGCTGGAGTGGAGTGGCACAATCTCGGCTTACCGTAACCTCCAACTCCCGATCCTCCCACCTCAAGCAATCCTCCTACCTCAGCCTCCCGAGTAGCTGGAACCACAGGTGTGCACCACCAGTCCTGGCTAATTTTTATATTTTTTTGTAGAGACAGGGTTTCGCTATGTTGCCCAGACTGGTCTTAAACTCCTGGGCTCAAGCAATCCACCTGCCTTGGCCTCCCAAAGTGCTAGGATTATAGGCGTGAGCCACTGCACCTGGCTCAACAAGTAATTTTCTTAACCATAAAATCTGAGTCAAACAAATAAAAGATATCCTGTAAGTTCACATTTGAAAAATTTTACTGTTGTTGCAGTTAAACTGCAAATATGCAAAAACTCCACCAATTTGCTTTTAGACATATATAATTCTTTAAGTATTTTTTCTTTTTTTAATTCTTATTTATTTATTTAGAGATGGGGGTCTTGCTCTGTTGCCCAGGCTGGTCTTGAACTCCTAGCCTCCAGTGATCCTCCTGCCTCAGTCTCCCAAAGTGCTGAAACTACAGGCACTTTAAGTTTTTTTTTTTTTTTTTTTTTTTTTTTTTGGAGATGGAGTCTTGCTCTTTCGCCAGGCTGGAGTGTAGTGGTGCGATCTCGGCTCACTGCAACCTCTGCCTCCCAGGTTCAAGCGATGCTCCTGCCTTAACCTCCTGGGTAGCTGGGATTACAGACACGTGCCACCACCCCCAGCTAATTTTTGTATTTTTAGTAGAGACGGGGTTTCTCCATGTTGGCCAGGCTGGTCTCAATCTCTTGATCTCATGATCCGCCTGCCTCGGCCCCTCTAAGTGCTGGGATTACAGGTGTGAGCCACTGTGCCCGACCCCTTTTGGCAATTTTGTCTGGTAAAAGGGCTCTTTTAAAAACCTGCATAAGCAAAACAAATAGGAAAAATGTATTTATTTCTACAGTAGCAGTATTCTAAACTGACCACTAATAAAAATCAAATGAGAGATTTTAATATTTATTCTAATATTTTTTTCTCAAGGAAATAACAAAAGTATATTACCCCCTTTCAGTACAGGGACATTAAAACCAGATTCCATTATTTATTGCCTTGGGCAAGTCACTTGATCTCTTGTGTTTCTGTTTAATCATCTATAAAATAAGGGTAATAACAGTATCTATCTCATGAGGATTAAGGGCGTTAATATTTATAAATCACTTACAACCCCCTCTTACGTCTTCCAAAAGAGCAGAACTACCTAACCTCTGCCTCGTTCTACTTCTATGAGGATAGTCCCATCTAGAAACACACTCTTGGTTTTAACTGAATTCATTAAACTCAAAAAGGAACAATGCTTTCCATAAAAATATGATTTTACATTCTGGATGTAAATACTAAAAGCATCACAACTTGGGCTCCCAGGATTCACATAAAGTAAAAACAACTAAGACAGGAAGAAAGGCCCAAGGCAAACAAAATAGATAAGTAATTCTTCAGAGAACTCTTCAACAATTCCGAGGGCTGCTTACCATGCTTACCCGTCTAGATGAGGGGAATTAATCAATATATTATTTTATGTACATACTTCACTGTTATGGCTTTCACACGTCATAGGTAATATTAACAGTCAAATCAGTCTCTTAACTGAAATAGAGGTACAACTAAGCACAAGGAATTTCACTATATGTGTTATGTTTCCATATAAATACTATTTTTAATGAAATACTATTGATGCTTAGTAACTTTTTCTTGTTTTTGCAAAGACGGGTTCTTGCTTTGTTGCTCATGTTGGTCTTGAACTCCTGGCATAAAGCAATCTTCCCACCTCGGCCTCCCAAAGTGCTGGGATTATAAGTGTAAGTCACTGCGCTCAGCTTTTACATTTTATTTTACTTATTTTTGAGACAGCGTCTCGTTTGGTTACCTAGGCTGGCGTGCAGTGGCAGGATCCTTGCTCACTCCTGCTTTGACCTCCTGGACTGACCTCCCGGACTCAAGCCATCCTCCCACCTCAGCCCCCCAAGTAGCTGGGACCACAAGCACACGCCACCACACCCAGCTAATTTTTTTTTAGTTTTTGCAGAGACAGCATATCACTATGTGGCCCAGGCTGATCATGAACTTCTAGGTCAAGCAATCCACCCACCTCAGCCTCCCAAAGTGCTGGGATTAAAGGCGTGAGCCACTCTGCCTGGCCTCAGCCTTTACATTTTAAATTAACAATTTCACATACAAGACTGTGAGCCTAAAAGCAAGAAAGGGTAGACTAACATCTCTATTTGGCTTTGTGGCACTCTGCTCGTTAGTACTTCAGGAAGAACGTTAAAATGCCAAGGTGCGAGGCCCGGCATGGTGGCTTATGCCTGTAATCCCAGCACTTTGGGAGGCTGAGGTAGGCGGATCACTTGAGGTCAGGAGTTAGAGACCAGCCTGGCAACACGGTGAAACTCGGTCTCACAAAAATTAGCTGGGAATGGTGGCGGGCACCTATAATACCAGCTACTTGGGAGGCTGAGGCAGGAGAATTACTTGAACTCAAGAGGCAGAGGTTGCAGTGAGCCAAGATCACGCCACTGCACTCCAGCCTGGGCAAAGAGCGAGACTCCATCTCAAAAAAAAAAAAAAAAAAGACAGAATCTTGCTCTGTCACCCAGGCTGGAGTACAGTGGTTCGATGATAGCTCACTGCAACCTCAAACTCCTGGGCTCACGTGACCCTCCTGCCTCAATCTCCCAAGTAGCTAAAACTACAGGTGTGTGCTACCACATCTGGCACATTTTTTAATTTTTTGTAGTGACGAGGTCTTCCTGTGTTGCCCGGGCTGGTCTCAAACTCCTGGGCTCAAGTGATCCTCCAGCCTCAGCCTCCCAAAGTGTTGGGATTACAGGCATACCGAGCTTCTTATATCCTTTTGCAGTCAAGCATTCTGACGCATGAATTTAGCAAACATAATTTTGTATGTTTAGTCTCTTTTATGTGATATCTAATGTTATTTCAAGTTTTTTAGTGTTATAAAAGCACTTTATTAATGGATTTTTTTTTTTGAGACGGGGTCTCACTGTCGCCCAGGCCGGAGTGCAGTGGCGTGATCTCGGCTCACTGCAGCCTCTGCCTCCCAGGTTCAAGCGATTCTCCTGCCTCAGTCTCCCAAGTAGCTGGGACTACAGGCGTGCAGTACCACGCCTGCTGTTTTGTATTTTTAGTAGAGATGGGATTTCACTATGTTGCCTAAGCTGGTCTCAAACTCCTGATTTCAAGTGATCCACCTGCCTCGGCCTCCCAAAATGCTGGGATTACAGGCATGAGCCACCATGCTCAGCCGTATTAATGGATTTTTAAAGCAGATAGCTGTGACAAATAGTAATCCACAAGAAAATATTGTGCCTGATAATTTCCCTTTCATATTAAAAAAAGTTTATTAAGGAAACAGATGGTAACACAGTGGCTTGTCACCTTTGCAGGCTGTGACCCCTAAAGTGAGAGTTTTCAACATTGGCTCCCCAGACCCCTGAAAGTTCAACAGCATCTCTTTGGTGCTACTGCAGTGGGGAGGAGGAAGAATCTGTAGTGGATTGGGCTCTGGGCCCTTCTAACCTGCTTAACCAGAGTAATTCAATTTTTATATGCTGCATTTTCAGAAGGGTTTCATGGGTTAAAAAAAAAAATCATTGAAAAACCATTGCCCTGAAGCAGTGGTTTTCAAAGTACAGTATAGTACTTAGACCAGCAGCATTTAAGCATCACCCAGGCAGGATCTTATTAAAAATGCAAATTCCTAGGCCCCACCCCAGAACTACTACATCAGAGCCTGGATGCCCAGTCTGCTGTGCTTTCACAAGCTCTCCAGATTTTGATGGGTGCTAAATTTGAGAACCATTGCTTCAGAGATTTCAGATGTTTTGTTAAAGTAGTTCTTGTTTCCTTCAAGTAGTGCTATTTTCATGGAAAACTAAAATAGAATGTTTAGATTATAAATACAAAAACATGCAAATAGTATTTTAGGATAACACTAGAATAATATTTCCTTTATAATTGTATTTAGACTAGGTTGCCTAAATCCCTATCCAAGGATTATTTTTTTAAAACCCTGAAGTCTATAATATGCAATAATTTCAGCTATTAGGTGACTTCCCAGATAGCTCTATAGAGAAGTTCTAGGGCACAGTGAAGAGTCACACCAATATTACAAATGAGGCATTCTTACTATCAATTCTTGACTAGTTTCAATCAAAACTTAAAAATTATCTGATATGTAACATACCTCTTTCATATACTGATTATATAGTGCTTCTGATGACTCTAGGTAAGCCTGTGCAGTTTCAATTTCTTCTCTTTCAGACCACAAGATACCCAGGTTATTCTGGAAAATAAAGAAAAAGAGAAACAAACAATGATATAAGACTTCCAATTAAAGTAACTTTCATAGTTTTGAAGTCAATACTTACCAACCAAATAGTGGAGTTGGATTACCAATGAATTAATTATTCACAATGATATTGACCTTATGTAGTGCAGCAAGTAGCTGCTAAAATTAACCCCCAATAATTCCTGCTTCGGGGTATTCATGCTCTTATGTAACCTCTTCCCCTTGAGTACAGGCTGGTTTTAGTAATGTGCTTCTAACAACTAGACTATCACAGAAGTGATGGAAAGTCATTTCCAAGATTAGTTAACAAAACCCTTGATTTCCATTTTGGATGCTATCTATTGCCTGCTTTTTTTTTTTTTTTTTTTTTTTCTTTGAGACGGAGTCTTGCTCTGTCGCCCAGGATGGAGTGCAGTGGCATGGTCTTGGCTCACTGCAAGCTCTGCCTCCCGGGTTCATGCCATTCTTCTGCCTCAGCCACCCAAGTAGCTGGGACTACAGGCGCCTGCCATCACGCCTGGCTAATTTTTTGTATTTTTAGTAGAGACGGGGTTTCACCGTGTTAGCCAGGATGGTCTCGATCTCCTGACCTCGTGATCCACCCACCTCGGCCTCCCAAAGTGCTGGGATTACAGGCGTCAGCCACCGCGCCCGGTCAATTGCCTGCTCTTTCTTAAGGAAGCCAACTGCCATGTTGTGAGCCACCCTACGGAGAGGACCATATGGAAAGGAAATGAGAGCGGTCAACAGTCTGAGGCCCTCAGTCAAAAAGCCTGTGAGGAACTGAATCCTGCCAACAACCACGTGAGTAAGTTGGAAATGGATCCTCCTGGCGTCCCAGTCTTCAAGTATTACTGTGAGCCCCAGCAGGTCAACAATATGATGTGGGCCTTTGAGTAAGGGACAATCAGCTAAGCCATGCTGAGATTTCTGAGATAATAGACACAGATGGATCAGAAACATATAATACTTTCAAAATACTACACTCTTCCAGAGATCTTTTTTTAAAAAAAAGAAATAGGCCGGGCGTGGTGGCTCACGCCTGTAATTCTAGCACTTTGGGAGGCCAAAGCAGGCAGATCACTTGAGGCGAGAAGTTCAAGACCAGCCTGGCCAAAATGGTGAAACTCCGTCTCTACTAAAAACATAAAAATTAGCCAGGAGTGGTGGTGTGCGCCTGTAATCCCAGCTGCTTGGGAGGCTGAGGCAGAACTGCCTGAACCTGGGAGGCAGAGGTTGCAGTGAGCCGAGATTGTGCCATTGCACTCCTACCTGGGTGATGGAGCGAGACTCTGTCTCAAAAACAAAACCAAAACCAAAAAACTATATATATGGGCCTAGCACAGTGGCTCACACCTGTAATCCCAGCACTCTGGGAGGCCGAAGTAGGCAGATCACTTGAGGTCAGGAGTTCGAGACCAGCCTGGCCAACATGGTGAAACCCCATCTCTACTGAAAAATACAAAAAAAATTTAGCCGAGTGTGGTGGCAGATGCCTGTAATCCCAACTACTTGGGAGGCTGAGGCAGAAGAATTGCTTGAACCCAGGAGGTGGAGGTTACAGAGAGCCGAGACCATGCCGCTGCACTCCAGCCTGGGCTACAGATTGAGACTCTATCTCAAAAAAAAAAAAAAAAAAATTATGTATGTAGTGGGGTTAGTCTACCTCACTTCCCTTGGAATAGTCAGTCCTTCAGGCACAAGGATACTTCTGAGGCTGGCCTTCTACCATCTTTTGCCACTAGGGAAGGAACAGGTTAAGGAAACAGAGTTTTTAATGCAGAAATTATTATTATTATTTTTTTTTTTGAGACGGAGTCTTGCTCTGTCGCCCAGGCTGGAGTGCAGTGGCACAATCTCGGCTCACTGCAAGCTCCGCCTCCCGGGTTCACGCCATTCTCCTGCCTCAGCCTCTCCAAGTAGCTGGGACTACAAGTGCCCGCCACCACATCCGGCTAATTTTTTTGTATTTTTAGTAGAGACAGGGTTTCACTGTGGTCTCGATCTCCTGACCTCGTGATCCGCCCGCCTCGGCCTCCCAAAGTGCTGGGATTACAAGCGTGAGCCACCGTGCCCGGCCCTAATGCAGAAATTCTTAACCTCAAGTCTAAGGACCCCCAAGGCATCCATAAAGAGAATTCAGAGTCCATGAATTTGGATAGCGAAAAAAATACAAATTTCTTTTCACTAATCTCCTATTAAAATACAGCATTTCTTTTCATTATGAACACAGGAAACAAATTGTAGCAGTATTATAGGACCTGGGACTTTGTGAACAATAGAAATGAAAAAAAAAAACCTTTCTATTATGCTAGTTTGCAGATATCTCAAAATATCATTTATGCTCATCATTACTTGAAAATCACCACAGATATTAGACACATTATATAATGTGTTAATAAAGAAGCATATATATTACTATATCACACATTTTGTTTTAAAAATCTTTTGGGCCGGGTGCAGTGGCTCACGCCTGTAATCCCAGCACTTTGGGAGGCTGAAGCGGGCAGATCACGGGGTCAGAAGTTCAAGACCAGCCTGACCAACATGTAACATGACCAATCAGTAAGTTATTAGGAAGGCAGAGCCCTTTGTATTAGTCCATTCTCATATTGCTATAAAGAACTACCTGAGACTAGATACTTTATAAAGAAAAGAGGTTTAATTGGCTCACAGTTCCACAGGCTGTACAGGAGGTATGGCTGGGGAGGCCTCGGGAAACTTACAATCATGGTTTCATGGTTTCAGATTTGTCACATACCAAGAATTGTTGCTTTCTGTGGCATAGTCTACCCTGGATATAGCAGGCCAAACACAACCCTGTCCCAAAAATAGTGTGACTAACCAGTTTGTGGTACTAGGTGAGTCTCTAGACTACCTAGGTTAGTTGCAGTGTGCTGCAGTGGGGCTTACTGGTGACATGGTCAAAGGAGTTTCCCACGCACCGTCTATCATCAAAGGAGAAATAAGTTGAACTGAAGAGTAAGGAAAAGGTGGCTTGTAGGTCTAACATCAGGAAATTACAATCAGTAGGTTATTAGGAAGGCAGAGCCCTTTGTATTAGTCCATTCTCATATTGCTATAAAGAACTACCTGAGACTAGATACTTTATAAAGAAAAGAGGTTTAATTGGCTCGCAGTTCCACAGGCTGTACAGGAAGTATGGCTGGGGAGGCCTCAGGAAACTTAAAATCATGGCAAAAGGTGAATCGGAAGCCCAAACATCCTACATGGCTGGAGCAGGAAGGGGAGAGAGCAAAGGGGGAAGTGCTATATACACTTTCAAACAATCGGATCTCATGAGAACAGCAAGGGGAAATCCACCCCCATGATCCAGTCACCTCCCACCAGGCTTCTCCTCTAAGACTGAAGATCACAATTCAACATGAGATTTGGGTGGGGACACAGAACCAAACCATATCACCCTTCAAGTCTCTTATTACTTATGAGGTTTAATAAGGTCCTCTATTATGTTAAGCCTCTATTACTTATGTAGTTTAATGAGGTCCTAGAAAGGACCTCATAAGTAACACAGAGGAGAGAACTATCCAATCTCACATTATCAGTATGACCTATAGTCCTGGATACTGAGGACTGATCAAGTCACTTAAAAATATATATATACAATGGATATATTTTGTAAAGCCAGAAGACCAAAGTGCTATGTTCCAGTGGAATGATCAAATCATTTTTATTTTATTTTTCTTCAAATAGAGACAAAGTCTCACTATGTTGCCCAGGCTGGTCTCAAACTCCTGGACTCAAGTCTCAGCCTCCCAAAGTCTTAGGATTACAGGCATGAGCCATTGAGCTTGGCCAAAATATTTTTTATTTTATTTTATTTTTTGAGACAGTCTCTCACTCTGTTGCCCAGGCTGGAGTGCAGTGGCACGATCTTGGCTCACTACAACCTCCACCTCCTGGGTTCAAGCGATTCTCCTGCCTCAGCCTCCTGAGTAACTGGGATTACAGACGTGCGCCACCATGCCTGGGTAATTTTTGTATTTTTAGTAGAGACGGGGTTTCACCATGTTGGCCAGGCTGGTCTCGAACTGCTGACCTCAGGCAATCCACCCACCTTGGCCTCCCAAAGTGCTGGGATTACAGGCATGAGCCACCTCGCCCAGCCTATTTATTTTTTTGAGACAGTTTCCCTCTAGTCGCCTAGGCTGGAGTGCAGTGGCGCAATCTCAGCTCACTGCAACCTCTACCTCCCGGGTTCAAGCTATTCTCCTGCCTCAACCTCCAGAGTGGCTGGGATTGCAAGTGCCCAACATCACGTCCAGCTAATTTTTGTATTTTTAGTGGAGACGGGGTTTTGCCATGTTGGCCAGGCTTGTCTTGAACTCCTGACCTCAGGTGACCCACCCACCTCAGCCTCCTAAAGTGCTGGGATTGGCCGGGCGCGGTGGCTCACGCTTGTAATCCCAGCACTTTGGGAGGCCAAGGCGGGCGGATCATGAGGTCAGGAGATCGAGACCATGGTGAAACCCCGTCTCTACTAAAAATACAAAAAAATTAGCCGGGCGTGGTGGCGGGCGCCTGTAGTCCCAGCTACTCGGAGAGGCTGAGGCAGGAGAATGGCGTGAACCCGGGAGGCGGAGCTTGCAGTGAGCCGAGATCGCGCCACTGCACTCCAGCCTGGGTGACAGAGCAAGACTCTGTCTCAAAAAAAATAAATAAATAAAAATAAAAAAAAAATAAAGTGCTGGGATTACAGGCATCAGCCACCACACCCGGCCCGCCTTTATTTTAAAAATTAAATATTTTTATTTTTGGATTTTTTTTTTGGATATTGGTATTTCGGATTTTTTTTTTTTAAAGCTTGACTCCATAGAGATAACCACTATTGAAATTTGAATTATTATTACCATTTTTTTTTTTTGAGATAGAGTCTTGCTCTGTTGCCCAGTCTGGAGTGCCGTGACATGATCTCGGCTCACTGCAACCTCTGCCTCCCAGCGATTCTTGTGCCTCAGCCTCCTGAGCAGTTGGGATTACAGGCACCTGCCACCACACCTGGCTAATTTTTGTATTTTTAGTAGAGACAGGGTTTCATCATGTTGGCCAGGCTGATCTCAAACTCCTGACCTCAAGTGATCCACCCACCTCGGCCTCCCAAAGTGCTGGGATTACAGCCATGAGGTACCGTGCCCAGCCTTTACGTGAATTATTCTTTAAATACAATATAAATCCTACTAAGGGTAGAAAAGCTACAATGGAAGGTCTTGCATCTTTCACATATCATATCCTTGCCACTATCAAACTAGGTAAGGAGAAAAGTAAATATAAAATAAAAACAGCTAAAAAAGTATTACTGGCAAATTCTGCCAAACATGTAACGAAGTTTAACACCAACACTACACAAACACTTCCAGAAAAGAGAAAAAGACAGAACACTTCCCATCTCATATTAAACCAAAGATATAACAAGAAAACTACAGACTGAAATCCTTCATGAACACAGATGCAAAGATTTTAAACAAAAATTTAGTGAATTCAGTTCAACAATATATAAAAAGGATAATACGTTAATGACCAAATGGAGTTTATCCCAGGAATGCAAGATTAGTTTAACATTTACAAAAATCAATGTAATCCACCCTATTAACAGACTGAAAATGAAAAGACACGATCAGCTCAGTAGATACAGAATGAAACAACGATGTTGAGTGGAAAAAAGGTATACCAAAACAAGAGTATAGACAATATGATTTCATTTATATAAAATTCTACACAGGCTGGGTACAGTGGCACATACCTGTAATCCCAGCACTTTGGGAGGCCGAGGCAGGCGAATCACTTGAGGCCTGGGCAACATGGTGAAACCCTGCCTCTACAAAAAATACAAAAATGAGCTGGGCGTGGTGGCATGACCCTGTAGTCTCAGCTACTTAGGAGGCTGAGGTGGGAGGATGGCTTGAGCCCAGGAAGCAGAGGTTGCAGTGAGCTGAGATCCCGCCACTGCACTCCAGCCTGGGTGATAGAGCCAGACCCTGTCTCCAAAAATAAAATAAAATCTCGACATAGTCCCACCTATTCAGGAAGCTGAGGTGAAAGGTTCACATGATCCCAGGAGTTTGAGGCCAGCCTAGGCAACATGGTAAGACCCTGCCTCTAAAATAAAATAAAATTCTACAAAATGCAGGGTTGGGGGCAAGCAGAAGGGAGGAAAAGAATATAGGAGAGAGGGAGGGACTACAAAGGAGCACAAGAAAACTTTTGGTGGTGGCAGATATGTTCATATCTTGATTGCAGTGATTGTTTCACAGGTATAAATACATATGTCAAAACTCATCAAACTGTACCCTTAAAAATATGTGCAGTTTATTATATGCCAACTGCAACTCAATGAAGCTGTGAACAATAACAACAAAAAGTACTCCTATACATATATAACCTGGAGTGGGGACAGCAATCTACTAATTTCCTAGGAAATTTTACTAAAGTGAAGTAATCAAGATGGTAGTGCCAGTGTGAAGGAATACCAGATAAAAATTATTCCTAAGGCACCCAGAGAAGACAGAAGTCTCTTTTGATAATCTAATGTAATATCAGTCTCTTTTGATAAATAATATAGATCCAAGTTCTGTAGTTCCCCAAGGAGAAGACACCAGATTAAGACAAAGCAGCTAGAATATCATGAATTCCCATGAACTGATACTTGCAAAACTCTTCCATATACACACACGTATATATGTATTTGTATATATTCACATGTATATAAACTTATTATATGTGTATATATAATGTAAATATGTGTGCGTGTGTATACTTAGTCTTATACAAAAATAGGATCATTCTACAAATTATTTTTTTTTTTTTCTGAGACAGGGTCTCACTCTGTCACTCAGGCTGGAGTGCAGTGACACCATCATAGCTTACTGCAGCCTTGATCTCCCAGGCTTAAGCAGTCCTCCCACCTCAGCCTCCTGAGTAGCTGGGACTACACGTGCATGCCACCACACCCAGCTAATTTTTGTTTTTGAAAAACTGCTATTTATTTGATCAGAAGAACATTTTGGACTTAAGAAATGGCAGTAACTGGCACATACACTAATACAAAATATTTTCACAAAGCACCAAACAGAATAGTTCCCAATCTTTTCACTGAGAAACCTTTGAAAGAATGCCTAAAACTTAATCAGTTTATTTAGGTTTTTAATCAAGAAATCTAAAGCAGCCAATCAGAGTTTCTAATTACCATGAGATGACCAGGTCAACCTTGAGGTTGCAGGAGCTTCTAAAAGCTTTGTTTAGGCTGGGCTCAATGGCTCATGCCCGTAATCCTTGCACTTTGGGAAGCCGAGATGTGAGGATCACTTGAGGCCAGGAGTTTGAGACCAGCCTGGTCAATATAGTGAGACCCCATCTCTTTAAAGATAAAATTAAATTTAATCAAAAAAAAAAAAAAAAAGGCTTTTTTAACCTATGCATTCTAACTGAGATTTGTTGACCTCAGGCTACTAATCATAGGTCCCTGTGCCAGATACCTTGCACATACGAAATTGAGTAATAAGTATCATGTATAAAAGATAAAGACTACATGGTCCCTGTATATTTAAAAGGAATAATACCTAATTCTCATGGGTGAACAATTAGTGAGGGGCAAAGAGACAGACAGAACTTACTAACCCACAAGGGAGAACCAAGCAAGGTCAGTAGAAAAAAGTCCTGTGCTCTGGGAATGCAGCAGAAAGGGCACTGGGAGGTTGAAAGGTCCAGGCAGCAATCCAGGTCATACCAGGAACATGAGTGGATGTCAGTAAGTGTGGGAAGGAGCCTTTAAGGCTGAAGAAAACTAAATGAGCCAAGACACAGAGCCACAGGAGTACTGCCTGTTCAGAAGACAGTGATGCATTTGTTCTGGGTAACACGATGTGAACTAAGAAGAGACATAAAACTCAGGAAAACCTCACCCAACAAGAGCCCAGAAACAACACTGGTCTGTATTTCTTAACAGCAATTCAACAGAGAATCTGAGGTGGACTGCAAGACTAACAAGAGAGTAAATTATCTTCAAAGGGCAGGGGCACCACATGCTGTTTGTGGAGGTTCAGTAGCCAAGGATCACCCTGCAGCCCCTCCCCAACCCTATTGTGATACCCCAGGCCCTTGGAATCAAATCCACTAGCAATAACCTTCCTTAATGGAAAATCTCTCCCCTCCCCAAATGTAAAACAAAAAAGATAAAAGCAAAGAAAACAAAACAAAAAGAGACCATCATACCAAGCTTTAGCCCTCATAACTCACCTACTGACAACAGGGTCTACTCCATTACTTCAACTGATTTGTAACACTGCTCCTACTACATCCTCCTCTTCAAAAAAAATAAATAAACACCACACAAAATATAAACTTACCCCAAACAAAAGTCAGCATCAACCTAAGGATCCTACCATAATATTACTACACTAACCCAGGATATTTTAATCTTCTTCCAACCCATTCACAAAAAAATTCCTCATCTGAGACCTCTGGAAGCATTACAAATACTGTTGCATTAGATTGTTCTTCTTGAGGTAGTTTTAAGTCTTGAAACAGAAAAAATTTACCTATTTTTCTACACCACTGCTGAGGGGTAATTATTACAAAATGCCTACAACCAAAATCCCCATCCCCTTGATTCTCAAGCTATTAGAAATTTTTCCCTCATATCAAACAAATGGGAAACACACATAAAAAGATGAAAAGTCATGCAAAAATTTTTAAAAGGCCAGGCACGGTGGCTCATACTGGTAATCCCAACACTTTGGGAGGCAGGGGTGGGTAGATTGCCTGAGCTCAGGAGTTCGAGACCAGCCCGAGCAACATGGTGAAACACCGTCTCTCTAAAAATACAAAAATTAGCTGGGCATGGTGGCATGCACCTGTGGTCCCAGCTTTGTGGGAGGCTGAGGTGGAAGGATCGCTTAAGCCAGGAAGGTGGAAGTTGCAGTGAGCTGTGAAGGTGCCACTGCTATGTAGCCTGGGCAACAGAGGAAGATTCTGTTTCAAAAATAAAAATAAAAAACAAGCGCAAAAAAAAAAAAAAAAACCACATAAAAAAGAAAGTGTATCATCATATGAACAGTCTAAACTTTGCCTAAGACAAAAAAAAGTTTACTTGGTTTACCCAAGGTACAGCCATGTTACAAATAAAGTACTCAAGAAATTAATGTCTTATAAAAATAGTGAAAAAATTTTAGGTGGGAGCATAAAACTAAAATCAACTCATTTTCTGTCAAAGAGTTCTTCCAAAATGCCAAGTCTACGAGAAGGGATGTGTGGCAAACCATCTGCATGGGGCTCTCCCACACCAGCCCACTCTCAGGCCCACAGCCTTTACCCTTTTGCTCAGGTGCATTTCAGAAGTGCAGGGATATTGAATGCCTGCTCAAGGTAGACCAAGGAGCCTTGATGAATGTCGGCTAGCTTTTTGTACTGCACATGATGACCTCCAGCATTTGCTGCCAATGCCTTAGCTTTGTCAAGTGCTTCTGGACCAGTGCGTGTCTCCAATGTTACTCATTTCTTAATCTGGAGACATCAACGTCCTCATTGATAACTTGCTCTGGTTTCTGGACAGATAACCGCAATCTTTTTTGTAGGATAAGAAATATTCTGTCTGTCTTGCAATATCCAGAAACTTGTGTATACACTGATCAACACCAGTTCCAATTTCTTCCTGATTGCTGCCATTGACATAGTCCTAACTTACTGGAGAGGCAAAGCAAGTCTGGAAAGCTGACTCCACGTCGTCCACCAAAGTACTGTTAGAAGGTCTCAGAGCCCCTGGAGCTGCTGGTAAGTAAGGGAAGCCTGGCCCCAGAGCCCGGTGGTGGTCGGGGCCCCGCTGGCTGCCCAAAGAACATACTGCCTAGCAAAGCAGCCATGCCTGGAATAATTTTTTTTTCTTATTTTTAGTAGCGACGAGGTGTCACTATGTGCCCAGGCTGGTCTTGAACTCCTAAGCTCGAGTGATCATCTCATCCCAGCCTCCCAACGTGCTAGGATTACAAGTGTGAGCCACCACACCCAGCCTTTTCTACATAATTCTAAACATGGCTTAGAGTCTTCTCCCTCCCTCTTCATATTGCCAATTTTTGTTAATATAAACTATTATTTTTAATAATTGTGTACTGTTCTTCTGTTTGGATGTAACAGAATTTAATCATATTCCTACTGACATTTATATTGTTTTCCTTTTCTTTGCTTTTTGAGACAGGGTCTCACTCTGTTGCACAGGCTGGAGTGCAGTGACACAATCTTGGCTCACTGCAGCCTTGACCTCCTGGGCTCAAGCGATCCTCCTGCCTCAGCCCTGCAATTTTCCTTCTTTAATAATCAACACTGCTGTGATAAACATCCATATTCACCTGTCCCAATATTATTTTAACTTTTTAAAGTATTTTTCTTTTTTTCACCCCTTCTTTTCACAGGTGTTGACCAATATTACTTTAGAATATTGATGTGGATTTTGTTGTTGTTGAGAAAAGGTCTTGCTCTGTCACCCAGACTGGAGTTGCAGTGGCATGATCATGGCTCCTTCAGGGGCTCAAGTGATCCTCCCAGCTCAGCCTAGCCTCCCCAGTAGCTAGGACTACAGGCATGCACCACCACGCCTGGCTAGTTTTGTGAGTTTTTTTTTTTTTTTTTTTTTTTTTTTTAAGAGACAGAGTCTCACTTTGTTGCCCAGGCTGGTCTTGAACTCCTGACCTCACACCATCCTCCCACTTCGGCCTCCCAAAATGCTGAGATTACAGATGGGAGCCACTGTGCCCTGCCCAGATTTATTTAATAAACCAAGTACCATATAAATGGGAAACAAAAAGTATTATAAGAATTCAAAGGTAGGAAGAAGAGATCAGTTTGGCCCAAAATGGTCCCAAAAAAGTTATTAATACTAAAGGAAGTGATTCTTGAGATAGGTTTTCAAGAATGGGGAAGAATTCCCTAAGATGCAAACAAATGAATTTGGTAAGAAAGGAAGCTGAAGATTTTGGACATTTTATTTTGAATTAAGAATGTATTCCGAGCCAGGCACAGCGGCTCAGACCCGTAATCCCAGCACTTTGAGAAGGCGAGCCAGAAGGATCACTTGAGTGCAAGAGTTCAAGACCAGCCTGGGCAATATAGTGTGACCCCCCATCTCTACAGAAAATTTAAAAAATTACCAAGAATGGTGGCATGCGCCTGTGGTTCCAGCTACTATGAAGGCTGAGGCGGGAGGATTGCTTGAGCCCAAGAGGTGGAAGCTGCAATGAGCTATGATGGTGCCACTTAACTCCAACCTGGGCGACACAGTGAGACCCCATCTCTAAGAAAAAAAACAAAAACAAAACAAAACCAAAAAGAATGTACTCCGGTCATTGTCATTTCCTTGAGAAGTTAAGATTTAGATTACTTTGGATTTTCTTAACAGAATGAAAAGGAGTTGGACTGGTGGAGAGGAAAGCGCATGACGATGTAGGAGGGTCTCGGACACCAGTGCATCGCCACGTCTAAGTGAAGCAGCAGCAAGCGATGTTGGAGTGGGCGACAAGGGTGGACACGGAGTTTGGGGACGGACGACTGTGGGAGATCTAGTTATAAAGCAATAAGTCCTTAAGACTGGCTTTTTTGAAGACCACAGACGCTCTCTGGGACTCAGTCCAGAGCTTCAAAAACGTGGGGACGAATTGCGCCTTAGAACGTCTGCCCTTGGCCTTGGCAGGGACTCCTCCCAATCCCTCGCCATTTGCCGACAGGGGCCGGCCTGGCCGGGCTCGCTCTCACCTGCGCCTGGATGCAGAGGGAGACGCAGTCGTGCGAGAGCCGGTACCTGCGCAGCAGCCGCAGGCATTTCACCAGGTGCTCCTCCCCCGCCGACAGCTCCTCCGTGTCGATGTGGTTCACCCCGAGGTGGAACTCGATGACTGCCAGCCTCACCGCTCGCTGGGCGACGGGCCCCTCGGGCTCCACCACCTCAGCCGGCAGCCCCAGGGCGTGGTCACCAGCACCCGGGCCGTCCTCGGCCTCAGGCCGCTCATCCTCGTCCTCAGGCGCGGGGCCGAGCAGCGCCTTGACCTCTTCCAGTAGCGCCCGGGCGCTGTATTTGGACTTGTACGGTTCCTTCTCCGGATTTTTATGCAGTTCCACCCGCGACAGGGCGAGCGCCGCCTGGAATATCTCGCAGACCTCTGCCCACGGAACGTTCGCCATAACGGCCTCTACTGCCTGGCTTTCCTCAATGTTTGCAGTCGGGACTCCCGCCTTCCTTCTGCTTTGCGACACTTTACTTACGGCTCTCGACACGTTGCGGCCGCTGTGGAACGGGAACCAATAAAACCCTCCCGGAGAACCGCAATACGCTTGGTAGTGACCAATGGGAAGACGTAGCAATCACCACAGCAACCATTCTCATGGAAATGAAGTAGTCAAAGAGCGTGTTCCCGCCTCCTTCCCCACCCCCTGCATTGGTGAGTTTATCTCCAGACTGACCCTGTGAGGATGGATTTATATAAATGTTTAATATCGGCTTACTTTAACGAAGCATATCGGAATATTGTTTACAAACATAGCTAGCTAACTCTACTCGCGTTGACCTGAATTGAAAGGCAAAAACCTTTAGACATTAAGTGTATACCGCAGCCTGTCACTGGATAAAACTTTTTTTAAAAAAGGCCAGGCGCAGTGGCTTACATCTGTAATCCTAACATTTTGGGATGCCAGTAATATTTTGGGATGCCCACTGGAGTGGGCAACATAGCAAGACCCATCTCTACATAATTTTTTTTTTTTTTTTTTGAGATGGAGTCTCGCTCTGTCGCCCAGGCTGGAGTGCAGTGGCACGATCTCTGCTCACTGCAAGCCCCGCCTCCCAGGTTTACATAATTTTAAAAAAAAAATTAGCTGGGCTTGGTGACGCGCGACTGTAGTCCTAGCTACCATGGAGGCTGAGGCGGAAGGATGGCTTGAGCCCAAGAGGTGGAGGTTACAGTGAGCGAGACTGCCTCAGAGAAAAAGAAAACACAAGCATTAGAACAAATACCTAATGCATGCGGGGCATAAAACTTAGCTGACAGGTTGATAGGTGCAGCAAACCACCATGGCACATGTATACCTATGTAACAAACCTGCACGTTCTGCACATGTGTCCCAGAACTTAAAGTAAAATAAAAGAAAAAAAATGGAAATGTAGCCAAGAGCTGATTATTATCATTAACATATAATCTCTTGATCGAGGGCCGTAAATACACAAAACACTCAGTGATAGACAAATATTTTCACTTCGACCCTGAAATACAGGTTGTAGCAATCTGTACAACTGCCCAAGGTAACAAGAGCTAAGTCCCACAGCTGTGAAAGCCACCTCATGCCTTTTACCTTCCTAAGTTATCAAGTCAAATGGGGAAGGGTGATAGATTTTAACTATTAAGCACCAGCTGTGTACAGTGCTTTGAGACATACAAAGGAGCATTGATTTTGGGAGCTCATAGACATATGGTTTGAACCTCAGATCGACCAGCTTTCTTACTGACAAGTTAACTTTTTTAAGCTTCAGGTTTCCCATAGTAAAATCTGAATGATACTACTACTTACCTCGACAGAATTATTCTGAAGAATAAATAAAATTAAACTTCCATCCTTTAAGTGTTAATGCTCCTAAAAATTCTTTCCTAAACCTTATCCCTGGGAGATCTCATCCATTTCCAGGTCTATCATTACACATGCTGCTTACTCCCACTTTGTCTCCAGGCCAGATGGCTCTCCAGAGCTCCAGACTGGAATATCCAACATCCAGCTAGAACAATCACACCTGAATGTTTCAATAGCTGCTGCGTATCAGTATGTTCAAGTCTAAATGTATGATCTTCCTCTTCACATGCCCCTTCCTTCCCATACCAAATTTGCCACATTTGCAGTTCTACACGTCAGTGAATGGCACCACCATCCACCAGGCCGATTTCCTGCACTTTTTTTTTTTTTTGGTAGAGATGGGGTCTTGCCATGTTGTCCAGGCTTATCAAGCAATCCTCCCACCTCAGCCCCCTAAAGTGCTGGGATTACCAAGCCCAGCCTGTTCTGTCATTCTTTTTTTTTTTTGAGACAGAGTCTTGCTTTGTTGCCCAGGCTGGAGTGCACTGGCGTGGTCTCGGCTCAGTGCAACCTCAACCTCCTGAGTAGTTGGGATTACAGGTGTGCACCACCACACCTAGCTAATTTTTGTATTTTTGGTAGAAACGGGGTGGGGGGGGGGTTCACCATGTTGGCCATACTGGTCTCGAACTCCTGACCTGTAATAATCTGCCCACCTTGGCCTCCCAAAGTACTGTGATTACAGGCATGAGCCACTGCACCAGGCCTCTTCTGTCATTAAACCTAAAACCAAATAGTACTGCTTAGTCCACCTCCTAAAGAGCTCTGTGTACATCTTTTTATCTCCATTAGTTTAGGCCGCCATCATCTGATTACTTCTAACAGGCAGTCCTGCTGCCAGTTTGGCCTCTTATCAGTGCATCTCCCAGTACATTTAAAATGATTTGGGCCGGGCACAGTGGCTCACACCTGTAATCCTAGCACTTTGGGAGGCCGAGGTCGCGGGATCGATTGAGCCCAGGGGTTCAAGACCAGCTCGTGCAACATGGCGAAACCCCGTATCTACAAATAAATAAATAAATAGATACAAAAATTAGCCAGGCATAGTGGTGGATGCCTGTAGTCCCAGCTACTCAGGAGGCTGACATGGGAGATCACCTGAACCTGGCAGTTGGAGGCTGCAGTGAGCTGTGATTGAGCCACTGTACTCCAGCCTGGGTAGCAGAGTGAGACCCTGTCTCAAAAAAAAAAAAAAACTTTGTTTACTTGTTCAGTATTTAGTATCTATTATTTTCCAGCACTGTTGTAGGTGCTGGGAATTCAGCAGTAAAAAATGGACAAAAATTCACCAGCCTGGACGATACAGTGAGATCCCTGGCTCTACAAAAAACATTTTTTTTTGAGACAGTCTTGCTCTGTCACCTAGGCTGGAGTGCAGTGGCACAATCTCGGCTCACTGCAAGCTCCGCCTCCTGAGTTCACGCCATTCTCCTGCCTCAGCCTCCCAAGTAGCTGGGACTACAGGCACCTGCCACCACGCCCGGCTAATTTTTCTACAAAAAACATTTTTAAAGAAATATTGGCCAGGTGTGGCGGCACATGCCTATAGTCTTAGCTAAGTGGGAGACTGAAGTAAGAGGGTCATTGGAGCCCAGGAGTTCAAGGCTGCAGTGAGCTATGATCATGCCACTGCACTCCATCCTGGGTAACAGATAGAGACCCTGTCTCAAAGAAAGACAAAAATCCATGCCCCGGTATAGGGAAAACACTAAATATATTAAATACATAAACCTCAGTGCAATGACTGGAGATCCATCTCATGACAGATAATTAGAAGAGGGTGGGCATGGTGGCTCACACGTATAATCCCAGCACTTTGGGAAGCCAAGGCAGGACGATTGCTTGAGGCCAGGGGTTCACGACCAGCTTGGTCAACAGAATGAGACTCCATCTCTATAAAAAATTTAAATATTAGCCAGGTTTGGTGGTACCCCCTGTAGTCTCAGCTACTTGGGAGGCTGAAAGGGAGGATCACATGAGCCTAGGAGTTCAAAGCTGTAGATCTACCTTTAGAAAACGTATCCTAAGGTGACAGACAAGTATGCAAACACATATATGAGGATATTAACTTTAGGGTTGTTTATAATGGTGAAAAATTAGAAATAACCAACATGGACATCAAGTACTGGTTAAATGTGTAGTGGCATATCCATACAAGATAACATGTCATCAAAAATGTCCTTGTAAGCCTGTACAAAATTGTGCACAACATGTTGGGGGGGAAAAGCAATACACAAAATCAAATGATTCCAATTTTATAAATGAATATGTGGAAGACTGCTCACTAAAATATTAGATAAAGGTGACTGGTTTCTTTTCTCTTTAGATTTTTATATCTAGCTTTTATTATTTTTATAATAAATATTTCAAGCTATTTTCATTTTAGAAAACAAAAGCCACCAAAATCAAGTATTACTATCTTTATTATGGTATAGAGCAGTATTTTATACATTAGCTCATTTCATAGTAAAAACATTTATGTACAACTGTAGAGAAACTGCTGCACAGATAGCTCCAACTTAAATTAGAAAATATTTTCTTTGTAGAAAATAGTAAAAATTACAACATTTACCAAGCTAACCCAAGAAGTTCATTTAAACCAAAAAGTAGCTAAATACATTCTACATTTATAAATACAGGTTGAATTCTGGGATCCAGGAGAAACTTTAGTTTCATTTATTGAAATAGCCATGTTTTAAGTTATGTGAAGTGAAATTTCTATTAATCTTCCCTCTTACTCTTAATTTATGCCAGATTATTTTTCTTTAGGCTAAATCCATAATCCACAACAAGGTTTTAGCTGTTCTTTTCTAAAGGACGGGTACCATATCCTTTTAATCTGCTTGATAAGGTACCCATGCCTATCCAAATAACGAAATGGTTCAGTTGTTATTAAAGCATGCCTAGTATTTGGGCAAAACCAGAATCTAATAAATTACACTGTCAACTAATACCCATGGCTTGATGCGCAGCCATGAGGAAAAAGGGTAAAGTGATAAAACTGGCAAGTGGATCAAGGAATAAAAACCAAGAGAATTCTGAGACCAGAGGGCAAGAAATATCTAGTCAGGATTCAAGGACAGAACTGAAGTTCAAATACAAAAAGGATGTTGCCTCAAGGATTAGGAGCTGAGCTGGCCATCAGAGCTCCTAGTACATGGTGATCAAATAAGGGGCAGTTAGAGATAAAGACTGGATTAAGCAAGAGAAATCAGGACCTAGAAAGATTCTAGGTGCTCACAATAACTAAATGAAAACAAGACAGACCATGCGGCTTTAAACTTCCTAGCACAGTAGTTCCAGGATTCTCAGTACAGAAATAATCTCTGGAAATTAAGGCAAGAAGATAATGCCACTCTTAAGCTCCTGTGCTATGCAGAATGTTTCCCAGAGAAATAATATCTGAGAAATCAGGCAGTTATCTAGCCAAGGGCTACATCAGGTTCTTCAGTTCCCTCAAAACAACTTAATCACATACAGTTTGTCTTAAAAGGAAGCCTCCAAGCAGCTGAAACAAACTTTCAACAGAGATTCAGTTTAACAAACAGATCCTATACTGTGGCTTTAGGAACTAGGCCACTGACTACCTAAAAACCCCAGCTTGCCCACTTGAAGTTAACCTCTAGAAACATTAGTGATCTGTGAAGTTTTCACCATTAAAACAATGCTTTATCATGGAAATCATACTTGTTCTTCTCTTTGCTCTCCAGTTATGAATTTGTTACCTTTTTGCATTTGATTTTTTTCGGTGGTTTGGTTCTTTTTTTTTTTTTTTACATACTCTTGAGCAATGCTAATCTGTGTCCCCTACTCCCTTAAGTCCTTCTTGGTAAATAATGTTAATCTTCCAATAGGAAGAAGTGGAGTACATTATCATTTAAGCACCATTTATCCAGCCTACTTAGAAATAAAGCTATGGAGCCACCTTATACATTTGAAATTCCTTAAAGACCCTGGCTTTCTATTAAAATGTACTTTTATATATACTATCTATGAAGAATTCACTAAAGCATGAATCACCTTATAATGAGAAGCTAAAAATCCATCAAAACGAACATAAGTATAGGTAATCTATATCAAACATACTACATCTTCCAAGTCTAGAGCATACACTGGTATAAACTGTATTATAACCCAGATTAGTTTGAAATCTTGTTTCAAAACATTGCTCAGTATTAAGTCTCAGTAGACAATAGGACCACATGAGAAACTGTTTGGCAGGTGGCTGAGGAAACCTTAACTTCCAAAGGCTCAAAGTGGTCCTCCAGAGACTGTTACACTCCCTTAGGTATTTACTTCAGGGAAGGACACTATTAAGGGACACTTTTGAGTATAAAGACAGGTGAACTCACAAAGTATAGGCAAATACACGCTTGATTTTATCTTTTAATCTACAGATAATGCATTAGAATAAAAATGTAATGAATTCATACACCTTTCAAAAGGAAAAACTGATGAAGTAGCAATAAAGTTATAAATGATAATGATCAGATGAAATAATTTAGATGAAGCTTGTCTGTGTCTGAAAGAGACAGGGACTCGGCAAGTGGTCAAAAGGAGGCACAATGTGCTTTTAACTTTGTATGAAAAATAATGTTCAGTTCTATATTGCCAAACATCATTCTCTTTTTGCTATATAAATCTTCTATTTCTAATTATTGACCAAATGCTTTACTGAAACTCCGCTTCTGGCCTTTGTTTTGGGATCTGTTACTTTTGTTGCCACCTCCTGATCGCTGTCCTCTCGGGCCTCTACTGCCTTCCCGCTGTCCTCTGAATCTTCTGTTTCCGTCCCGCTGTCCCCTGAAGCCTCCATATCCTTCCCGTGGTCCTTCCAGCTCTGGTTGCTCTGTGGCCACAGAGAGCTGCCAGCGTCGTGAATCATGCCATTTCTCCTGTTGAGAGAATGTTTTGTTTTCATGTGCTTTAATTAGTATTCGATTTTTAAAAAGCATGAGAAAAGCAAAACATTTGCCATTTCTTCAAAGAAAAGGTGATAACATAAGTGCTTAAGAAGTCACTGGTCAAAAATAACACTGGCCAACCATCATGGTCCAAAAGCCAATGTCAATGAAGTGTGGGAAAATATAGTTTCATTATGAGAAATAGCCTGCATCACTACTTCATTTATTAAGTTATTAAACAATTTATTCAACTCAATTGCTACAGGGTATCTACAGCCAAAAGTGATAAAACAAATATATTAAGCACACATTTCTCACAGTACTGAATAAAGATGTAACAATTTTAAATGTCTATGAAAACCTGTAGGCTGGACGTGGTGGCTCATGCCTGTAATTCCAGCACTTTGGGAGGTGGGTGGATCACCCGCGGTCAGGAGTTCGAGACCAGCCTGGCCAACATGGCAAAACCCCCTCTACTAAAAATACAAAAAATTAGCCGGAGGTGGTGGTGGGCCTATAATCCCAGCTACTTGGGAAGCTGAGGCAAGAGAATCGCTTGAACCCGGGAGGCGGAGGTTGCAGTGAACCAAGATTGCACCACTGCACTCCAGCCTGGGTGACAGAGCGAGACTGTCTGAAAACGCACACACACATGCATGCACACATACACACGCACACAAAATCTGTATGACATATGTAAGTGTTAAGGGGTGGGGAGAGCTGGATATCGTTCACAACTTTGTATAAAGGAAATATAGAAACCAGGTGGGTTCAACTACAAAAATATCAGAATTAAAAAGTTAGGGGGCAATATTCCAAAATTTAATTATCAATTATCTCTTACTAAAGGAACCAGAACTATTGTTTCCCAATCTATTATTCTCTATTTTCGTAATTAACATTCTACAATTTAGGTACGTTAACTTTAAAATCTAAGGGAAAATACCTGTATTTCTGTTACTGATGCGGTAGGTACATCAAAGCAAACACCCTAGAAATCAAAGCAAATGGAAGTTAATCCAACCAACGCACATTAAAAATACTCCCTTTAAAAGACCACGTATTCTTTAAAAAAAAGAAAACAAAAAACATAAAGCAAAAAAACCACCAGGTATAATTTTAGATGAACTTTAGACCAAAGCTAATACATTATAGCTGCCAAAAGTACACTGCAGAAAGACAAGGAATATTGAAAAAAAGAACCCCAAACGATTTAGAACTTTCTAACTATAGACAGTCTTAGCTATTACACTGTGCTAACCCCCTAGTGGCTATTAACTACATTTTATTGCTGAGCAAACAGGCTTGGAAAGGTTAGCTGACTTGTCTAAGGCCCCACAGCTATTGAATGGAGCAAGTATTTAAAATCTAGTCTGTATGGCTCTAAAACCTATAGTCTAAACTATATACTGCCTTCCATCAGAAAAGCAATGCCAGCTATTCAGAATGACCTAATTAAAAGCAGAAAAACAAGTGATCTTCTATTGTTGATTTTCTGGTTTTTCTTAATTCAGCCTTCTGTAAGAGTATGAAAAAAATAATACAGGACACCATCTTTTTTTTTTTCCCTCTTAAGATAGGGTCTTGCTCTACTGCCTAGGCTGGAGTGTAGTGGTGCAATTAACAACTCACTGTAACTTTGAATTCCTACAGGTGCATGCCACTACATCTGGCTTTTTTTTTTTTTTTTTTTTTGGTACAGACAGGGTCTCACTACATTGCCCAGGCTGGTCTCAAGAATTATCTTCCCAGCTCAGCTTCCCAAAATACTGAGATTACAGGTGTAAGCCACGGCACCTAGCCAGGACACCATCTTTAATATTAAGTGCCATCCTCTCCAATCAAGGAAATCATCTAAAAATATAGTCAAACTATGTATTAACTAATACAGGCACTCCTCCCCCTGCTGTCTTCAACTGCAATATTTTATAAGGAACACCCCTTTCACCCCAAAATTTACCCAATCATAACATAGGTATCATCACCTACTGGTGGATTTTGCCATTCATGGGAATCTTCGCTTACATATTTACAAAGTAGAGTATAATCCCAGGCATTCACTGGGTATAGAGGCAATTAGAAAACAGTTTTTGCCTTTGAGTGTTCTTGAGGCTCTCCATTAGCAAACACAGCAAGGTAAAAGTTTACCTGCATCAACACGTGTCCTAAAGACTCTGAAATGCAGATAAAGACGCCCCTCACATTGCCTGGTAAGATTTAAGGCTAAGCAAAGTCATAAAAGCTACTTTGGAGGAAAAGATTTATATATATATATAAAATTTTTTTTTTCGAGACGGGGTTTCACTCTTGTTGCCCAAGCTGGAGTGCAATGGCGCGATCTTGGCTCACCGCAACCTCTGCCGCCCGGGTTCAAGTGATTCTCCTGCCTCAGCCTCCTGAGTAGCTGGGATTACAGGCATGCGCCATCATCCTCGGCTAATTTTGTATTTTTAGTAGATACAGCTTTTCTCCATGTTGGTTAGGCTGGTCTCAAACTCCCGACCTCAGGTGATCCGTCCACCTCAGCCTCCCAAAGTGCTGAGATTACAGGCATGAGCCACCGCGCCTGGCCGAAAGATTACTATAAATAGTAGGTTCAGCATGCACTGAGGATGAGATAAAACATGGTGTACTGGGCACTGCTGGAGTAAATGGTGTTGGTAGCAATGAGGTAGAAATTAAGCTGTAAGGCTAGCAAAGGCCAGGACATGAAGGATCTTATCCTCCTATGAAAGGGTTGAGACTTTATCCCACAAGTTTTGTGGAGTTGCTTAAGGAGATAAACAACATGGCTAGACATGCAATAAGTTGAAGATAAACCTGATTGGTTCACTAGGCCAGTGGAAACGTGGAAACCTGAGATCTTTTAGGGGCTTCGCCAAGTCAAAATTATTTTCATAATAATGCTGCCCTTTCCACACTCATTCCCTCAAGGTACAGTAGAGTTTCCTAGACACTATATGATGTGATAAAATCATTGCTCTGATGGCTAATGGAACATGATATTGTGTTTTAGAGTTCCAGTTTTAATTTCTAATACAGTAAGTATCAATAGATATAACCCATACAAACAAAAGCTTTTGGGGGTCCCTAACATTTGCTAAAGGGATTGTGAAACCAAAATGTTTGAGAATCCTTGTGATAGTCTATGGCATAAACCAAGAGAAGGCCTCAGAAGAAAGAACACCAGGTTTGGGAGGCAAAATTTTTCATTTTTCATTTGAATTCAAGATTCTGAATAAGTCCAGTGCTAAAATAGGATTGCTAAGAAAAAAAAAAGATTCTGAAAAAGTTACTTTAAATAACTGTTTAGGTGGAGATGTCAGGGAAGCAGCTGGATCAAGTCTGGCATTGTGAGAACGGTTCAGGCTGGAGATAGAGGTACAGCAGTTGTCAGTGGCAGAGTGGCATCTGAGGATCACAGATGAGATTACCCAGGGAAGATGAGAGAGTGAAGAGATGCAGCATCCCCACAGAACAGGAAGAACCCAAACCACACTGTTTTCCTGCCCACATAAAGCCCCATCAAGGTTACAACAGAGACCCCAGCCTTACCAGCTTTCCTTTGAGAAAAACCATTCCCTTCACTTTAGAATCAATCTCCTCGCCCAGCTGCTCTTTAAGTTCTTTCCAAGCATAACTAATATTTGGCATTTCAATTGAGCACTGCAAGATCATGGTCACAAAACCCTTACACAAGAAAGGAGAATAAAATTAAAGTGCTGAAAATAAACCTAATTGATAAATACCTGCTTTTGTGATTCTAAAATATTTCTTGAAAAGTTATTCCTAAAAAACGTATACCTCACACAAACAATTAGTAGAAACAGTCCCTGGTTTTACTTGGGGAACTCTGAGTAAGACTGGTTGATTGTACCAATGTCAATATCTTGGTGTGGTATTATAGTTTTCCAAAATATTGCCATTTAGGGAAGCTGGGCAGAGTATACAAAGGATCTCTCTGTATTATTTCTTACAGCTACATGTAAATCTACAATTATCTCAATAAAAATTTGAATTTACAGGAAAAGAAAAGCATACACCTTCTAAAGTTCCTAGGTATGCTGGCTAAATGTATTATATGCATTTATGCATGTATATGTTTGGGCTACTTTAGGATTAAAACAATTAAAAATCACATACCACAAAATTCACCATTTGAAAGTATATAATCCAGTGGTTTTTTTGTTTGTTTTAGTACATTTGTAAGATCTGCAACCAATCAGCACTATCTAAAATTTCAGAACATGATATAATCCACCCAAAAGAATCCTGCGTCCATTACTAGCTACTGCCATTCCTCCCTCCACACAGCCAGTCAGGACCACTCATATTTTCGGCCCATATGGATTTGAATGTGTATGTGTGTGTGTTTAAACATGGGAATTATTGGTTCTTTTCTTTTCTGAGACAGAGTCTCACTCTGTCACCCAGGCTGGAGTGCAGTGGCACCATCACGGATCTCTGCAGCCTCAACATCCTGGGCTCAGGTGATCCTCCCTCCTCCCATCCCAGCCTCCCAGGTAGCTGGAACCACAGCATGTCACCACGCCCAGCTAATTTTTTATTTTTTATATTTTGTAGAGACAGAGTATCACTAGGTTGCCCAAGCTGACCTCAAACTTGTAGGCTCCAGCCATCCTCCCGCCTGTGCCTCCCAAAGGGCTGGGATTACAGGCATGAGCCACTGTGTCCGGCCAGAAATTGTAAAATACAATTAATACTTTATTACTTTCATGAGAAAATGAAAACAACTGGGAAGCTTAAATGAAACTCTTTCACATCCTGCTCATACCCCAAATTATGAAGTGTCAGGAATGTGCTGCAGAACCTTACCACATTTGAGTTGATCAAGGAGCGCTGGTCTACGGACGTGGCACCTGAAATATGGGCCAGTGCTGCTGCCAGAGCTTCCACAGCTCCCTTCTCCTCTATCAGCTTCTCAGCTGATTGCTTGAAGTGACTAATGGCAGTGGGAGGCACGGAATCCAAAAGCCTGTTGTTTGAGAGTGTGTTAGGAGAAAGGATACTAGAAGTGGACAGATTTCATTTCTAAGACATCTCAAGATAAATGAATAACTTTCCAAATCGTTCACATGTGTAACACATTTATTTTGATGCAGTGTATAATAATCATATTGCTATAGTAATAAATCCATTCCTTTGACTGTATGTAATTCTAATTTATCACCTACCCCACCATTTTATCCTAAGGAAATAATAAAACGAGAAGTTCACCATGGTGTTACTTATAATATACAAAAAGTATAAATAATTTTAAAATGTGCATCATCTGGGCTGCTTATATAAGCCACAAAACAGACATAATAAAATGTCATACTACCATTAGATGTGATGATGAATAATGTCAAGAGTTTTTATACAAGAAGCATGTGTTACTTTTAGGATCAGAAAAAACCTATTTCCATTCTGAAGTTTTAAAAAAAAGCTGGGTGTGGTGGCACATGCCTGTAGTCCCAGCTACTTGGGAGGCTGAGGTGGGAGGATTGCTTGAGGCTGCAGTGAGCTATGACTGTGCCACACACAATCATTTTAAGAAACCCGTCTCTTTAAAAAAAAAGAAAATAAAAGAAATAAGAAAAAGACCTCCAAAGTCAGTTTAAAAAATGATAAGGACCTTTATGGGACTATTTGTACATTTTTTAGGGGGTCACTATTATCTTGGCAATAATAAATGTCCCATTCAAAGTTGAAAAAGATCATCCAGTAAAAGGGTAGAAAGTGATATGCAGCAGTGTCAGGGCTGGCACTCTGGAGGCTGTTTGTTGTATACCACCAGCATCTTTGTCCCATTCCCCTTCTTGACCATCTAACCCCAACTCTCCTTAACTGGCACCCAAGGGAACCCTGTCTGTAGGATACTTAAAAAAAAACATGCTATGCTAAAATAAATTTGAAAAATGCAGTTAAAATACACTCTTTCGAGAGGGCGGTGGCTCATGCCTATAATCCCAGCACTTTGGGAGGCCAAGGCGGGCGGATCACGACGTCAGGAGATTGAGACCATCCTGGCTAACACGGTGAAACCCTGTCTCTACTAAAAATACAAAAAATTAGCTGGGCGTGGTGGCAGGGGCCTATAGTCCCAGCTACTCGGTAGGCTGAGGCAGGAGAATGGCGTGAACCAGGGAGGCAGAGCTTGCAGTGAGACGAGATCGCACCACTCCACTCCAGCCTGGGCAACAGAGCGAGACTCAAAAAAAAAAAAAAAAATACACTCATCCTTCCTCTCCTCCCTTCCCTGTCTTCTTTCTTCCTTCCTTCCTTCTCTTTCTTTTTTTTTTGAGATAGTCTCACTCTGCCACCCAGGGTGGAGTACACTAGCCCAATCACAGCTCACTGCAGCCTCAACCTCCTGGGCTCATGCAATCCTCCCATCTCAGCCTCCAGAGTAGCTGGGACTACAGGCACTTGCCACCACATCTAATTTTTGTATTTTTTTTTTGTTTTTTTAAGACAGAGTTTTGCTCTTGTTGCCCAAGCTGGGGTGCAATGGCGTGATCTCGGCCCACTGCAACCTCCACCTCCCGGGTTCAAGCAATTCTCCTGCCTCAGCCTCCCGAGTAGCTGGGATTACAGGCGTGCGCAACCACGCCCGGCTATTTTTTTATATTTTTAGTAGAAACGGGGTTTTTCCATGTTAGCCAGCTGGTCTTGAAATCCTGACCTCAGGTAATCCACCCACCTCGGCCTCCCAAGGTGCTGGGATTACAGGCGTGAGCTACCGCGCCTGGCCTAATTTTTGTATTTTTTACAGAAATGGAGTTTCACCGTGTTGCCCAGGCAATCCGCCTACCCCAGCCTCCCAAAGTGCTGGGATTACAGGCATGAGCCACCATGCCTGGCCCAAAACTTTCATTTACAAAACTTTCCTGAACTATTAATATGCTGACTGACATCCAGGATTTCCTTCGATCATGGACTCCCTGTGTCTGTTTTTTAAATAAGCATTTACAGTAACTGTGGAAACCACTATAAAAATGATGCCCAAACTCAGTGGTTCTTTAACAGAGAATGTAGGTCACCACCAGGAGGCATCTGGAAAATGGTTTCTGGTTTTTATAATGCCAACCCTACTTACCCTGAGTATGCGGCACAGGGAAATCAGCCACGGATCCTAAACAGCTAAATATCCTTCCATTTGCAGGACAATCCCATAAAAAGTAATTCTCTTGCCTCCAATGACAGCAGCACCTCCATTTGACAAACTGTTAATTAACCCAATCCTCACCATCTAGACATTTACTATTAACGAAGCAATCAACTTTCATCCTACCAGGCAAGGAACTGGATTAACGTAGATTTGGAATGTAATCTGTGGTCTAATCAGCCAGTGGGTGAGAAGCACTTATACTATACCTAAGATATCCCTTAAAATATCCTAGACAAAGCAAACTATTTTAATAGTGGTTTCCTCTGGTAAACAGGATAGGACAGGGATGAGTAGAAACGAGGATATCCACTTTGTGAAATTCTACTTCAGCACTGTCTGGTTTGTTTTTTTTTTTTTGATAAACAGGTTATCAGTTAAAAAGAATAGGCTGTGCATGCTGGCTCACGCCTGTAATCTTAGCACTTTGGGAGGCTGAGGTGGGAGGACTGCTTGAGACCAGGAGTTGAGACCAGCCTGGGAAACATAGTGAGACCCTGTCTCAAAAATTTAAAAAAAAATTTTTTTTAAAGTCAAATCCTATTACTGTACAAAGACATGCAGTATTTGAACAAACACTAAAACAGACCATAGCAGTGGTAGGGAACATACCTGATGGCATCTTTGCTGGAAGCTTTTATTATTTCTGTTGCAGAAGGAACACCTATTCGTTTGAACTTAATTCCCTACAGGAAAATGAACCACAGTTTAATGTACAATGGCCATCAATTGTTTCCAATAAGATAAGCAGTCCCCTAATTTTTTAATATAGGCCAAATGTATTTATTACATTAAAAAATGAACTTTTAATTTTAGACTTACAGAAAAGCTACAAAGACAGTACAGAGAGCTCCAGGTTTCTGCTATTGTTAACATCTTACACTGTTAAGGTATATTTGTTTCAACTAAGAAACCAACATTGCTAAACTATTAATCGAACCCCAGACTTTATTCCATGTCTGTCTTTCCTTCTTTCCTTGTTTTTCATGACTTTGACAGTTTTAAGGAGTGCTGGTCAACAGTTTTGTAGAATGTCCCTCAGTTTGAGGTTGTCTGGTGTTTTCCTCATGCTCAGGGTTATATATTTGGGGGAGGAATACCCGACATGAATGCTCGCCTCACCACCTCTTATCAGGGGCACATGCCTATGTGCCTATCACTGATGATGTGACCCACGATCAGCTGGCCTAGGTAGTGTTTGTTCATCTCTCCACGGTAAAGTCCTCACTCCCCACCTTACTGTATTCTTTGAAAGCAAGTCCCTAAGTGCAGTCCACTCAAGAGGAAGCAGACGAGTTAAGCTCCTGCCAAGGGGCAAGAATCTACATACACTATTCCAATTCTCCTGGAGGAAAAATTAGTCTCTTCTCCCTTTTATCCTTTTGACATACCCTCATTCATTTGATTTTCAAGCAATTCCTACAGCCTCTCAATCTTAATTATCTCTGGTTCATATTATCATTGTCTGAAAACTGCCTTTCAAACATATGAAAACAAAATCACTGTTTTCAAATGCAAAGTAACTTCAGAATGGGCCTTTTATCACAGGACAACATATGTACCTAACAATAAGCTTTCAGTCATTGCCACACACTAGAAATAAAAATATTTTAAAGTGGATAAAAATTGAAGAAACCAAAGACTGACTTTAGAACTCAACATTTGCTTAATGAAAGGTAAGAATAGTTTTACCGCTTTTTGCTCCACTTGTACTAATTGATATTCTTCCTTGTGCTGATAAAAGCAGATGCACACCCCCGTCCTTCCAGCTCTGCCTGTCCGCCCGGATCGATGAATGTAGGACTCTACATCCTATTGAAGTAAAATACATGAGTAACACTAAAACAAAAAAGAGAGACAAACACCTGAGTAGCCTACGCAGGTCAGTGAACACTAGCAATTGTGGTTATAAGCCTGGGGACATGAGGAAGAAGGTCCCTTAGCACTTCAATTTAAAGACCTCTGGCAATTTTTAAAGCTTCTAGAACAGTGGTCCCTGTCCTGCAGGCAAACTTACAAAGAGCATTGTCTAAATAGTGCTTGTCCATTACAGGCATATATGTAATTCCAATTTTCAGTCTTCCAGTAGACACACTGAAAAGATTTCTTCAAGAAGCTTAATGTATTTTAACTCAATATATCAAGTCTTTTTTTTTTCTTTTGAGACAGAGTCTCGCTCTGTCACTCAGGCTGGAGTGCAGTGGCATGATCTCAGCTCACTGCAACCTCCGCCTCCTGGGTTCAAGTGATTTTGCTGTCTCAGCCTCCCAAGTAGCTGGGACAACAGGCATCTGACACCAGGCCTGGCTAATTTTTGTATTTTTAGTATAGACAGGGTTTCACAGAGTTTCGCCATGTTGGCCAGGCTGGTCTCGCACTCCTGACCTTAAGTGATCCATTTGCCTCAGCCTCCCAAGGTGCTGGGATTACAGGCACGAGCCACCATGCCTGTCAATATATCCAAGTCTTATCATTTCAATATACTATCTACACAAACCAGGGTACCAATGCAATATTTTGTATTTTTTCCATTAAGTCTTCAAAATCCAGACCACATAATAAAAAGTTATGCACTATGTATTTTACACTTGCAGTACACAGATCAATTCAGATCACCTACATTTCAAGTGCTCAACACAGCTAGTGGCTACCATATCAAAAAGTCTAAAGGCTCGTGAAACAATGTTTATACCACACACTCATGAGACTTCCTTTTTAAGAATTGGTGAATTCATAGTCTTCAGTTATTTTTCCCCATTGTTGTAAGCAGCCTTTAACCGTGGGGGATTTGCCAATTTGGGTGAGATTTTGTGGTCTTCATGTTGGAAGTGATTGGAATACCTTTAGAACAACCTTTATTTACATGAAGAACTATCCACATCAAGTAAACTATGCTTCAGGGTCCTCCTTGAGAGGTTCCTATAACTCACAAAGCTAAGCATCTCTAACCAGAGGTTAATTACAGGCTCTTTCTCTCCCCTGTCCTCTAGGCTCATGCATTTATCTATCTTACTTACCCCTATCCCATCTATGTCCTTCCACCCATTCTCAAGGTTTGGCTCAAAAATCACACTATATCCCAAAGTCACCTTTTGAACCTCTGTCTGCTGATTGCACTTCTACTCAAGTGTCAGTTCTGAGGGGGGTGTCTCATAACAGGTTCATTCTCAAAATCACCCTTAGCATCCCAGCACTCAAAAGATAGCTATATACTAATGATATGAAAGTAAATAATACAATTTCCAATTTGTTTTAATACCCCAAAGAAACAAAACAAAATAAAATCTAAGCATAAAGCACATACCTTTGGTGGAGAGCTTTGTATAACCAAATCAACCTCAGGGATGTCTAACCCACGTGCAGCAACATTGGTTGCCACCAAAACTCCAAAACTACCATTTCTAAAACCTTTCAGGGTGATTTCCCTTTGCTTCTGTGGAATGTCTCCATGCAAGGACTGAGCATCCTGCCAATAAATAAATGGATGTAAGAACACCAGCTCCAATAATACAAGTACTTTTTCTCTTCATCAGTTACGCCTGTAAAAGACATTCATATTTTGGTGATATGCCTGTTGAAAACATTACAAAGGGGAAAATGTGTCTTGAATGGATAAGCCTCAATATTATTTCCAAACCCGCAGTTATCAATTCCAACTGTATCCAACTTTACTTATTGAAGTTGAGGATATGAGACAAGAGTGATCAAACCTATTTTATCAGTGTAACCTTAGGTCTGAGCCACCCTTTCCTCATTTGTGCGATGAGATGCCATGACATGCACACTCTGATCATTAGAAAGAAGTGAGGCCAGGTGCAGTAGCTCATGCACTTGGGAGGCCCAGACAGGCAGATTGCTTGAGCCTGAGGTTTGAGACCAGCCCGGGCAATATGGCAAGACTCGGTCTCTACTAAAAATTAAAAAAAAAAATTTTTTTTTAAATAAAATTAGTGGAGGGTGGGTAGGAGAGCATCAGGTAGAATAGCTAATAAATGCTGGGCTTAATACCTAGATTATGGGATGATCTGTGCAGCAAACCACCTTGGCATACATTTAGCTATGTAACAAACCTGCACATCCTCACATGTACCCCTGAACCTAAAAGCTGAAGATTAAAAAAGAGTCTTCCCAATTAGATAGTAGTGACTGTGGCACAACCTCATGATTATGCTAAAAGCCACTGAAATGTACATTTTTAAATGGTAATATGTGGCACATGAATTATATCAATAATAAAACACCATCCAGAAAAAAAAGCCAGGTATGGTGGTGCATGCTACCTGGAGGTTAAGGCTACAGTGATCCGAGATCACACCAATGCACTTCACTTCAGCCTGGGCAAAGGGAGTGAGACCCTGTCTCCAAAAAAAAAAAAAAGGTAGGCCAGGCGCAATGGCTCATGCCTATAATCCCAGCATTCTGAGCAGCCGAGGCAGGTGGATCACTTGATCACTTGAGGTCAGGAGTTCGAGACCAACCTGGCCAACATGGTGAAACCCCATCTGTACTAAAAATACAAAAATTAGCTGGGCGTGCTGGCACATGCCTGTAATCCCAGCTACTCAGGAGGCTGAGGCAGGAGAATTGCTTGAACCCAAGAAGCGGAGGTTTCAGTGAGCCAAGATCACACCATAGCAGTCCAGCCTGGGCGAAGAAGCGAGACTCCGTCTCAAAAAAAAAAAAATTAGCCAGGCGTGGTGGTGCCCACCTGTAATCCCAGCTACTTGGGGGGCTGAAGTGGGAGAATCACTTGAACTTAGGAGGCAGAGAGCCCAGATTACACCACTGCACTCCGGCCTGGGTAATAGAGTGAGACTCTGCCTCAATTAAAAAAAAAAAAAAAGTAGCTTCCTCTCATTTCTAAACTAAACTAAACTAAACTGGTATTCACTGAATGAATGAAAATCAGACCAAGAGCAGATATGCCCAAGGTGAAGATTTGTTGATATCCCCAGCTTTGCTGGCATAAGAGGAAGGACCAACCTGCTTTATAGCTGAATTCTGGGACAGCTCCTGGGCTTCTTTCTTGGTTTCACAAAAGACGATAGTGCGTCCTTGATGACCACTATATACTCGGATGACATCCCCAATAACTGCTGCCCTCTGAGTCCAGTGGCACTTAATAGCCAGATGCTTATATAAGAAGAAAAAAAACATCTACTTAGTAAAGCTTTGCTGGAAACTAAAATCACAACACAATGATGAGTGAGCACAACACTAATGTTCTAATGTCTTGCTCCTGGAAACAACTACTCAAGCCTAATAAGAGCTGTCTGCAGCCACCACTGAGAGAAAAAAACCTAAATAAGCCAGTAAAGCAGAAAGCAACATGATCTGCCCATCTCCCCATGCCTCTCCCCTTTCTCTAAAGAGCATCTAACTTCTTTATTTTCTGACAACCAGGAAAATGCAGGAAATGCCATTCCCTAGCTTTCTACAGGAAACCAAATAACCAACAAATTTCTGTATGTTTTGCCCTTTCATTTACTTAAAAACCCAATCTGTAGTAGATTAATTTATACAGGTCTGTTCCTCAGTGAAATTAATTCATCTAGGTATCAGAATCGAAGGTGAAATTTTAAACTTCAACACTTTTAAGCTTAAACACAAAGCACTAGATTTCTCTGCTGCCCTCTAATGTTTAAATTTTAAGTGTGATTTATGTTTACATAACTCAGATAGATTTAAGTTCCAAATCATTCTGAAATGAAATGAGGCCATCGATGATGAAATTTTAAAAACACAGCTATCAGGCCAGGCGTGGTGGCTCACACCTGTAATCCCAGCACTTTGGGAGGCCGAGGTGGGCAGATCACGAGGTCAAGAGATTGAGACTATCCTGACCAACATGGTGAAACCCTGTCTCTACTAAAAATACAAAAATTAGCTGGGCGTGGTGGTGCATGCCTGTAGTCCCAGCCACTCAGGAGGCTGAGGCAGGAGAATTGCTTGAACCCGGGAGGTTGAGGTTGCAGTGAGCGGAGATTGCGCCACTGCACTCCAGCCTGGTGACAGAGCGAGACTCCATCGCAAAAAATAAAAATAAAAATAAAAACACAGATATCATATACAGCTCAAATAGAAATATCTTTCCTTGGCTTTTCACATGGATTTAGTATTTATCTGGAAAAAGAATATTTGCCAGTCTTAATACTAACAGACAAGAAAAAAATAATATACAATTTTATATTCTGGCAACTAAGTAAATAATTTACCTCCACAGTTATTGCCGTTTTCTGAGTCTTTTTACCAATCAGGTCCACCTGTTCATATGTAGATTTCATGTATTTCTTGGCAACATTAAATACCCAATGAGGGCAAGTTGCAGAAAAAAGCAATGTTTGGGGATTGTCTTCAGAATCTTTGAGGAGGGGGAAAAAAAAGTCAATATGAATAATCCAAACAAGCCTACATAGTATTCCACCTAACCTAATACTTCTACAGTCCATCAACGTTCACCAGCAACCACCTGAGGCCAAGTCAGGCACTGAGGACACAAAACTGGAAGACAGAGGTTCCCCAATGGGCAAAGAAATACCGCTAGGTAATTTATCTAAAAGATCCTTAAAATAGTGAAAGTACTTTAAAGTTATTTTGCTTTCTGACCATTAGGCTTTTGAATTACAAACGAAATCTATTCTAAGATTTCTATTCTCAATATTTTATGAATTTAGAATTCTTGTCCAATCATTGAGTCCAGCTACTATTTTTGTTTGTTCAATTCTACTTAAGAGTGCCATCACATTCTCAAACATTCCAAATAGAAGTGTGGTAGAATCCTTCTGGAGAGAATTTGACAGTGTATATTGAGGAGCATGAATTATTTACACTTTTAAGCTCAGTAATTCCACTTCTGGAAATCTATCCTAAACAACCAATTCCAGGCCAGGCACAGTGGCTCATGCCTGTAATTCCAATGCTTTCAGAGGTGGAGGTAGGAGGATCACTTGAGGCCAGGAATCAAGACAAGCCTGGGCAACACAGTGAGACCCTGTCTCTGTGAATAATAAAAACATTCGCCAGGCATGGTGGCGCACGCCTGTAGCCCTAAGCTACTCAGGAAGCTGAGGCCCAGCAGTTTAGGGATGCAGTGAGCTATGATGGTGCCACTGTACTACAGCCTGAGTGACAGGGTGAGGGCCTATCTTAAAAATAAAAAAAGGGTGGCCACGGTAGAGCACATCTGTAATCCCAGTACTCTGGGAGGCCAAAGTGGGAGGGAGGATCACTTGAGTCCAAGAGTTCAAGACCAGCCTGGACAGCATGGTGAAACCCAGCTCTACAAAAAACAGAAAAATTAGCTGGGCATGGTGGTGCACGTCTATAGTCCCAGCTACTCGGAGGATCGCTTGAACCTGGAAGGTGGAGGTTGCAATGAGCCAAGATCCCACCACTGCACTCCAGCCTGGGTGACAGATTTAGACCCTGTCTCAAAAAAAAAAAAAAAAAAAAAAAAAAATTCCAGATATTGAGGTGAGAAGCTATCTGTATAAAAGTGGCTAAACAGAATTATTTATATTGAATAAAAATCAAAATAGGCAAATGGTAGAATTAAGTCATGGCCAACCACTTCATACAGTATTTTTGCTGAATTTTTATATGTATAGTCAGAGTATAATCAACACATATACACAATAAAATGCAAAACATCAGGAATACACCAAAAGCAGACCACATCAAGATGACAGAAGATGGTATTTTTCTTCTTTTACTTTCCCAAGTTTTCCCCATTGTGGTAATATGATAAATCATGACTTTTTTTTTCCTCACCAGCTTTAATCCCAGAGTAATGACTTTTTTTTTTTAATCCAAGTTTCTACATAAAATAAGCCCCCTTCCAATTTCCCAAGGCTTTATTCATCTCTTAGAAAACTACTTAGTCACCAGGCCAGGCGCAGTGGCTCATGCCTCTAATCCCAGCACTTTGGGAGGGTGAGGCAGGCGGATCACTTGGGGCTGGGAGTTTGAGACCAGCCTGGGCAATATGGCGAAACCCCACCTCTACTAAAAATACGAAAATTAGCCAGGCGTGGTGGCAGGTGCCTGTAATCCCAGCTACTAGGGTGGCTGAGGCATGAGAGTCACTTGAACCCAGGAGACAGAGGTTACAGTGAGCCGAGACTATGCCACTGCACTCCAGGCTGGACAACAGAGTGAGACAGTGAAACTCTGCCTCAAAATAAATAAAGACAATTATTTAGTTACCACCCTTCCTTTGGTATTTTTTATCAGCTTCTTGAATTTGTGGATTACCTTTCTTGTACGCCACACTTAAAATCTCTTCCACTTGATCAGCAAATCCCATATCCAACATCTGGTCCACTTCATCCAGGACAACATGCTTAAGTTTGGTGAGATCTAGTTTGCCATTCTGTATGTGGTCTTTGATACGACCTGGTGTTCCAACCAGGATATCAATCCCATTCCTCATGCGTTCAACTATAAAAAACAATGACAAGATTTGCTGGGTTTTTAGTAAGTACTTTCATCTGTCTGGGGTACCACAGTTAACTGTATTGTTACTCTAAAATATTTGTTAAATACCTACAAGTACAAAGTAATATGCTAAGTAATAATGATAAAGATACTCATGGCACTCCTAATCTAGTGGGAAAAACATGAGAAGTGAAAAATATCAACAAAATTTAAAGCACCCAATTATAGTAAATATTTGAAATGACAGTCTAGTGTACAAAGTGACATAAAAGAAATATGCAGCCAGGCGTGGTGGCTCACGCCTGTAATCCCAGCACTTTGGGAGGCCAAGGTGGGTGGATCATGAGATCAGGAGTTCAAGACCAGCCTGGCCAACGTGGTGAAACCCCATTTTTACTAAAACTACAAAAATTAACCAGGCGCAGTGGCGGGCGCCTGTAATCCAAGCTACTCGGGAGGCTGAGGCAGGAGAATCGCTTGAACCTGGGCAGCAGAGGTTGCAGTGAGCCAAGAGCACGCCACTGCACTCCAGCCTGGGCCACAGAGTGAGACTGTCTCACAAAAAAATGATAAATAAATAAATAAATAAGAAAGAAAGAAATATGCACTACTGGAGGACAATAGCACCAGGAAAGAAATTACTTCCGGCTGGGCACGGTGGCTCACGCCTGTAATCCCAGCACTTTGGGAGGCTAAGGCTGGCAAATCACGAGGTCAGGAGTTCGAGATCAGCCTGGCCGATATGGTGAAACCCCATCTCTACTAAAAATACAAAAATTAGCCAGGCGTGGTAGCCTCCCGGGTTCACGCCACTCTCCTGCCTCAGCCTCCTGAGTAGCTGAGACTACAGGTGCCTGCCACCACGCCCGGCTAATTTTTTGTATTTTTAGTAGAGACGGGGTTTCACCGTGTTAGCCAGGATGGTCTCGATCTCCTGACCTCGTGATCCGCCTGCCTCAGCCTCCCAAAAGTGCTGGGATTACAGGCATGAGCCACTGTGCCCAGCCAAAACTATGATTTTTTTAATTCCTTAAATCCCTTCCTAATTTATACATCTGCTCTAATAATAAAGCTCCAAGGCCTTGAACTGGGAAGTAATGGAATACAAGAGCAGAGACTGTAACATTTGGCCCCTGAGCCCCAAGGAAAGAAAGCCTGCCTACATCAAGAAAGAAGAAACCATGCAGAAAGAGGGACAGACCCAAGGTCCTGACAGACAAGAGTAACCTTGAATTCTGACTTCCTATTTCCTAGAGCCCAAATGGACTGTCTTTTTGAGTTCAATAATAAGTTACCTTTGTAGCCCCTAGATAAATATAGATAGATAAAAGTCCTAAGAACCATATATAGGATTTGCCTATCATCAAGCAGGATCATGTTCTTGACCACGTTTAAACAATGGCAAAAGAAAATCCCCATAAATGACTATCCTATGTAGAGAAGCCAGATGTCAAGGTGAAAAGAAATCCAATCAGAGCAGTCAACAATGGGTGGCATTATACTTCCCTCACTTTTTCAATGTACTCACATTGACCTCCATAGGGAGTTCCACCATAAAAACAAGCCACTGACAGCTTTTTTGTGATGTCACTGAAGTCTTTGCTTACTTGATTTGCCAACTCTCTTGTAGGTGCAAGAACCAGTACCTGATAAAGAAAAATAATTGAATTCAAATTACTGTGTAGTATTTGTTTCTTAATCTAGTCCTTAAAGAACAGCATTCCAGCAAAAGAACGACTTGAACAAGGTCTCACACTGATGATGACAATAACATTAGCTAATATTTTTGTCTAATAGATCTTAGACTCTACTAAATTCTTTATATGTATTATACTGATTTAATTCTCGCAACCTTTTGAGCTAGGTATTAGAGGATAAATAACTTAACTAAGCCCCAAAGGCTAAGAAGGAGCTGAGCCTTCAAGCAATTGGGCTCCAAAACCTATAGTCTTAACCTCTACAGTAAAGAAAATTTGAAGCAGAACAAAGTCAGAGAAGTAAGGTAGAGCCAACAATGTAAGGGGCGCTTTGAATCCTAGAGCAATATGAGTTTGATCTATATATATATATAAAAAACATGAAACTGCTGGCCAGGCGCAATGGCTCATGCCTATAATCCCAGCACTTTGAGAGGCCAAAGTGGGTGGCTTACTTGAGGTCAGGAGTTCAAGACCAGCCTGGCCAACATGGTGGAAGCCTATCTCTACTAAAAATACAAATGAGCCAGGTGTGGTGGCTCACACTTGTAATCCCAACTACTTGGGATGTTGAGGCGGGAGGATCGCTTAAACCTGCGAGGCAGAGGTTAAGACTGCACCACCACACTCCAACCCGGGCGACAAAGCAAGACTTTGTCTCAAAAAAAAAAAAAAAAGTCCAGGTGCAGTGGCTCACGCCTATAATCCCAGCACTTTGGGAGGCTGAGGTGGGTAGATCACTTGAGCTCAGGAGTTAAAGACCAGCCTGGCCAACATGGTGAAACCCCATCTCTACTAAAAATACAAAATTAGCCAGGCATGGTGGTACACACCTGTAATCCCAGCTACTTGGGAGGCTGAGGCAGGAGAATCGCTTGAACTGCTACAGGTCCTCAAAATAGGGTAATGGTATGAAACTAATATGATTCAAGAACACCTAATACATTCATCTAAAAAATATTTAATGACTACCTACTATTGGCCAAGCACTATTCTATGTGCTAGGGATACAGCAGTAAACAAATTAACAAAGGGGGAACATGGACACTGGAAGGCCAGTGAGCAAGTGAGGTTAGGCCAGAAAGACAACTGCAAGAACCCACAGCCAAAGTGACAACATGGGCATTTGCAGTCATTTCAATGAGGTTAATGTTTGTTAAATGTCAAGTTCTCTAGAAATGAGCCCAATGGACTCACCCTAATATGGGGTCTTGGCCTTTTCACCTCTGACTTGCCCTTCTTTCCAGTCATGCTTTTTTTTTTTTTTTTTTTTGAGACGGAGTCTTGCTCTGTTGCCCAGGCTGGAGTGCAGTGGCGCGATCTCAGCTCACTGCAAGCTCCGCCTCCTGGGTTCACGCCATTCTCCTGCCTCAGCCTCCCAAGTACCTGGGACTACAGGCGCCCGCCACCACGCCCGGCTAATTTTTTGTATTTTTAGTAGAGATGGGGTTTCACGGTGTTTGCCAGGATGGTCTCGATCTCCTGACCTTGTAATCCGCCCGCCTCGGTCTCCCGAAGTGCTGGGATTACAGGCGTGGGCCACCGCCCATTCATGCTTTTCTACCAAAAATGCTTTCTCCATCTAGGCAAAAATGGTCAGACACTTGACCAAAGCTATAAGCCCCAGGGACATCTAAGGGTTTGAAGGAAATATGATGAGCATTAATTATATAGATGATCAAAACTGTGGGAAAAATTAAAACACTGAAATATACAGAGAATGATCTGTATATATTAATTATTAAATATAAAAGAATTGTCCTGGATTACTTTCACATAAAGATCAACAGTAAATAGAATGGGTGAATATAAGAACACAATACAAAATAGTAGGGTATGTACACAATGCCCAAGTGGTGTTTTTTCCTGTGCTGACTGAGAGCCCTTGTATTTAAGACAGTTACCTGAGGGGGACGGCCTCTCTTCCTGTCTTGCAGTTCCCCATGAAGTTTCTCAATCAAAGGGATGGCAAAGGAGAATGTCTTCCCAGTTCCTGTCCGTGCCTGTGCAATTAAGTCCTTCCCGCTGTAAACATGATGGAATGTCTTTGCTTGTATAGGAAATAAGAAGGTCACTCCTCGGCCTATGAACAAATTAACTGTGTTATCTCACACTGCAATTCTTAAAATATTAGCCATACTGACATACTGAAGTATATTACTCATGCTTCTGGTCCTATAGAACTAAGGAATTCTACCTTCTGGTCAACATCTACAAAGTTAGGCTCAAATACATATATTTTTTAAGAGACAAGGTCTTGCTTTGTCGCCCATGCTGGAGTACAGTGGTGTGATCATAACTCACTTGCAGCCTTGAACTCCTGGGCTCAAGTGATCCTCCTGCCTCAGACTGATAGACAGCTGGGATTACAGGTGCAAGCCATCATACCTGGCTCAGAAATATTCTGATAGTAAAGAATCTGCTTGACTGAAAAATATCAACAAACTGTAAAGCATCCAATTATAGTAAATATTTGAAGTCTTATCCATAAGCCTGAAAATCTGGTGCTTTGCAATGCAACTGTGCTGCTCCTGATTTAGGAAGCACCTACTTGAGTAACTGTGACTCCAGCTACTTCAGAAGCAGATTATTAAATGAATTCTGGGTTTACGCCTACAAATTAGGCTAATTAATCTAGAGATGCCTCAGAAGTGAAAGAGATAAAACACTAACATGGCATCACCTAATTGCTTAATTTCACCTGCACCATTAGTCATTACACTTCTGAATACATACTGTATTAAATACAATTTTTTTTGAGACAGGGTTTCATTCTGTCACCCAGGCTGGCGTGCAGTGGTGTGATCACAGTTCACTGAAGCCTTGAACTCCTGGGCTCAAGCGATCTTCCTTCCTCAGCCTCTGGAGTAGTTAGGACTATAGATGTGTGTTACCACGTGCCCAGCTAATTTTTAAACTTTTTGTCGGGACAGGTTCTCACTATGTTACCCAGGAAGATCTCAAACTCCTGGCCTCAATCAATTACAGGTGTGAGCCACCACAGAAGGCCTGAAGAAATTTTAACTACTTGTTTAAGAAGCATGAAGAATCATCACTACTATAGTACTATATTGAATACACAGGCCTACTTCATTATATGACTGCATATATCAGCCTACAATAAGAATACATCCTGGTTCATCTTAACAAAAACAGTGGAGTGCTTCTGTTAAAATAATACGTTCTAACATCATATGATATTTCCAAGAACATTACCTTTGAGAAGCTTAATAGTTTCTTCAGATATGGGAAAATTAGAGAAAGCACCTTCTTTTTGTTCCACAGGTATTTCCTATCAAGTAAAGGGCCACAGAAAGAAATCAATAATCACCTACACAAATTAATAGAGAATCTTCTGAGAAAGAGACAAAACAAGCTATCCTAAAGCAATTCTTCTAAACACATCACTTTAAAAATCAACCAAAAAGACACAAAAACCTTGATAGGTAAATCGAGATCTGAAAAGGAAGCATTGTCATAAATCTATAAAACCTCAACAAAAGAAAAATCTGAGGCAAATATATACTGGGTATATTATGTGTGACTAGATCTCAACTAAGATCTACTCCATAACCATAACCAACAATACACTGTTGGAAATGTCATTAGCCCTCTTCCAAAGCAGCATCTCTCGTAAACACACATCCATATAAAATGAACAAACGTTTTATAAGGTAGCAGTCACTGTGGCATTATTTGATAGTAAGATATCTGAATGCTCAATAAAAGTAGTAAGTAGATTTCAAGACATTTATATGAAGGATTATGTAACCATTAAGCGTACTTAATGAGGAAAATGCTTAGATAGAAACAGAAAAGTCAAGATACAAGATTGCATAGTACAATCCTAATCTGATTAAAAATAATAGATGCATATACTAAAAGTACTACAAGGAAACACCAAAAATTAACAAGATTACTTCTGTACTTGAAAAGTACAGGTATTAATATTTACTAAATGAATGGTGAAATTCCAGGAAGCATTTCTTTCTTTTTGCAAAATGTCTGCATTTTCTATTTTCTCTGGATCACATATTTTTTATAATCAGGAAAAAAATTACAAATGTTGACCATGATCTATAGCAAAAAGAAAATTCATTAGAATTAGTATTTTTCAGCTGGGTGTGGTGGCTTGTGCCTGTAATCCCAGCTACTCAGGAGGCTTAGGCGGGATTATTGCTTGAGGCCACAAGTTCTAGACCAGCCTGGGCCACGCAGCGAGATCTCATGTCTAAAAAAAAATTTTTTTAATACAATTAGTATTTTTCTTTCATAACTGAGTTTCTGAAAGATAAAAGAATTAGGTTCTGGACAGACATTTTATCATCCTGTTCAACTCCAGGATGATTACTTAATGGCCTAACCAAAAGGACTTAAAATCAACCTTTTCAGTAATTCCAATAATTTATTTGGTTAAACCCCTCGGAGGGAAACTAGGGCCCATTTACAAAACTGTATCTCTTCTGTTGACTGACTTGCAAATAAGCAGACCAAGACTCTCCCTAAGCTTAAACAGTATCTGCTTATTTGTAAAGGAGGCATTGTGACACTATGCTAATTTTTTTTTTTTTTTAAAGACAGAGTCCGCTGGGAACAGTAGCTCATGCCTGTAAACCCAGCACTTTGGGAGGCCCAGGCGGGCAGATCACCTGAGGTCGGGAGTTCGAGACCAGCCTGGCCAACATGGTGAAAGCCCGCCTCTACTAAAAATACAAAAAATTAGCCAGGCGTATTGGCACACACCCATAATCCCAGCTACTAAGGAGGCTGAGGTAGGAGAATCACTTGAACCCAGGAGGCAGAGGTTGCAGTGAGCTGAGATCGCGCCACTGCACTCCAGCCTAGGTAAAAGAGCGAGACTCCATCTCAAAAAAAAAATAAAAAAGACAGAGTACTCTTAGCTGAGCCACCGTGCCCTGTCGTGTGCTAATTTTTAAGATGAAGTCCCACTCAGCCTAAGGTATCCCCCAACCCACAAGGTGCTGACACATCACATTTTCTCCTACTATTGAAGAGTACATATAGCAGTTACCTACTTATTTAGCTGAAACAACAATGAAAGATATCTTCTACCCAATGAAATGCAAATGTACCTGCTCTATCTCACTGTTACTTTCTTCACTGGCAGCTTCACTGGGGTTACAGTCAGGTTCAGGATGAGGAAATCCATTCTTCAGTTTGAGGCTTTTCTCTCCAGTTTCTCCATTCATTTCCTTTTCTTTCTTCATCTTCTTGGGCTTAGGAGCATCTATTTCCTCCTCAGCAGGCTCCTCATTTTTTATCACTTTTTTGGTTTTAGAAGAAACCACTTTCTTTTCAATGGGCTCCTTTTTCTTTCTCAAACTTTTGGTTTTAGGAGAAACGTCATTTTGAGATGGCTCCTCTTTCTTTTTTGCCTTTTTGGATTTAGGAGAATTCATGTCAACTTCTGAAGGCTCTGCTTTCTTTTTAACTTGTTTAGCTTTGGGGGAAACAGTTTCTTCCTCTTCTGCTATCTCTTCAGTCTTATCAGATTTTGGCTTCTCTTTTTTCTCTTTCTAAGAAAAATTTATAAGGAAAATACAAACACTGAATAAGGCATTTATACATTTGCAACATTCATCAATTCCAGATTATTTCAAGATCATTTTCAACTTTAAAAAATACAATTTTGGGGCATTTCAACATTTGTACTTTCACGCTGTGATAAGGTAAAAATCAAAATAGTAAGCTTTTTCTAAAATCACTTCTTAGCTATATATAGAGATGAGTATATTTTCTAAGATAGTTTCACTATCTTGGAAAATGAAGAGTGCCCCTTAGTAACTATTCAACTCACGTGGGTCAAACAGTTACAAAACAGATTTTCTTTTTTGAGACAGAGTCTCGCTCTGTCGCCCGGGCTGGAGTGAAGTGGCACAATCTCAGCTCACTGAAACCTCCACTCCCGAGTTCAAGTGATTCTCATGCCTCAGCCACCCGAGTACCCGGGACTACAGGTGCGCACCACCACACCCAGCTAATTTTTGTATTTTTAGTAGAGGCGGGGTTTTCCCATGTTGCCCAGGCTGGTCTCAAACTTCTGAGCTCAGGCAACCCACCCACCTCGGCCTCCCAAACTGCTAGGATTACATGAGCCACCGTGCTTGGCCTATAAACCAGATTTTCATAAGGGATTTGAAATAAGGGATTTGGATAAGCTCATGGGATACTCCAACAGGCTCCAAACTCAATACTATAAAAAGTCCAAATTCTATTCCAACAGAATAAGGCCATGTATCTACAGATTGATGATGTTAAGCAGGTTTCTTTTCTTTCTTCCTGCTAAAATCCCAGGTAAAACAACAGGGATTTTTTTTGTTTTTTTAAGAGACAATTTCACTTTTTCACCCAGGTTGTGGTACAGAGGCATGATCATAGCTCACTGCAACCTCTAACTCCAAAACAGGAATTCTGCACTTTGCGTATCTCACAAGAGCAAATGAATTTATATAAAGACAGTTTAGGGCCAGATGCAGTGGTTCATGCCTGTAATCCCAGCACTCTGGGAGGCCAAGGCAGGAGGATTGTTTGAGGCCAGCAGTTCCAGGCAAGCATGGACAATATAGCGAGACCCCGTCTCTATTGAAAAAGTTTAAAAATTAGGCCAGGCGCAGTGGCTCACGCCTGTAATCTCAGGACTTTGGGAGGCTGAGGAGGGCGAATCACGAGGTCAGGAGAAGGAGACCATCCTGGCTAACACAGTGAAATCTCATCTCTACTAAAAATACAAAAAAATCAGCCAGGCATGGTGGCACGCACCTGTAGTCCCAGCTACTCAGGAGGCTGAGGCAGGAGAACTGCTTGAACCCAGGAGGCGGGGGTTGCAGTGAGCTGAGATCATGCCACTGCACTCCAGCCTGGGCAACACAGCAAGACTATCTCAAAAAAAAAAATATATTTTTTAAATTAGCCAAGTGTAGCGGCACACACCTATACTCCTAGCTACTTAGGAGGCTGAGGTGGGAGGATTGCTTGAGCCCAGGAATTCAAGGTTGCAGTTAGCTATAATCATGCCACTGCACTCTAGCTTGGGTGACAGTAAGACTCTGTCTCTACAAAAAATAAAAGGGCAGGATGCAGTGGCTCACACCTGTAATCCCAGCACTTTGGGAGGCCGAGGTGGGCGGATCACCTGAGGTTGGAAGTTTGAGACCAGCCTGACCAACATGGAGAACAAGCCTGGGCAACGAGAGCAAAACTCCATCCCAAAAAATAATAATAATAAATAATAAGGCCGGGCGCAGTGGCTCACGCTTGTAATCCCAGCACTTTGGGAGGCCGAGGCGGGCGGATCACAAGGTCAGGAGACCACGGTGAAACCCCGTCTCTACTAAAAATACAAAAAATTAGCCGGGCGTGGTGGTGGGCGCCTGTAGTCCCAGCTACTTGGAGAGGCTGAGGCAGGAGAATGGCGTGAACCCGGCAGGCGGAGCTTGCAGTGAGCTGAGATTGCGCCACTGCACTCCAGCCTGGGTGACAGAGCGAGACTCCGTCTCAAAATAATAATAATAAATAATAAAATAAATAAAAGAGACACTTTACGAAACAAAAAGTTATAAAAACTCAGTCTATCACCCATGTGTAAAAAAGATGTGCTTAATTTAAAATAAAGTAAGTTACAAGAATATGGAAGGAGTGACACCTTAGAACCAAGTAAGACATGACTGTGGCTCCTATTTGAACTTTCTGACCCTCTACAACTTTTCATACTACTGAAAACAATTAGACATGTGTTGTAGCCTCCTTAGAAGCCTGCTCTGGCAGAGCCCCAGAACAATCTTGGAAGTACATATTACGCTGAATTCTGCCTCCCGGAAACTTCAGGCCTGGTCTCTGTTCTCAAATCACAGATTAAGAATAAGCTCCTTGCCAACAAAAAACAAGCTAGTCTCCTTCCAAAATTTTAATTTGTTTTCATCCCTTGGTTCCACCAAATAAGACTGAGTTTCCCATCCTGGTGGTCTCTTTTGGAATATAACAGAGTTTGGTCATGTACCTCTGGATTTGAGCATGCCAAATTGAACGCAATTGACTGATGCAATGTAAACCAGGACCACGACCTTCTTGCACCTGAGTACAAATCTGCCGCGGCTTCCTACAATTCTAAAATATTGCTATTGTAAGAACTCCATATCAAAAGACAGAAAAACCAACAAGGAAAGTTAATTCTAAGTAGCGTACAACCTAAGTTCAAGGACAATCTTTGTTCCCACTGACTTGATTTCAGAACAGAGACTCAGTCACAAGTTAAATCACTAGGAAGCAACAGCAAAGCAGCGGACAGCTATCAAGGTTAAAATTACTGCACACTGCTGGCCTATATAAAAAATATGGTGTACACTCAGCACCGCAACACATGCCTTTATATTTCCATGGGAAATCTAGTCAACTCATGTGGGTCAAACAGTTGTAAAACAGATTTTCTTAAGAAGAACTGAATTACGTCACCTTCTCAGGGCGGCTTACCGGAAAACAAACTCTACTTCCCTTACTAGAGTTTAAAAAGTCACTAAAGACGCGGCCCACGTGCGAAGATGAAGTTAAGATCTCTCCAGTCTACTCTAAAGCTCCAGTGCCCACTTTTTTTTGTTGTTGTTGTTGAGATGGAGTTTCGCTCTGTTGCCCAGGCTGACCTGCAGTGGCGCGATCTCGGCTCACCACAACCTCCGCCTCCCGGGTTCAAGCAATCCTCCTGCCTTAGCTTCCCGAGTAGCTGGGACTACAGGCGCGCGCCACCATGCCCGGCTAATTTTTGTATTTTTTAGTCGAGACAGGGGTTTCACTATGTTGGCCAGGCTGGCCTCGAACTCCTGACCTCATGATCCGCCCGCCTCGGCCTCCCAAAGTGTTGGGATTACAGGCGTGAGCCACCGCACCCGGCCTCCAGTCCCCACTTTGACTTGACTTTCTAATTCCCTTCGCGCACGCTCATGCCGGGAGTTATGTCTTAGCCAACAACTTGGAGACTGACTGAAGGTCCAACTCTGCGCACTGTGTGAGGCGCGCCCAAGTCGCCGGGGACCACGTGGGACACCCGGCCTTCTCCCGAGCTCCAATAGGGCCTCTCTACCAGAGTTCCTGGGACATGTGGATGCCTATAAACTCAGAGGAAGAGATCAGCGCGCGGCGGACCTGGCTCGGTCGGGCAAACGACGCGTCCACTGCCCGGGGAGCGCACCACTCCTGGGCGACCGCCCGCCAAGACCCACGCCCGGTGTCTGGACGCGCTGTTACCCGCCGCGCGCTCCCACCATCCCAGCCCGGGCCCTTCTCCCGCACCCAGGGGTTCTGCTCCACTCAGCGTCCCTCCTGGCCCCAGGTCCCTCCGTTTCACCTTCTCGGTTTGCTTTCGCAGTGTCTCCCCTTTTTTCATTGCGGTGTCTGATTCCAAACCAGCGTCACTACGGAGTTTTCCCGGCATCTTTAGCGCAGTCTGCCCAGGCCGACCGGTCTTCTCAACCGCGTGGAGAGGAAGAGGTAGTTCCCCACCCTCGGTCCTCCCGGCTCTCGTCACTTCCTGTAGCAAGGCACTTCCGGGGGAAGCAGGAAGCACAGGAAAGGCTGCTCTCCGCGTGGTAAATTCAAAGCGGGGGTCTGTGACTGTGGCTGGATTTAGTGAATTGACCACTTGCAGCCCTTGGTCTAGAAGCCATCTACGGAACGGTAGAACTTCAAGGAATTACAAAGATTAGCTTTGTAGAACCTCTCCAACACTGGCTGGATTTTCCCTAGCCCCAGCCTGATAAATGAAGGTTTCCAGTTGCTTTTGAGTGGCGCATCTTCAGTGCTTTATGTTGTATTGCTCGAGTTTGCATGTACAGACGCGCGGATGTGTGTTCTTAATCATCTCTTGGAAACGTCTACTCTGAAAGTGTCGGCCAGACTCAGGAGCCTGAAGAATAAAAATAATTCAGTCGGGTCTGGTCGTGCATTCATGCGAGCACTCAAACATCTTATGAGCGTTCACTGTATCAGGTAGGAGAAACAGGAGTAGTATTCACTAGCAAACACAAAAGCCTTATCTCAAGAAGCTTTATAGACTAGCGGGAGAGAGAGGTCTTGTGGGTTTGAGACAGAGTCTCGCTCTGTCACCCAGGCTGGAGAGTTCCATGGCGCGACCTGGGCTCACTGAAACCTCTGCCTCCCGGGCTCAAGCGAATCTCCTGCCTCAGCCTCCAAAGAAGCCAGGACTTCAAGACCAGCCTGGGCGACACAGCAAAACCCCTATGTCTGTATATCTATATTTATATATCTATATATATACACACACACACATATATATACATAAAATATTTCATATATATAAAAGAAAAAATAAATTTCAAAAATGGGATAGAATATAGTAATATCTGACATTGAAAATCGGCCTTTTTTTTTTTGAGACGTAGTCTCGCTCTGTTGCCCAAGCTGGATGAAGTGGTGCTATCTCAGCTCATTGCAACCTCCGCCTCCAGCGATTCTCATCCTTCAGCCTCCCGAGTAGTTGGGATTACAGGCCTGCACCACGACGCCCAGCTAATTTTTGTATTTTTAGTAGAGATGGGGTTTCACCATCTTTGCCAGGCTGGTCTCGAACTCCTGACTTCAGGTTATCCACCCGTCTGCCTCAGCCTTCCAAAGTGCTGGGACTATAGGCATGAGCCACAGCGCCCAGTCTCTATTTCATTTTTTTGAGACAGGTTCTCCCTCTGTTGCCCAGGCTGGAGTGGAGTGTAATGGCGTGATCACGGCTTATTGCAGCCTCGACTTCCCAGACTCAAACGATCCTCACCTCAGTCTCCCGAGTAGCTGGGACTACAGGCATGTGCCACCATGCCTGGCTAATTTTTTAATTTTTTTTTTTGTAGATACGGAGTTTTGCCATGTTGCCCAGTCTGGTTTTGAACTCCTGAGCTCAAGTGATCTTCCCACCTCCGCCTCCCAAAGTACTGGGATTACAGGCAGGATCCACCATACTCAGTCTGCTCTGTTATTTTTGGACACATTATCTAATCTGAACCCAAGTTTCCCTTGTATGAAATGAGGATAACAAACCCTACTTCATCGATTGAGAAAATTAAGTAAGATAATGGCAGAAAATGGTCTGGCAGTGCCTGACACATAGAGCACAATCAATGAAAACTGTTAAAACTTAGTGTGTCACAAGGATTTGAAAACACAATTTAAAATATTGCATTTTATGATAAAGGAAAATGCTGGAAAAGTATTTCTGTATTTCTGATTACTGCATTTTTTTTTTTTTGAGACAGTCTCCCTCTGTGGCCCAGACTGGAGTGCAGTGGCACGATCTCAGCTCACTGCAAGCTCCGCCTCCTGGGTTCATGCCATTCTCCTGCCTCAGCCTCCCGAGTAGCTGGGACTACAGGCACTCACCACCACACCCGGCTAATTTTTTGTATTTTTAGTAGAGACGGGGTTTCACCGTGTTAGCCAGGATGGTCTTGATCTCCTGACCTCATGATCCTCCTGCCTCGGCCTCCCAAAGTGCTGGGATTACAGGCTCGAGCCATTGCGCCCGGCCTACTGCACATTTTTTAATCTGAGAGTTTCAAGGAAAAATTTTGTTTCACCTAAACTATTATTTGATGTTTCATGGTCTCAATTTTTTTTTTTTTTTTTTTGAGACGGAGTCACTCTGTCGCCCAGGCTGGAGTGCAGTGGCGCGATCTTGGCTCACCGCAACCTCCACCTCCCAGGTTCAAGCAATTCTCCTGCCTCAGCCTCCTGAGTAGCTGGGATTACAGGCGCCCGCCCCCATGCCCGGCTAATTTTTGTATTTTTAGTAGAGACGAGGGTTCACCATCTTGGCCAGGCTGGTCTCAAACTCCTGACCTCAGGTGATCCACCCGCCTTGGCCTCCCAAAGTGCTGGGATTACAGGTGTGAGCCACCGCGCCCAGCCATGGTCTCAAATTTTTGTTAACAATTTGTGAAAATGTGCAACAGTGCTTTAACTTATATTCTGATATCCCTGAGTCAGAAGCCTTGATTTATTCATCTTTGTGTCCTCAAAATTTCAGACAGTGCCTGGTACATAGTAATCTGTAATTAAGTGTTTATTGAATGTTAACATGGCAGTGGTGGAGGGGAACCCCTTGAAATAAATTTTAGCTATATGCCCAGGTGCGAAAGTACTTGAGTCATCCTGGTGTTAGATTTGGGAGAAAGGAGAGCAAGCATGAATGCAGTCAACTAATTGGCCAACAAAAATGCTTAACATCTCTGGTTTCACCATTGTATCATGTAGTTTAGATACTAAGTGGAGGCCCAGGCCCCACCTCAAAGAACCTGCAGTCTGGTTGACTAACCACAACACTACATGATCCTGCTATATACATGATACTACTGCATACAGTACAGGGACATGTTTATTATCAAGAGATATTCAACAAGAGAGTAAGCCCCAGAATGGTACTAAATGGAAAACTTTTCAAAGCTTATAAAATAAGTTCCATTGTAACCTGCATATAGGGACAAACCCAAATTTCCACCAGGAAACATGCAAAAGGCCCATTTGACAAAAGGTGGCCAATTAATTATCTTGTCATCAGTATAAAATTCAGTAACAACAGGAAGAATAGCTTATATAAATTTGATAGGAGCTGGATATGGTGGCGCACACCTGTAGTCCCAGCTACTTGGGAGGCTGAAGCACAAGAATTGCTTGAACCTGGGAGGCGGAGGTTGCAGTGAGCCAAGATTGCACCACTGCACTCCAGCCTGGGTAAAAGAGCAAGACCCTATCTCCAGAAAAAAAAAAAAGAAAGGAAATAGAGAAAAAATTTGATAGGAAATGTTGAATATCCTTGAATGCTTAAATATCAGTATTTTGCCAGGCCCATTTCCTCTGATCTGGTGATGTAATGTTTTTACAAAATTAGAGGGAGAATTTCTATTTTTAAAAGCATGTATACACACACACACACACAACAAATTCAAAAGTCTACAAAATGTTAGCGGTCATTATTTCTGAGTAAGGTGACTGTAGGTGGTTTTTATATTCTTCCATTTGCTTCTCTATTTTTTTAGATTCCCAACAATGGACATGTATCTTTTTTTTTTGAGACGGAGTCTCGCTCTGTCGCCCAGGCTGGAGTGCAGTGGCGCAATCTTGGCTCACTGCAAGCTCCGCCTCCCGGGTTCACGCCATTCTCCTGCCTCAGCCTCTCCAAGTAGCTGGGACTACAGGCACCCGCCACCACGCCCGGCTATTTTTTTGTATTTTTAGTAGAGACGGGGTTTCACCGTGGTCTCGATCTCCTGACCTCATGATCCGCCTGCCTCAGCCTCCCAAAGTGCTGGGATTACAAGCGTGAGCCACCGCGCCCGGCTGTATCTTTTTTTTTTTTTTTTTTTTTGAGGCGAAGTCTCACTCTGTCGTCCAGGCTGGAGTACAGTGGCGCGATCTTGGCTCACTGCAACCTCCAGCTGCTGAGTTCAAGCAATTCTCCTGCCTCAGCCTCCCAAGTTGCTGAGATTACAGGCGCCTGCCACCACGCCCAGCTAATTTTTATATTTTTAGTAGAGATGGGGTTTCATCATGTTGACCAGGCTGATCTCGAACTCCCGACCTTCAGTGATCTACCTGTCTCGGCCTCCCAAAGTGTTGGGATTACAGGCATGAGTCACTGTGCCCTGCCTGACATGTATACTTATAAGGAAAAAAAAAAAAAAGGAGTATGGTTTTTAAAAACTACTGTTAAGCACTATCCCCAAAATATGGGAAACAAAAACAATGTGAGAGAAGACTCAAGATATTTAAACCTAAAAGTGAATTCATAATTCTAAAGCTGGAGAATAAAGCAGATGTTATTTCATTTATAAATTCAAAAACTGAAGATCAGAGTAACTGATTCTAGTTCAAATAGCTGTTAAATGACTAGAGCACAGAGTACCAAACAGGAGACCAAAAGCCAAAAAAGGGAGTCATGAAGGTACTGGCTTCTAAAAGGAAGAAGAGTAAAGATAATAGTGGCCGAGTGCAGCCCAAAGCTGAGAATTTGATGAGAAATTTGCCCAGCCCCATCCTACTTTCAAAACATGTGGAAAGCTATTATTTAATTTTGTTAGGACCCTTGCTAATAGGGCATCTGACCTTTAGCAGGTAGACTCTCTTAAACCCATCCACCCTGTTGGCATTTACCTACATACTTATCTTTTTCACTCTTCCCTGAAACCCTCCAATGGCTATCCAAAACAAGACCTACAAATCCCTCCAAGATATAACACATCTTGCCTTGTTCTCACCATTGCTTTCCTCACAGTCACGATCCCAGCAACAAGAGCTACTCGTAGTTCCCCATACTTAAGACCATGTTGTTTCATCAGCTTTTCTGTGCCTTTGCCTGGATGCAAAGTTTCCTGTTTCTTTTACCTACTTAACGCTCAGTCATCATGTCTAAAAAACCTTCCCTGAACCCCCCCTCCCATTCCAGGACCAGGTGCCCTTGCTCAGTATTCACAAATCATTGTACTTAGTCATTCCCATGGACATAGGTTTATTTGTCCACTTATTTCACTAGATTCTGAGCTCCAGAGTACAGAGACTGGGCACTGCTTATTAACCCAAAACATTGCGTGGGACATTGTAGGCACACAACATATCTGACTGAACATACTAGTACTCATGCAACGTACTATGAATGGAGCCCCTGTTTTATCTTGGTTATGCTACGACTCAGTTGCTCAAATGCAAAGCAGACTGAGATTTTCCCCACAGTTGTGTCTGTCTGTAACACTAGCCCCCCAAATCAAAACTTCCACCTTCCACAATCCAGCACTGAAAGTCCTTCCCTGCCTCCTTGGCTTAACTGAAATCCGGCTCTTTCTGAAAACCCACACCCTCTGCAGGTTTCACACACAAGATGTTGCCCATTCCCTGAAATTCCACATATCCCAGTTGATGTCAGCATCCTCTTTTCCTCAAATCCATTTCCAAACCATTACTCCACTTTCATGTAAAAGCTCTCATCCCTTTGAAGATAAGGCATAATGTCACCCTATACCCCTCCTCATGCAGGTAACTTCCCAGCCTCCACCATTCACTGATATTTTCGAATCGGGTTAGTCTTCCTCACTGCAGTCCTGGCTTGTTTTCATCGCAGGAGACCTCACTGTCCTTGAGTACCACCCACATACCCACTGCTTTGACCACCGCAACTGAAGTGACCTTTGTCCCAACAAAGGTCATACCCTGCACTTGCTTCTCCCCAGTTGCTCCATTCTTGAAATCTCAAGTTCAGACAGCCTTCATGGACCTTCAGTCCCTTGCCTCCTCTACATCCTCCGTTATCAACCCCATCTCCACTTCAATCCCTAGGCAGTCTAGACTCCATGGACCATTACTCCAGTCACTTTTGCCAGTCTTTGGCATCTTTACCTCGTCATCTTTTCACTCACAAAGTAAAACTCCAATCCTGGGTCAATCAACTATCCCTCATCTCCATTCCTACAACAGAATGCTGTGTTAATACAGGAAATCACTCAATTGCTCCACCTGTAGTTGTTACCTTAACATCTGCAAGATAATCATACTTTCTGCCTGACAAAATGTTATTCTATCTAAGGCTAAAATCTCTAGCCAGGAACAATGGCATGCACCTGTAATCCTAGCTACTCAGGAGGTTGAGACAAGACGATCACTTGAGTCCAGTTCAAGACCAGCCTGGGCAACACAGCCAATAAAAAAAAAAAAAAAAATGCCTAGGCACAGTGGCTCACATGGCTCACACCTGTAAATGAGCATTTTGGGAGGCCGAGATGGAAGGACTGCTTGAGCCTGGGAGTTTCAGATCAGCCTGGGCAACATGGTGGGACTCAATCCCTACAAAAAAAACCCACAAAAACTAGCTGGGTATGGTAGCACATACCTGTAGTCCCAGCTACTCAGGAGGTTGAAGTGAGAGGATCAGTTGGGCCTGGGAGATCGAGGCTGCAGTTAGCCATGAATGCACCACTGCACACCAGCCTGGGCAACAGTGCAAGACCCTATCAATCAATAAATATATTTTTTCTTTTTTTTTTGAGACAGTCTCGCTCTGTCACCCAGGCTGCGAGTGCATTGGCGCAATCCGCACTCACTGCAACCTCCACCTCCCAGGTTCAAGCGATTCCCCTGCCTCAGCCTCCTGAGTAGCTGGAATTACAGGCACCTGCCACCATGCCCGGCTAATTTTTGTATTTTTAGTAGAGACGGGGTTTCCCCATGTTAGCCAGGCTGATCTCAAACTCCTGACCTCAGGTGATCTGCCTGCCTTGGCCTCCCAAAGTGCTGGGATTACAGGCATAAGCCGCCGCGCCCAGCCTAATAAATAAACTTTTAAAAAATAAACAATGAATAAATAAAGCTAAAATCTCTAGTTGTGTGCTTGATCCCATATATTCCTTCTCCTGAAACTTCATGTTGCCCTCCCTCCTTTAGGGCTTCTTCCTATTTCAGCATGCTCAAATACCGCACCTCCCACACATACACAGAAAATCCTTGCCAGAATTTCATGTCCTTGTATCTCCAGCTTTTGCTTATTCTTCCCTATTCACAATCAAATTTGAGAATGAGATCTTCATGTTTGTTCTCACCACTTCATCTACCATTTCCTACTGAACCCACTGCTAACTAGCTTCTATTCTCAATACTCTTATTACTATGGTTGCTCCCTATGAAGTTTCTTTTGCCACATCCAATGGCCATTTCCAGCTCATCCTGTTTCCTCTAAAAGCCACACACTCCTGGGCTTTCTGTCCTCCTCATCTCTTCTCAATGGAGTCCTCTTTCTTCTTCTAGGAATTAAGTACATTGGTAGCCCCCTGGCTTCCCTCCTCAGTCCTCTGCTCTTACCATACTTGGATAATCTCATCTACTAGCTTAACTACAATTATTATTTTTTGGTCTATCATTCCCAAACTTTTATCTCTAGAACAAATCTCTAGAACAAATCTCTCTCCTGAGCTTCAGACTTACAAATCTAATTGCTTACAGTTTATTTCCTTTTACATATTTCATGGGCTACTTAATATTAAAATATATCTATCCTGAACTAATCATATTCCCAACCCCTCTTAACTTTTCTTGCTCTTCCTCCTCGTACCCTGTCTCAAGGACAAAATCTAGGTTTTTTGCTGGACTTGGTGGCATGCACCTGTAGTCCCAGCTACTAGAGTGGCTGAGGTGGGAGGATCACTTGAGCCTAGGAGGTTGAGGTTGCTGTGAGCCTGGATTGAGCCACTGCACTCTACCTAGGGCAACAGTGTGAGACCTCATCTTAAAAAAAAAAAAAAAAAATCTAGGTTTTATTCTGTTTCCCTCTCATCTTTTAATCCACTATCTGAGTCCTAAGAATTCTGTCTCCTAAAAACCTCTGAAACTGGCCGGGCGTGGTGGGTCACACCTGTAATCGCAGCACTTTGGGAGGCCAAGGCAGACAGTAAATCACGAGGTCAGGAGATTGAGACCATCCTGGCTAACACGGTGAAACCCCGTCTCTACTAAAAATACAAAAAATCAGCTGGGCATAGTGGCACGTGCCTGTAGTCCCAGCTACTCAGGAGGCTGAGGCAGAAGAATCACTTGAACCCAGGAGGCGGAGGTTGCAGTGAGCCAAGATCGCGCCACTGCGCTCCAGCCTGGGTGACACAGCGAGACTCCATCTAAAAAAAGAAAAAAAAACCTCTGAAACCTATCCATGTTTCTCAATGTCCACTGTCACTATTTAGTACAGTGGTTAAGTGTGCTGGTTCAGAAGCTAGGCATTTTTCTGGGTTCAAATCCTCATTTACCTCACATCATCCAGCTGCATGATTCTGGACAAGTAACAACCCCTCAAGTGCCTCAGTTCTCATCCCTCAAAATATGTTACTTAGCATTAGTTCAGATCACCAGCATCTCTACCATAGATTACTCCTATGGCATCTTAAGAGGTTTCCAGGCCTCCAGTCTGGCTTTTCTCCAATCCAGTCTCTTCAGTGTGGCCAGCATTCTTTCTAAAATGTAAATCAAATCATGTTACTCCTTACTTTAAGCCCTTAAATGATTACCCACTGTCTTCAAGAAAAGCTTTAAACTCCTTAACAATGTACATAAGGCCTTTAAAATCTGTCCCTGTTAAATACTAAACCAGTCTCTTATTCCTGTTCTCTATCATATGGAAACCTCAGACTTACCATGCTATTCTTTGCCTCTGGGGTCCGCATATGCTGTTCTCTCTGCCTGCAAACCCTCTCCCTTCTTAACTCCTCTTCCCACCTGTACATACATGTGGCTAAATGGATACTTCTTTATGTCTCTATTGGGTATCACTTTTAAAAGGCCTTCCTGACTCCTAAAACTGGTCAGGTGTACCCCAAGTAGGTCCTTAGCATACCATACCTACCACTGTCTTAGCTTTTCTTTGTTAGTCTGTAATAATTGACTCTAAGTTCCTTAAGGATAGTGATTATGCCTTATTCACAACTATACTCCCCAGTGGTTAGCATAGTGATGGAAACATAGTAGAAATTCAATAAATATCGGTGGAATAAATTAATGAGTACGCACTGTTTGCACACCCTTTTAATTAACTGTATCTAGACTAAAATGATACACCTAACTAACCATGTCAACAGTTTACACAGCCCTTTAATGTAGAAGGGAATTTCTTATTTTTATCACATAACCTATGGGAGGAATGATATGAATACAAATACATCACATTTTGTAAAACGCAAGAAATCTTATGTTATGATTAGCTTGACTACCAAGTTTTGTTTGTTTTGAGACAGAGTCTCACTCTATTGCCCAGGCTGGAGTGCAGTGACACGACCTCAGCTCACTGCAACCTCTGCCTCCTGGTTTCAAGCGCTTCTCCTGCCTCAGCCTCCCGAGTAGCTGGGATTACAGGCATGTGCCACCATGTCCAGCTAATTTTTGTATTTTTAATAGAGTTGGGGATTCACCATGTTGGTCAGACTGGTCTCAAACTCCTGACCTCAAGTGATCCGCCCAACACAGCCTCCCAAAGTGCTGGGGTTACAGCCATGAGCCACCGCACCTGGCCTGACTGCCAAGTTTTTAAAGAAATTTTTGAGATTACATTGAGAAAATTCTTAACACATAAGTGAAAAGAGACAATAAAAGGAGGTTTTTTTATTCAAAGGTATAACTGGATAAGTAGATTTGTTCCATTCTTGTGAAATACTTTTTAAAAAAATACGACCAACTTCTTTGCAAATAGCAGACACATACCTCAACTATGATGACCTAATTTTTGGTGGATAATGTACATGATTAGGCAGAAATAGGCAAGCTCACACTGGTAGATTAACTATCAAATACTCAGTCAAAACTCCGTTTGTGGCCCCCACTTCTTGATCGATTTCTATTCCCACTTCGTCTTCTACCATCTTGTCGACTTCCTGAGCGACTTCCTTGTCGACTCTGTCTACCTGACCGGCCGCCAGATCGACCACCTGACCGGCCTGACCGGCCCGATCGACCACTTGACCAGCCACTCCTCTGTCTGGAATTAGAAGATGTGTTTCCATCATAATATTCTTCAATTTCAGGTAATTTGGCTGGCACTGAGAGTATCCAGTCAGAATCATGCCACTCTGCCTGTTAGGGGAATTTACAGGATTAATATAAATGCAAAATAGAAACCATAAGCAAACATGTAAGTACAGAAGACACCTTTTTCATATCTATTAGCTAAAGGCCATCTATTCTGTTAAAGTATCTGGAACAAAAATGAAAACCAGAAAATAGGCAAAAATATTTTCAATTTTTGAGATGATAAATTCATACTCAGTTTATACATTCTAAAATTAAACTATGTATTACTAATTAAATGTACTAATTAAATACATTCTATAAATATACATTCTAAATAAATTCTAACATTCTAAATAAATATACATTTATTCTAATAAATTCTAACATTCTAAATATACATTCTATTCTAGTAAATATGCATTTTAAAACTGTAATATGTATTACTAATTAAATATACTAACTAAATGTATAAGAGTACACATTATACTCAGTTTATATATTCTAAAACAGCACTATTTGGTATCTCAGCACATTTATCTAATAAATTCTAACATTCTAAACAAATATACATTCTACAATTATACTATGTATTACTAAATAAATATGCTAATTAAATAAATGTATAAAAGTATACATTATACTCAGTTTATTCATTCTAAAACAGCACTATTTGGTATCTCAGCACAAAGCAGATAGGCCATTAATAAGTAGTGCATTGTTTTCAGCAGGTATACTGACAAGCAAAAAGTAAAAGAGCCCATGATGGAGATTAAATACAAGTCAACACCAGCCAAAGACTAAAAAATGTAGCCACTGGAAACACTTTGATAATGGAGTAAACAAGTGAAGATATACAAATCAGTAACCCATAAGAGCATCACTATTTTATATCTTGCTACACTAACTGTTCCTTATTGTGATCATGAGTTGGCAAGGAAAGTTGTTACTGGCCGGGCACAGTGGCTCATGTCTGTAATCCCAGCACTTTGGGAGGCCGGGGTGGGCAGATCACTTGAGGTCAGAAGTTCGAGACCAGCCTGGCCAACGTGGTGAAACCCCAACTCTACCAGAAATACAAAAATTAGCCGGGCGTGGTGGTGGGCGCCTGTAATCCCAGTTACTCGGGAAGCTGAGGCAGAAGAATTGCTTGAACCTGGGAGGCAGACATTGCAGTGAGCCGAGATTGTGCCACTACACTCCAGCATGGGCGACAGAGTGGGCGACAGGGTGAGACTCTGTCTCAAAAAAAAAAAAAAAAAAAAGTTGTTATTAAGACACCCTGTTGCTAAGGCTATCTTTCTTTCCAATACTGGTACTTTTTGGGAAAAGACAAACGAACATTCCACTGGTGGGTTTGGCAATATATAACCAAAGTAAAAAAAAAAGGCACAAACCTTTTGGCCAAGCAATCACATTTAAAAACACATCTTAAAGAGATAAACATGGCAATGCATAAAGAATTCGTTATACCAATGTTTAGGGCAGTCCTAATAACAGTAAATTATTAGAAATAATCTAAATTTCTTTTTTTTTTTTTTTTTGAGACGGAGTCTCGCTCTGTCGCCCAGGCTGGAGTGCAGTGGCGCAATCTTGGCTCACTGCAAGCTCCGCCTCCCGGGTTCACGCCATTCTCCTGCCTCAGCCTCTCCGAGTAGCTGGGACTACAGGTGCCCGCCACCACGCCCAGCTAATTTTTTTGTATTTTTAGTAGAGACGGGGTTTCACCGTGGTCTCGATCTCCTGACCTCGTGATCCACCCGCCTCGGCCTCCCAAAGTGCTGGGATTACAAGCGTGAGCCACCGCGCCCGGGCCAAAATAATCTAAATTTCAGAAAACAGGACACTGGTTAAGAAAACCAGCCACCCAAATGGCCAAATGCCAGGGAGTCATTAAAAATAAGTAACTGTGGCTGGGTGCAATGGCTCACACCTGTGAACCCAATACTTTTGGAGGCTGAGGTGGGAGGATCACTTGAGACCAAGAGTTTGAGACCAGCCTGTTCAACATAGCAAGACCCCATCTCTATTTAAAAATATAAAAAGAAAGGCTGGGTGCAGTGGCTCAAGACTATAATCCCAGCACTTTGGGAGGCCGAGGCGGACGGATCATGAGGTCAAGAGATCAAGACCATCCTGGCCAACATGGTGAAACCCCGTCTCTACTAAAAATACAAAAATTAGCTGGGTGTGGTGGCATTTGCCTGTAGTCCCAGCTATTCGGGAGGCTGAGGGAGGAGAATCGCTTGAACCCGGGAGGTGGAGGTTGCAGTGAGCTGAGATCACACCACTGCACTGCAGCCTGGCAACAGAGCGAGACTCTGTCTCAAAACAAACAAACAAACAAACAAACAAAAAATTAAAATATAAAAAAAAAAAGAACTGTTACTGACACAAAAATGTGTCTTTAATATATTCTGAATTTTTAAAAAGACTTCAAAAGCAGAATACTTATTTTTGTTTCAAAGTAGGTATATAAGTATGTACTGAGATACAATAGACAAATTCTTCATTATGGGAATCCAGTAGACAACTTCTTTCTTCAACAAACACAGGGATACTTTTTTAAAAGAGAGAGGGAGGACGAAGAACCTATTGATTAAAAGAGACTTAAGAAACATCAAATTACAATCTATGAGCTTTATGGACCCCGTATTTAAAAAGTTTAGGAAACGAATGGAAAAATTTAAACAAAATTGGACGATATTAAGGAATTATTTTGGGGGAGTTTAATTATGGTATTATGATAATGTCTTTTTTAAAGTCATTAATATTTAGAAATATGCAAATATTTATGGTTGAAATGATAGAATACCTAGAATTTATTTCAAAAGAATGCAGAAAAGTGGGTAAGTAGATGGACACAGAAATGAAACAAAACTGGCTATGAACTGATAATTGTTGAAGCTGAGTGTTGGGTACATAGAGATTCATTATACAAGTCCCTCATCTAAAAAATATGTTTGAAATGATTTATAATAACAAATTTTTTGCTGGGTATGGTGGCTCACACCAATATTCCCAACACTTTGGGAGGTCAAAGTGGGAGGATCACTTGAGGCCAGGAGTTCAAGACCAACCTGTGCTACAGACTCTGTCTCTACAAAAATTTTTTAAACAAATTAGCCAGGCATGGGGCCAGGAGCGGTGGCTCATGCCTGTAATCCCAGCACTTTGGGAGGCCGAGGCAGGTGGATCACCTGAGGTCGGGGGTTTCAGACCAGCCTGACCAACATGGAGAAACCCCACCTCTACTTAAAAAAAAAAAAAAAAAAAAAAAAATTATCCGGGCATGGTGGCACATGTTAGCCAGACATAGTGGCACACGCCTTGTAGTCCTAGCTACTTCGGAGTCTGAGGTAGGAGGATCACTTGAGCCCAGGAATTCAAGGTTGCAAATAAGCTATGATTGTGCCACTGCACTCCAGCCTGAGAGGGACTCCATCTCTTTAAAAATAAATTTGAGACAGACTGATTATTTTATATTAAGGAATTCCTCATTAATTTAGGCATGATAATGACATTGTGACTATGTTTCCCAAAATATCCCAATCTAAATGTTAGAGAATGTACTCAACTATTTAAAAGATAAAATTTTAAAAATACCTGTAACCTTTCTGACTCAGTTGTAGGAACATCAAAGCAAACACCCTGAAAGCAAAACAAAGCAAAACATTTTAAATTAGATGCACATGTGTAGTTTTGTTTTTGTTTTACTAATAATGCATTACTCCGTGGCTGCTTAATGTATTTTCTAAATTTATAAAGTAACTAAACACAGTATCCAATAAGAATTTACAACTACTGCTAAGAATCTAGAGTATTCTCTAGAAGAGTTTGTGTAGACACTATATGTTGTTTCATGTCCCTTGTAAAATGATCCTTCTAATAAATTTCTTTTAAAATTTAATGACAGAAAGTCTCATTTACAAAGAGCTGCAATGGGCCAGGCGTGGTAGTTCATGCCTGTAATCCCAGAACTTTGGGAGGCCAAGGTGGACAGATTGTTTGAGTCCAGGAATTCGATCAAGACCAGCCTGGGCAACATAGGGAAAACTCCATCTCTACAAAAAAAATGCAAAAATTATCCAGGTGTGGTGATGCATGACTGTAGTCTCAGCTACTCAGGAGGCTGAGGTGGGAGGATCGCTTGGGCCTGGGAGGCAGAGGTGGCAGTGAGCTGAGATCACGCCACTGCACTCCAGCCTGGGTGACAGGGTGAGACTCTGTCTCAAAAAAAAAGAAAAAAGCTGCAATGTTTATTAGTTAATAAGAATTATATAACCCAACATGTTTCTTCTATGGTCTTAGTTGTCAATAAGCTGAAAGTTAATTTAATACTCAAGTATAGCAACTAATTTGGCCTATGCATCTTGCTATTTTTTCCCTCTCCTCTACATTTGTTTCCTGAAAGTATATATTTGTCTCATACTTGCCCCACATCCTTTTTAAAGGCAAGTAATATTAAACTTTGAGAGAGATGATTATTTGCAATAAACAATCTAGTTAATAAATTCCAAGCTAGAATGAACCTATGCAGTAAAGTTAAATTGATAACATCATTTTTCAAAACCATTAGAAGAAATCAGTCACAAGATTACAGTTTTAATTTTGCTATATAAATGTATTAAAGTATTTATTTAATTCATATCATTAATTCATTAACAACAAAGAGCAGGCCATTTAAAAACCAAACTGCACGTCCTCAAAATTACAGAGCTGTTTAACTCCTGCAATCATAAGCTACTTAGTCTTCCAAAATAAACACACATGCCAGGTGCAGTGGCTCAAGCCTGTAATCCCAGCACTTTGTGAGGCTGAGGCAGGTGAATCCCTTGAGCTCAGGAGTTCAAGACCAGCCTGGGCAACATGGCAAAATCCTGTCTTTACCAAATAATAATAATAATAATAATAATAACATGGGCAGGGTATGGTGGCTCATGCCTGTAATCCCAGCACTTTGGGAGGCTGAGGCAGGTGAGCTCAGGAGTTCAAGACCAGCCTGGGCAACATGGCAAAATCCTGTCTTTACCAAATAATAATAATAATAACATGGGCAGGGTATGGTGGCTCACGCCTGTAATCCCAGCACTTTGGGTGGCGGAAGCGGGAGGATCACCTGAGGTCAGGAGTTCGAGACCAGCCTGGCCAACATGCTGAAACCCCATCTCTACTAAAAATACAAAAATTAGCTGGGCATAGTGGCGGGCGCCTGTAATCTCAGCTACTCGAGAGACTGAGGCAGGAGAACTGCTTGAACCCAGGAGGCACAGGTTGCAGTGAGCCGAGATGGTGCCATTGCACTCTAGCCTGGGCGACAAGAGTGAAACTCTGTCTCAAAAATAAAAATAATAATAATAATAATACAAAAAGGCCAGGTGCAGTGGCTCACACCTATAATCCCAGCACTTTGGGAGTCCAAGGTAGGAGGATCACTTAAGCCCCAGAGTTCAAGACCAGCCTGGGCAAACAATGAGACCTCATCACTATAAAGTCATAAATAAATAAAATTTAAAAAATAAAAAGAGAATAAACACATGTACACAACCACATACAGTATGTGGCAGAAACTTAGATAACTTGGGTATTAGATAGTCAAACTGAACAGAATGATTTACAGCTCTCGAGGAATGGGTTACATATATAATGCCCCAAATTTATAACTGGAAACAAACTAACACAGAGAAAAAAACAGCATTATTCATGCCATTAGGCTTCAAAGAGAAAGAACAAAATTTGCTAGTGTTTGTAAACATTTGGGGTAGTTGATTAAAAAGCTTTTTAATTGTCTAGAAAAGCCTACCATATTTCCTTTCAGGAGGCACATTCTGGTAATCTGAGACACTGCATTACTACTCAGCTTTCTGTTAAGTTCCTTCCAAGCACAGCTGACATCCTGTATTTCCTCTAGGCTTTCCAGAGTCATGGTCACAAACCCCTTAAGGAATAAAAACCACATTACGTTTGGAAATAAATCAGCAGCAGCAGTACAATGAAATTCTAATTCTATAATCCTTCAAGACTTAACTGTGCATTTCTTATGAGCCAAAAGTATAACATTTTAGCTAAAAAATTTTTTTGAAACTACATTATTAGAAGAATAGTGTTTATAGATAATTGAAAGTACTATCCTATGTACTGCCGTAAGACTCTATTTAATTCTAACCATTATGCTTTAAGAGAGAATTAAGAATTAAGCAAACCAGAGCCAAGAAAGACAACAAGGTAGTGAAGAATTAAGGAAATGTTGAAGGAGTCAAAGTCAGCTTGGAATGAAAACCTTGGCTGGGTGTGGTGGCTCACACCTGTAATCTCAGCACTTTAGGAAACCGAGGCGGGAGGGTCACTTGAGCCCAGGAGTTTGAGACCAGCCTGGGCAACATGGGAAATAACCATCACTACAAAAAATAAAATAAAATAATTAGCCAGGCATGGTGGCGCACTCCTATAGTCCCAGCTACTTGGGAGGCTTGAGCCCAGGAGCCCAGGAGGCAGAGGTTGCAGTGAGCCGAGATTGCACCACTGCACTTCAGCCTGGGTGACAGAACTAGACCCTGTCTCAAAAAAAATAAAAAATACAACATAAATCTCTTTAACCTTTTTTTTTTTTTTTTTTTTTAAAGACAGGGTCTCCCTCTGTCACCCTGGTTGGAATGCAGTGGCATGATCTCAGCTCACTGCACCCTCAACCTTCTGGGCTCAAACAGTCCTCTCACCTCAGCCCCACAAGCATCTGGAACTACAGGTGCATGCCACCATGCCGTGCTAATTTTTGTATTTTTAGTAGAGATGGGGTTGCCCAGGTTGGTCTCGAACCTCTGGACTCAAGTGATCTGCTGCTTCAGCCTCCCAAAGTGCTAAGATTACAGGCATAAGCCACCATGCCTGACCAATTTCTTTAAACTTTTGAAGGAGTGTTACATAAGCAAAAATTATTTGTTCTATAAAGCTTCACTAATAGCAAAAGAATAAACATTAAGAAGATATGGGGATGCATTCAGCAAACAAATATTTATTGAGTGCCCCCTATGTGTGTGCCACAGACTGTACTAGGTGCTAGAGATTCAGCAGTAAGTAGTCCTTTCTCTCATGGACAGTAAATTCTAGTGCATGTGCATATACCTACACCTGTATGTGGGGTTGGGTGGGGGGGGGGGGTATACAGTAAACAAATAAGCAATTATATGGAATATCATATAGTAATAAGCATCATGAACAGGAATAAAGCAGGGCTTAGGGAACAAAGTGTAGGGAGGAGTAAAGCTATTTTAGAGTGATCAAGAAAGACTTCTCTGGTATGATATTTGAGCAGAGACCAGAATGAAGTAAAGGAGGAAGCAACATGCTTATTAGAGGGGAAGAACATTCAAGACAATGAAAGTATGTACAAAGGCCTTGTGTAATAGTTAAGTTTATGTCTGAGGAAAACCAAATAGGTTAGGGTGGCTGAAATAAGAAAGGGAAGAGTGATAAGAGATGATGTCAAGGAGCTCGCAAGAGGAAAAGCCTATAGGACATTCATGATAAAGACTGGATTTTGGTTTAACCCATGAAAGAAATTTAAAGCCACTAACACCATGTTTCTAAGATATTTAATCAGAGATTAAATGACCCATCTGCCAAAGAAGGATTCTTTATTGGATGAGGGTTGAGACTAAATAACTTCTTAGGTACTTCTTAGCTCAAATCTCAATATTTTCTAAAGAAATATGTTTTAAATACTGTCTTAAGAAGCGTTTGGTGGGTTATTCGGGATAGGATATCTGCTCAATGCTAAAGTATCACCCCACAAGTTACTAATTACAGAGAGTAAAATACACTTTTATAATATGGCAGTTTCCATCTTAAACAAATGCAAACTAAGCATTACTAGTACTGGAACAACCTAACATTCTATGCCTCTTGATGTGATGCAATATGAGGTACATATTAACTATAAAGTACCCTTGCCAAAAACATTTCACCTAAACATAAAAGTCAAGCTTTGATATTACTTCCAGTTTAAAAGAGGATAAAGGCAAAAGTTAAATGATGCTTGAAGAGATTCGGACAAATCCAGACAGTGAGATATTCTACCAAACAACCGACCTAGACTCTTCACCAAATCGATATCAGAAAAAAATTAAAAAGATGAGAAAACAGTTCCAGACTAAAAGAGACTAAAGAGACATAATACCAAATGTAACATGTAAAACTTAACTAGATCCTGAATTTTTAAAAAGATACATACAAACAGGTATATGTGTACATATGGATAAATGGAATGGAGCCCAATAAGTCACTCAAAGCAAAATGACATTTAGCTAAACTATTAACACCTACCAGGTAGAAACCATCAGATACCCCAGCAGCATTCATTTGTGCTACACCAAATAAGTCACATCCAAGTGAACCTGCCCTGCCCTTTTTGTTTCCTCCTCCCCATCACAGGGATGTGCTGCCCAAAATTAGTCTGTTTTGTTATTATTTGAAAATCCCACCAGCAGGCTCTAGTCTTATAGATGTCGCCAGGACCAGGTTCGCTCACTCTTTCTCTCCACTCAGACATAACGGAACTCTTATTTAAAATTCTCTTCACCAAGAAACTCCCCTCACTTATACTTGAATAAGTAAAAAATCTCTGAGCTACCTGCACCAATGGTTCTGGTGTGGTGATACGAATCTGGCAGCAGGCCAGTTCAGATGGTGTTACACTTACACAACCCCTCCACACACACACAGGCATTTCTTACTTACTTTGCATGCTACTGTGTTAATTGTGCAGAGTCTATTTCTTACTTTGCAGGATTCCATGGAAACTTACAAAATGAAATGTAGGTTCTGGGATACAAGTTTCAGTTAACAAAGGTCTGTGCAAAGTGAGCATTTCCTATATTTCTCTCCAAATACCCAGACAGACAGACATTTTCAGGATAATGAGAAAAAAAATGGATATAAACTAAATATTAGATGATGATACAGAACTATCATTAATTTTCACAGATGAGCTTATTATATTGTGGTTATGTAGCAGAATATCCTTATTCTCAGAGGATGCATGTTGAAATATTTAGGGATGATATCATGGTGTTTCAACTTACTTTCAAATGGTTTAGAAAAAAAAATACAGGCCAGGTGAGGTGGCTCACGCCTGTAATCCCAGCACTTTGGGAGGCTGAGGAGGGCAGATCACCTGACGTCAGGAGTTTGAGACCAGCCTGACCAATATGGTGAGGCTACTAAAAATACAAAAATTAGCCAGGCGTGGTGGTGTATGCATGTAGTCCCAGCTACTCAGGAGGCTGAGACAGGAGAACTGCTTGAACCTGGGAGGCAGAGGTTGCAGTGAGCCAAGATCACGTAATTGCACTCCAGCCTGGGCAACAGAACAAGACTCCATCTCAAAAAAAAAAACAAAACAAAAACAAAAACAAAAAAAATTCTTATAAAGTGATAAAGCAAGAAGGAAGATATTGAATAGTTCCTAAAACAAAGAAATGATAAATGTTTAGACGATGGATACGCTAATGACCCTGATCTGATCCCTATACATGGTATGCATTGAAACATCACCACATACCCTATAAATATGTACAATTATTACATGTCATTTTTTTTTAATTACAAATTAGAGCTAAAAAAGGATATAAAGCAAATGATACACACTTTTAACAGCTGAATCTAGCTGGATTGTACGTGGTTACTGCATTATTCTTTCAGTTTTTCTGTGGGTTTGAAAAATTTGGAAGAGGTGATTGTCAAAAAAGGATTTATTAGGGAGTAGAGGAAAATAAGGAGACCAGTTTCTCATAGAGCAAAACAGTTTTTTTCTGCACAAAAAGCACAATGATTCACTATACAATATTTACTATGTTCAATTTTAACCTTTTCCCACTCACGTACAATTTTCTCACAGATTTCTACCTTATCAGAGGTGATCAAAGATCGTGGTTCGAAGCTTGATGCACCAGAAATGTGGGCTAAAGCTGCAGCCAATGCATCCACTGCACCTTTCTCTTCTATCAGTCTCTGAGCTGATGGTCGGAAAAAATCAACAGCAGCATAAGAAACAGAAGCCAGAGACCTATGGTTTAAAAATAGTATTCTTGGTCAAGACACAGGGAAAAAATAAAAGATAAGAAAATAAATGGGAAAAAGAAGGAGTAATTTTTTTTTTTTTGAGACAGAGCCTTGCTCTGTCACCCAGTCTGGAGCGTACTGGCACAATCTTGGCTCACTGCAGCCTCAACCTCCCGGGCTCAAGCAATCCTCCCACCTCAGCCTTCCAAGTAGCTGGGACTACAGGTACATGCGCCACCACTCCTGGCTAATCTTTGTACTTTTTGTAGAGACAAGGTTTCGCCATGTTGGCCAAGCTAGTCTCATACTCCTAAGCTCAAGCAATCTGCCCACCTCAGCCTCCCGAAGTGCTGGAATTACAGGCATGCACCACAGTGCCCAGCCACATTTATTTATTTTTTATATATATATTATATATATATATGTGTGTGTGTGTATATACATACATATATACATAATATATATACATATATATACATATATGCATTATATATACATATATACATATATGCATTTTATATATATACATATATATATGTGTGTGTGTGTATATATATATATATCTGTCACCCAGGCTGGAGTGCAGTGGTGTGATCTCGACTCACTGCAAGCTCCGCCCCCTGGGTTCACACCATTCTCCTGCCTCAGACTCCCAAGTAGCTGGGACTACAGGTGCCCACCACCAGGCCTGGCTAATTTTTTGTATTTTTTAGTAGAGATAGGGTTTCACTGTGTTAGCCAGGATGGTCTCGATCTACTGACCTCGTGATCCGCCCGCCTCAGCCTCCCAAAGTGCTGGAATTACAGGCATGAGCCACCACGCCTGGCCGACATTTTTATATTTTAATATAACTAAATGTCTGCTGGTAAAACTGGTGATTAAAATTTTCTGCTATTTGAACTGGGAGAGCTTACAGATGAATAGCCTAATACAAAAGAAACAATTATTCAGCAAGTTTAGAAAGCATACCTGATGGCATCCATGCTTTTAGATTTAACTAAATCCATTGTAGAAGGAACACCTACACGTTTAAAAGTAATTCCCTGAAAATGAAAGAGTTACATTAAAGAAAAATGGAAGTCTTTACAATTAATTCCCAAATTAATATTTTAATAGTTCGTTTAATTTCTATTTCTTGGATTTAAAGATTTCATAGCCCTAGCAGATTAAAAGATCAGTTTTATCTTTTTTGTTTTGTTTTGAGACAGAGTCTTGCTCTGTTGCCCAGGCTGGAGTGCAGTGGCGTGATCCTGGCTTACTGCAACCTCCACCTCCCGGGCTCAAGCAATTCTCCTGCCTCAACCTCCATAGTAGGTGGGATTACAGGTGTCTACCACCATGCCCAGCTAATTTTGGTATTTTTAGGAGAGATGGAGTTTCACCATGTTGGGCAGCCTGGTCTCAAACTCCTGACCTCAAGTGATCTGCCCATTTCCACCTCCCAAAGTGCTGGGATTACAGGCCTGAGCGACTGCATCCAGCCAAGATCTGTTTTTTTTTTTTTTCTAATAAATCATCAATTACAAATTTCAGAAAGAGAAAAATTATTTTTTGAATTGCCCCTTAGTTACAATCATGGAATTTCACTTGTAAAACAAGCCTGATTTGAAGAAAAAAAAAAAAAAAAAAACAGATGTTTAAATCTATCAGCTTTTTTCCTTATTACACTATCTCATTTTACAAAGTATATGAAATAGCATATAAAAACACATATAAAAATAGGAAAAAATGTGAAATACCACAAAAAATCCAGACCACAGAAAATGTACAGTTTCTTTAGAAACTGTCTATTGTACCATACTTAAAAGAATCTGAACTATTATACCAAGACAATCTTTTAGTCACCCATTTACAATGCTGGACTAAGAAGTACTGAAATCACAATAATCTTCTGATTTTAGTATGAAGAGAGAAATTCAAGGAAAAGATGAGAAAGTCAGCTCCACTGTCTTCACCATAAAAGCTGTATTAAAGTCTTGAAGCTAATATAAATTTAGATCTCTGCAGGCTTCACATCCAAATGCAGCTTAAACTGAGAAAAGTTATGAAGACCTACTTGTAAGAATAAATATAAGAAGAGCTCTCTTTTAAGACACCATTTAGACAATAAGCCTGAAATAATTTAACTCTACTTACTGCTTTTTGTTCCACATATCTTAGTTGACCTCTTTCTCTTGGTTGATAAAAACATATACAAATCCCTGTCCGTCCAGCTCTACCTGTGCGTCCAGAGCGATGGATATAGGATTCAACATCCTAAAGATTATAAGAGGTAATACTTTTTAAAAATCTAGCAAGTTCCAGTCATTCTGGAATCCAAATAATAATGTTAATAATAATATATTTATTTCAATCCTGTTGCCCTTTTCAACATTCCAAACAATTTATATGTGTGGATTTTGGGGTAAAGGCAATATGATTTAAAACCTTTTAATCCACCTCATCCCAGGTTTCTTTATGGCAACTTTTTATAATTCTCTGCCTGATTTTGTTGCTCCATGCTTCAAATACAAACAATAGAGTTAATCATCTGCAAAGGTATCAGAATCTGATAAATTTAATATCACACTAACAAAAAATGGCTAAGAGCAAGAAGAGATGACATATTTTTCACATCCCAAGCAATATGTTGTAAATTAAATGGGAATTTATAAAATTGCTCTTATTTTTCCCAAATCAAATCCCATTTCCTACCTGAGGAGGAGAACTTTGAATCACCAGGTCAACTTCAGGAATGTCCAAACCACGGGCAGCCACATTGGTTGCCACCAAAACTTTAAAACTACCTTCTCTGAAGCCTTTTAGTGTAATTTCTCTTTGTGACTGTGCAATGTCCCCATGTAAACACTGGGCATTCTATTTGAGAAAGGGGTAGAAAATTAAGTGTACAGCTCATACTTGCAACTGATAGCACCACAACATCATCTAGTCTGTGCTCCTTTTGCATGTATTTAAATCTTACTTTGATAATTTTAACAATGCATGCTTACTGTTAAAAAAAAAAGTCAAACATGACAGAAAATATTTAACATAAAATGTAAAAGCTTCCCTAATACTAGTGACTTAGAAATAATTCACTGCTAAGGGTTTGGTAAATATTCCGTCAGTTTTTTTTTTTTTTAGACAGAGTTTCACTCTTATTGCCCAGGCTGGAGTGCAATGGAGCGATCTTGGCTCACTGCAACCTCTACCTCCCAGGTTCAAGCGATTCTCCTACCTCAGCCTCCCGAGTAGCTGGGATTACAGGTGCCTGCCACCATGCCCAGCTAATTTTTGTATTTTTAGTAGAAACAGGGTTTCACCATGTTGATCAGGCTGGTCTTGAACTCGTTGACCTCAGGTGATCCACCGGCCTCGGCCTCCCAAAGTGCTGGGATTACAGGCGTGAGCCACCACACCCGGCCACTTTTTTTGTTAATACATACACACTCACATTACACTAGCATATACTATGACTTTATGTATTTATTTATAACATGGATATTACATAGGTAGGGTTTTGTAACCTACTTGATAAATTTAGTGTATCTTAGCTATCCACATCTATAGATAAAATGCTACCTAATTTTTTTAAACTGTATATAATTTATTCATATGGATGCACCAGCATCTATTTTAGCAATATCCTACTGATGAACTTTTGGGCTGTATTCACATTTTCACCTTTAGAAACAATGCTGCAATGGGCCAGGCACAGTGGCTCACACCTGTAATCCCAGCACTCTGGGAGGCCGAGACAGGCAGATCACCTGAGGTCAGGAGTTTGAGACCAGCCTGGCCAACATGGTGAAACTCTGTCTCTACTAAAAATACAAAAAATTAGCTGGGTGTGGTGACAGGTGCCTGTAATCCCAGCTACTTGGGAGGCTGAGACAGGGGAATAGCTTGAACCCGGGAGGCGGAGGTTGCAGTGAGCTGAGATCGTGCCATTGCACTCCAGCCTGGGGGAGAAGAGTGAAGCTTCGTCTCAAAAAAAAAAAAAAAAAAAACAATGTTGCAAGAACAACTTTGTAACTTTGTACTTGTATCTCTGGATGCCTCAGTATCTGTATATTTCAGTAGGATACATATCTAGAAGTTGAATTTCTGGGTCAAAAATTATGAACATATAGCATTTTAATAGAAACTGTATTATTTTAAAAACTGTATTATAAAAAAAGTTGTGTACCTTTTATTCTTCAATACTCTATGAGTATTTATTTCAACATACCCTACCCAGCTTGTATATTATAAATCATTGTAATCTTTGTGAATTTAATAGGCAAAAATAATTTCCCAATGATGTTTTAATTTACATGTCTGTAATTTTTAGTGACACTGAACCTATTTATATTAGGTAGATCCTCATCTCTGCTGCATTAGTGACATTGAACCTATTTATATTAGGTAGATCTTCATCTCTGCTGCGAATTTCCTGGTATTATAAATACACTTCCTAGTATTCCTGGCCACTATATTAAAGTCAAAAAGTTCGTAACGATGATCAGGCCAGGCTCAGTGGCTCATGCCTGTAATCCCAGCACTTTGGGAGGCTGACGTGGGTGGATCACTTGAAGTCAGGAGTTCAAGACCAGCCTGGCCAACATGGTGAAACCTCATCTCTACTAAAAATACAAAGATTAGCCAGGTGTGGTGATGAATGCCTGTAATCCCAGCTACTCGAGAGGCTAAGGCAGGACAATCATTTGAACCCAGGAGGTGAAGGTTGCAGTGAGCCATAATCGCTCCACTGCACTCTAGCCTGGGTGGCAGAGCGAGACTCCGTCTCAAAAAACAGAAGTTCATAACAGTAATTTAACCCCAACAGTATTTCAGCCTTGGTATCTAAATAGCTTCATGCATACATGAATAAATTTAGTGAGCACTTGCTATCTGCCTGGATTATACCTGGTTCTACAACATTCATAAAGAAATGGCTCTGGGACAACCAGCTGACAGGCATCTTCAATACAGTATGATGTGTGCTATCACAGGTGTAGGTTCAGAGTGTTACAGGAATACTTAAGAGGGAAATCTAACTCAATCTTGTTTGAGGGGAAAGCAGCACTGAAGCTGAGACCTGACATCATAAGGAACTAGTAGGTAAAAGAAGGAGCAGAAGGCTAGGGAGTTCCTGGTAGAAGAAATATCATACATAAAGAACAGGGAGTGGAACCTACAAATATTTGAGCACTGCTGAAACAGAGTGAAAAGGGAGCGGGGGTGAGGGGTTAGGGAGTGAGAGATGAGATTGGAATAGAATATGAACTTTATCCTAAGGATGATATGAAACAATTGAATGATTATAAGCAGAAAAATATCATGAACATATTAAATTATACGACCAGGCACAGTGGCTCACGCCTGTAACCCTAGCACTTTGGGAGGCCAAGGCAGGCGGATCACCTGAGGTCAGGAGTTCGAGACCAACATGGTGAGACCCTGTCTCTACTAAAAAAGTAGCCGGGTGTGGTGGCGGGTGCCTGTAATCCCAGCTACTCGGGAGGCTGAGGCAAGAGAATCACTGGAACCCGGGAGGCAGAGGTTGCAGTGACCCGAGATTGTGCCACTGCACTCCAGCCTGGGCAACAGAGCAAAATTCCATCTCAAAAAAAAAATTGTGTGTGTGTGTGTGTGTGTGTGTGTGTGTGTGTGTATATATATATATTTTTAATGATCCGTCACCCACCCATCAGCCTGGGTAACAGAGCAAGACCCTGTTTCTAAAAAAGGAAATAAAGAGGTTATCAGTGGCCTCACTAAGATGGTGGCAATGACCACCTATTTACTCCACAAATATATAATGACCTACAACATGTTGGGCACTAGGGATAAAAGGTGAACAAAAATAAGACTGCTTCTGTCCTCATAGTCTTTATATCCTGGTCAGAAAGATGGACATTAATCAAATAATTAGGCATGCAAATAAATTTAGACAACGAATGTAATGGATGATGCACGGGTCTAAGAGGCAATGAGGTTTTGTAAGAGGACAATCTGACCTAGCTTGGGGCAAGAAAGGATTCCCTAAAAAGTGATGCTTTGGACTGAGATCTGAAGGATGAGTAGGAGTTGCTAGGCAAGGTAGACTACAAATTCAAGAGCTGACCAGCATGGTGGCTCATGCCTGTAATCCCAGCACTTTGGGAGGCCAAAGCGGGAGATGGCTGGAGCCCAGGAGTTCAAGACCAGCCTGGGCTATGTAAGGATATTCCATCTCTATAAAAAATAAAAAGTTAGCCAGGTGTAGGGGCACACACGTGTCGTCCCAGCTACTTGGGAGGCTGAGGTGGGAGGATCACTTGGGCCCAAGCAGTTGAGGCTCCAATAAGCCATTGTGCCACTGTACTCCAGGCTGGGGGACAGAGTGAGACCCTGTCTCCCTGCCCCCCCAAAAAAAAAACAAAAAAAACAAAACCATGGCATGTATGGAGTGTGTGCACAAAAAAATGAGAGGGAAGTATAAGATGAGGCTGGAAAGGTAAGTAGAGGTGACACCATAACTGAATTCAAGAACTATTAGTTGATGAAATTGCAAGGACATACTCAAGGGAGTAGAAATGATGTATAAAGGAAAGAGATACATTATACATGATTCTCAGATGTTTAGCTTCTGCAACTGGTGTAAGAAATAAATGAAGGCTGAGCACGGTGGCTCACGCCTGTAATCCCAGCATTTTGGGAGGGCATGGCGGGTGGATCACCTGAGGTCAGGAGTTTGAGACCAGCCTGGCCAACGTGGTGAAACCCCGTCTCTACTAAAAATACAAAAATTAGCCAGGCATGGTGGCAGGCGCCTGTAATCCCAGCTACTCAGGAGGCTGAGGTAGGAGAATCGCTTGAACCCGGGAGGCAGAAGTTGCAGTGAGCCGGGATCATATCATCGTACTCCAGCTTGGGCGACAAGAGTGAAACTCCACCAAAAAAAAAAAAAAAAAAAAAGAAGGAAAGAAAGGAGGAGGGAGGGAGGGAGGGAAGGAGGGAGGGAGGGAGGGAAGGAAGGACCAGGCTGGGCACAGTGGCTCACACCTGTAACACCTGTAATCCCAGTACTTTGGGAAGCCAAAGTCGGCAGATCACTTGAGGTCAGGAGTTCCAGACCAGCCTGGCCAACATGGCAAAACCCCGTATCCACTAAAAATACAAAAATTAGCCAGGCATGGTGTTGCACACCTGTAATCCCAGCTACTAGGGAGACTGAGACAGGAGAATCACTTGAACCCAGGGGCAGAGGATGGAGGTTTCAGTGAGTCGAGATCACACCACTGCACTCCAGCCTGGGTGACACAGTGAGACTCCACCTTAAAAAAAAAAAAAAGAGGCCAGGCGCAGTGGCTCATGCCTGTAATCCCAGCACTTTGGGAGGGCAAGATGGGCAGATCATGAGGTCATGGGATTGAGACTATCCTGGCCAAAATGGTGAAACCTCGTCTCTACTAAAAATACAAAAATTAGCTGGGTGTGGTGGTGCACGCCTGTAGTCCTAGCTTAGGATGCTGAGGCAGGAGAATCACTTGAACCAAGGAGGCGGAGGTTGCAGTGAGCCAAGATCGCACCACTGCACTCCAGCCTGGCGAAAGAGCAAGACTCTGTCTCAAACAAAAAAAAAAAAGAAAGAAAAGAAAAAAGAAATAAATGGAACACTTTAAACCATAGGAGATATAATCCAAAAATACTATGTAGTTGGCTGGATGGTAAGGAATAAATTCAAGAGTGACACATAAATTTCTGGTTTAAGCAATGCGTAGATGTATTATTTAGCCCTAGGGAACGCTGGAGACAGAGTGGGTATAGGAGTGTAGAAAGTTAATTAATTCAGGTTTAGGAACATAAAGGTTGGTGTGTCTGTGGCCAGTAGGTCTAGTATTCTTGAGGCAGATCCCAGTGAGAAAAAGATTTGGGTATCATTACCATATACTAAATGACTGGAGCCATAGGAGTGATTAGATCTATCTATACATATCTATACTTCTATATTCCTATACTAATTGACTCCTTGCTTCAAGAAAAGAAATGCGCTATGCAAAATGCTTTAAATAAACAATTTTTTTTTTTTTTTAAATAAAATAGAGACGAAGTCTCACTATGTTGCCCAGGCTGGTTTTAAACTCCTGAGCTCAAGTGATCCTCTTGCCTTGGCCTCCCAAAGTGCTGGGATTACAGACATAAGCCATCATGCCTGGCCTGTCTAAATCTTAAAATGGTAAAAAAAGAAAGTAATTTTTAATACTACCTTTTTAATTTTATTTATTTTGGAGACAGGGTCTCACTGTGTCGCCCAGGGTGGAGTGCAGTGGCATGATCATTGCTCACTGTAGCCTCGACCTCCTGGACTCAAGAAATGCTTCCCACCTCAGCCTCCTCAGTAGCTTGGACCACAGGTGTGTCCCACCACACCTAGGCAATTTTTTTTATTTTTTGTAGAGACAGATTCTTGCTATGTTTCCAGGCTGCTTTTGAATGCCTGGCCTCAAGAAATTTTCCTGTCTTGGCTTCCCAGGGAAATTCTTTTAATTTCAAAAACATCCTTTTATTATTCATTTATTTTAAAGAGATGAAATCTTGCTCTGTCGCCCAACCTACAGTGCAATGGCAAAATCACAGCTCATTACAACCTCAAAATACTGCGCTAAGAGATCCTCCCACCTCAGCCTCCTGAGTAGCTAGAATTGCAGGCACGAACCACGGCGGCCTGCTCAAAAGTATCCCTTTAAATAGGAAGCTTATACAATTTCCATAATACATTTTAAGATGTTTAATTCATGCATAAGACTCCCTTTAAAAATACATCTACTATATAAATGAAATGCCCACACTAGTCTCAAATTCCCGGGCTCAAGCAATCTTTCTGCCCTGGCCTCCCAAAGTGCTGGGATAACAGGCATGGGCCACCACACCTGGCTAATATTTTTTTTTTAATTTACTTTTTCTTCACCAAAAGCAGATGAAATACCACTTCTTAAAAGCAGGACAATATATGTATGTAAGTATGTGTGCATACGTATGTAGGTACAAAATTATGCTAGTAAGTAGCACAACTGAGATTTAAACCCCAATCTGACTCCCAAGTCTATGCTATTAATCACTATTCTTTTTTCCTCCATGAAAAATATGTAGAATAAGAATCAGATCTGTAAGGAATACCAATATTTAAAGTATAGACAAGAATACATAAAGACTTCACAAGAAACTGGGAAAGGTTAGCTAAAGAAGAAAATAAACCTGCACGGTTATCATATAACCCAAGTTAAGAAACATATTTCAAGAGAAGAAACATCTAATTTTTGAAAAAAAGGTTATAAACAAATACACTTTAAATAAGTTGGACGGTTTTTCATAGTGAATTTTTCAATTGCAACACAGGTTTTTTTCTCATGCCTGTAATCCCAGCACTTTGGGACGCTGAGGTGGGAGGACTGCTTGAGGCTAAGAGTTCGAGACCAGCCTGGGTAATACAAGGAGATCCTGTCTACAAAAATAAAAACTTAGCCGGGTGTGGTGACGCATGCCTATAGTCCCAGCTGGTTGGGAGGCTGAGGTGGGAGAACCACTGGAGCCTGGGAGATTGAGGCTGCAGTGAGCCATGATCACACCACTGCACTTCAGCCTGGGTGACAGAGTAAGACCCTATCTCAAAAAAAAAGAACGCAGGGTTTTTTTTACTTGATAATTTGTCCTAAGAGGAACATATTACATTCATGATATCAGTGATGGTTTCCAGGTCTCCAACTTTCGAATAATTTTTTTTCCAAAAGTGTATGTGTGTGTGTGTGTATCTCTGTGTGAGAGACAGAGACTGTTTAATGATTCATTCATTCATTCATTTAGAGAGTGGGTTCTTGCTGTGTTGCCAGAGACTGTTTAATGATTCATTCATTCATCCATTTAGAGAGGGGATTCTTGCTGTGTTGCCTGGGGCTTAATCGATCCTCCCGCCCCAACCTCCTGAGTAGCTGGGATTACAGGTGCACCACCAAACCCAGCTGGAGATCGAGACCACGGTGAAACCTCGTCTCTACTAAAAATACAAAAAAAATTAGCCGGGCGTGGTGGCGGGCGCCTGTAGTCCCAGCTACTCGGAGAGGCTGAGGCAGGAGAATGGCGGGAACCCGGGAGGCAGAGCTTGCAGTGAGCCGAGATCGCGCCACTGCACTCCAGCCTGGGAGACAGAGCGAGACTCCATCTCAAAAAAAAAAAAAAAAAGAATGTAGAAGGCATTTGTTTCTGGGGGAAACCAAGTAAAACTTGACTTTTTACAAGTAAATTACAATTTAAAAATAAAAACAAAAAACTATTCAGGTTCTGTAGTTAATCCATAAAATCCCATATAACTCGTAATGAGATACTACTAATACTTTCTATCTAAATAGTAAAGTCACCTAGCAGAATGGAGGATGGAGAATTCCATTCTCCAAATCACAGAAACAGATTATTGTCCACTGAAAGGGGAATTCTCCCCCAACCTTTGTAGCAAGACAATTTCTTCAAGACTAAAAAAAGCTTCTGCAAGACAACTGCTACTGAATATTTTAAAGCAACGAAAAGAAAGGTAAATCAATTACCCTCTACCACTCTTTCACTATTTACCATCTATCTGTTTATAGAGGACTTTATTTATTTATTTTATTTTATTTATTTTTTTTGAGACAGAGTCTCGCTCTGTCGCCCAGGCTGGAGTTCAGTGGCGCCATCTCGGCTCACTGCAACCTCCGCCTCCCAGGTTCACGCCATTCTCCTGCCTCAGCCTCCTGAGTAGCTGGGACTACAGGCGCCCACCATCACGCCCGGCTAATTTTGTGTATTTTTAGCAGAGATGGAGTTTCACCATGTCAGCCAGGATGGTCTCGATCTCCTGACCCTGTGATCCGCCTGCCTTGCCCTCCCAAAGTTCTGGGATTACAGGCGTGAGCCACAGCTCCTGGCGAACCTGTCTCCTAAAAAGATAAAGGCCGGGCACGGTGGCTCGCGCCTGTAATCCCAGCACTTTCGGAGGCCGAGGCGGGTGGATCACGAGGTCAGGAGATCAAGACCATCCTGGCTAACATGGTGAAACCCTGTCTCTACTAAAAAATACAACAAATTAGCCGGGCGTGGTGGTGGGCTCCTGTAGTCCCAGCTACTCGGGAGGCTGAGGCAGGAGAATGGTGTGAACCCGGGAGGCAGAGCTTGCAGTGAGCCGAGATGGTGCCACTGCACTCCAGCCTGGGCAACAGTGAGACACTGTCTCAAAAAAAAAAAAAGAAAAAAAAAAAAAGAGGGTCTCACTTTGTCACCCAGGCTGGAATGCAGTGTCATGTTCATAGCTCACTGCAACCTCTAACTCCTGGGCTCAAGCAATCCTCTCGCCTCAGCCTCCCAAGCAGACAGGAATACAGGAACGTGCCACCACACCTGGCTAATTTTTTTTTTTTTTTTGGAGACAGAGTCTTGCTCTGTTGCCCAGGATGGAGTGCAATGGCATGATCTCGGCTCACTGAAACCTCCGCCTCCCAGGCTCAAGTGATTCTTGTGCCTTGGCCTCCCACGTAGCTGGGACTACAGGTGTGCACCACCACGCCTGGCTAATCTTTTGTATTTTAGTGGAGACCAGGTTTCACCATGTTGCACAGGGTGGTCTCGAACTTCTGAGCTCAGGCAATCTGCCTACCTCGGCCTCCCAAAATGCTAGGATTACAGGCATGAGCCATTGCAGCTGGCCCTGGCTAATTTTTAACTTTTTATAGAGACAGTGTCTCATTATGCTGCCCAGGCTGGTCTCAAACTCCCGACCTCAAATGATCCTCCCACATCAGCCTCCCAAAGTGCTAGAATTATACGCATGCCTGGCCTATACTGGACATTTAAACATCAAAGCTAATGCTACACAATTAGTTAAAATGACACTGGGGAAGACAGTGACTTTGAGTCTCTAGTTCCCACATAACACACATCAACTAGGATAACAAAACTAAAAATCCACAGACGATACATATAACAAATAACTGACAAAATGGTCTCATGATTTCTAAAATATGAGCAGAGGCTGGGCGCGGTGGCTCACGCCTGTAATCCCAGCACTTTGGGAGGCCGAGGCGGGTGGATCATCTGAGATCGAGAGTTTGAGACCAGCCTGACAAACATGGAGAAACCCTGTCCCTACTAAAAATACAAAAAAAAATTAGTTGGGTATGGTGGCACATGCCTGTCATCCCAGCTACTTGGGAGACTGAGGCAGGAGAATCACTTGAACCCGGGAGGCAGAGGTTGTGGTGAGCCAAGATCACACCATTGCACTCCAATCTGGGCAACAAGAGCAAAACTCCTTCTCAACAAAAAAAAAAAAAAAAAAAAAAAAAAAACATGAGCAGGGAAGGATAATTCTTGTATCTACATTGGGGAATTTGCTAGTCCTAAGAACAGGTGATTCAGGGACCCAGTCTTTCAGGTCTGCCATCTTGAAAGCATAACGAAATGCTACCTGGAAGGCCTATTCTCAAATTGTTGACAACAGCAGCTGAACCTGGGAGGATTTTTATATACTTGAGGGTGATTGTGAGGAGCCAGAGTTAAGGTCTGCAGGGATTGGAGCAAGCTGGGGCCTATAAAAACTTTCTAAACTAACAGCCAATGCTCACTTTCCAGGACAAAGCCCCATACTGAGGAGAAACTGCTGGACAGAGGATCTAAACTAAGGATGCCAAGAATAACAGGATCAAAGAAAAAAAAAGATACAGAGAAAAGTGAGGAAAGACACAGCTAGAACTAGAAAGTAAACTTTTTTTTAACAGCTTTACTCAGATATAATTTACAGACTATATTTTTAAGCACTAACAAAAATAACAGAAGCAGCAGCTCTAGAGCTGTGACGCCAGAAGTATTCTCACCAATGCCTTCCCATCTGACGTTCAAAGTTTAACTTAATTTAAAAATGAGCAGGCCGGGCGCGGTGGCTCACGCTTGTAATCCCAGCACTTTGGGAGGCCGAGGCGGGAGGATCACGAGGTCAGGAGATCGAGACCACGGTGAAACCCCGTCTCTAATAAAAAATACAAAAAATTAGCCGGGCGTGGTGGCGGGCGCCTGTAGTCCCAGCTACTCGGAGAGGCTGAGGCAGGAGAATGGCGTGAACCCGGGAGGCGGAGCTTGCAGTGAGCCGAGATTGCGCCACTGCACTCCAGCCTGGGTGACAGAGCGAGACTCCGTCTCAAAAAAAAAAAAAAAAAAAAAAATGAGCAACAGAAGAGATCACAGTCAAATCTCACAGAAAGTAATTAGGAAGGAAAAAAACAATAAGCAGAATAAGCTGGGAGCAGTGGCACATGCCTGCAGTCCCAGTTACTCAGGAGGCTGGTGAGAGAGGATCCCTTAAGGCCAGGAGTTAGAGGCTGCAGTGTGCTATTATTGTGTCTGTGAATAGCCAAGGCACTCCAACGCTGACAACATGGCAGGACCCTGTCTCTTAAAAAAAAAAAAAAAAAATTTTGGCAGACACGGTGGCTCATGCCTGTAATCCCAGCACTTTGGGAGGCCTAGGCAGGCAGATCATTTGAGGTCAGGAGTTCTAGACCAGCCTGGCAAAAATGGTGAAACCCCATCTCTACTAAAAATACAAAAATTAGCTGGGCGTGGTGCCAGCGACTATAATCCCAGCTACTCTGGAGGCTGAGGCAGGAGAATCACTTGAACCTGGGAGGCAGAGGTCACAGTGAGCTGACATCACACCACTGCACTCCAGCCTGGGCCACAGAGCTTGCCTCTGTCTCAAAAAAAAAAAAAAAAAAAAAGCAGACTATCTCCACAAATAAAGGGATCTAGAAAAGCTTATCCACAAAACAAAAGCATACCATTTTGAATGAACTCAAACAAACGTATATGGCCGGGCATGGTGGCTCATGCCTATAATCCCAGCACTTTGGGGCGCCAAGGCAAAACGATCACGTGAGGTCAGCAGTTTGAGACCAACCTGGCCAACATGGTGAAACCCCATCTCTACTAAATATACAAAAATTAGCCAGGTGTGGTGGTGCGTACCTGTAATCCCAGCTACTCTGGAGGCTGATGCATAAGAATCGCTTGAACCTAAGAGGCAGAGGTTGCAGTGAGCCGAGATCTTGCCATTGCACTCCAGCCTGGGTGATAGAGTGAAACTGTTGTCTCAACAAAAAATTAAAAAATAATAAATAAAATATACATATATATCATATATTGGCTGGGCACAGTGGCTCTCGACTGTAATCACAGCATTTTGGGAGGCAGAGGCAAGTGGATCACTTGAGCTCAGGATGAGAGCAGCCTGGGCAACATAGAGAGATCCCATCTCTACAAAAATGAAACTTAGCCAGGCATGGTAGCACGCACCTGTGGTCTCAGGTACTCAGGAGGCTGAGGTGGGAGGATCACTTGAACCTGGGAGGTGAAGGCTGCAGTGAGCCAAGATCATGCCACTGCACTTGAGCCTGGGTGACAGACCCCATCTCAGAAAAAAAAATAAAATATATATTACATATATTAAATATATAAATAATATATAAAATTTTTTAAGTTATATATACACACACACGCAAACACAGTTTTTTTGTTTTTTTTTTTTTTTAAGAGAAAGGGTCATACTCAGCCGGGTGCAGTGGCTCATATCTGTAATCCCAGCACTTTGGGAGGCCAAGGCAGGCAGATCACGAGGTCAGGAGTTTGAGACCAGCCTGGCCAATATGGTAAAACCCGTCTCTACTAAAAATACAAAAACTAGCTGGGTGTGGTGGCACGTGCCTGTAGTCCCAGCTACTCAGGAGGCTGAGGCAAGAGAAGGCACTTGAACCCAGGAGGCAGACAGGTTGCAGTGAGCCGAGATTGTACCACTGCACTCCAGCCCGGGCAATAGAAGGAGACTCTCAAAAAAAAAAAAAAAAAAAAAAAAAAGGGAGAGAGAGAAAGGGTCATACTCTGTCACCCAGGATAGAGTACAGCGTCACGATCATAGCTCATTGTAACCTCTAGCTCCTGGACTCATGAAGTTCTCCCACCTCAGCCTCCCAAGTAGCTGGGAGTACAGGCACACACCACCACCTCTGGCTAATTTTTTTATTTTTTGTAGAGACAGGGTCTCGCTATATTGCCCAGGCTTTTCTTGAACTCCTGGGCTCAAGCAATCCTCCAGACTTAGCCTCCCAGAGTGCTGAGATTACAGGTGTGAGCCACCATGCCTGCTAAAAGAAAAAATTTTAATGCTATAGTAAAGAACAAAAATCAAGAAAAACTTTTCAGTTTTTCAATGAGATAAAATAACTCAAGAAAGAAGTAGAAATAAAAAATAACTTTTCACAAATTAAGACTATACTAGAAAGAGTAAAAGACTGAATAAACACAACAGATTTCTTAAAAATGCGAAATTTTGAGGCATGTGTAGTGGTGCATGCCTACAGTCCCAGCTACAGGAGCTCAAAGCTATCAAGTGCCATGATCACATCTGTGAATAGCCACTGCACTCCCATGTGGGCAACACAGCAAGATCCTGTCTCTTAAAAACAAAAAAAGAGAAATTTTGAAAACTGAATAAGGAAAAAGAGGAAAAAGATTTGATGTGACAAGGGAGATTCAAAAAAGACAGCCAACATATGCACAACAAGAGTCCTTAAAGAAGAAAACCAAAGCAACTGTAAAACCAAATGCTAAAAATTGTAATTCAAGAAAATTTTGCTGAAACTTTTAAAAAATACATATGAAACTACAAATTGAAAGTGTACACTGTGTACCCAGAAAAACTGACAAAGAACACCACACCAAAATATATTCTAGTAAAACTACTGATTTTTAAAGGAAATCACTTAGAAAAAAGATTTTAAGAAAATCACATATAAGGAAAAAAGATTAGACTGGCATCTCACTTTTTATAGCGATGCTTTATTCCAAAAACAGTAAAGTAACATATTTAAGACAATGAAGGGAAGAAAATGTGAACCAAGATTTCATATACAGCCAAAATAATTTTCAGGTACAAAGTCACAAACAAGATATTATCAATAGGCGATACTGTTTCCATAAGCCCCTTCTCAGGAATCTACTCAGTAACAAGTCACAAACAACAAAAATGACTGGAGAGACACTGACATAAGGACTGATGGCACTGATTATTGGTGGATGTTAGCATCACAAAAAGAACTAGACATATATACCTCCTGCTGGAAGTACACCACCTATGAAGTAGTTCTGCCCTAAACAAACAAACAAACAAACCTGAATATTCAGAAAATATAGAAGACAGAGGAACATGTTAAATGACATCACGGGGAAGCAATACTCTAGATTTATGGCAATGTAGTTTCTTAAACAAAAAAAGCTACAAAAAATACATAAAGGAGTAATCCATATATTAAAAGCAACTTAATAATCACACAATGTAAAAATCTTATTTGGACTTAGATTCAAGAAAACAAACAATAAAAGAAAATAACCATTTGTAAGACAATTGATAATGTGAAATGAATTAATATTTCTAAATATTAATTTTTTAGATGTGATAACAGTATTGGTGTTTTTTTTTTTTTAAATCCTTTTCTTTTAGAGATATATACCCAAACATTTATGGATATAATAGTATGATATCTAGGGTTTGCATCAAAATACTTCTGAAAGAAGAGGTAGATTAGCATATAGATAAAATAATTACTGAAGCTGGTGGATGAATACATAGGGGTTCATTACATGATTCTATCAACTTTTGTACATGTTTGACATTTTCTTTAAAAGCTTTTTTTTTTCCTTTTTTTTTTTTTTTGAGATGGAGTCTCACTCTGTCATCCACGCTGGAGTGTAGTGGCACAATCTCAGCTCCCCGCTACATCACTGAACTCCTGGGTTCAAGTGATTCTCCTGCCTCAGCCTCCTGAGTAGCTGGGATTACAGGCGCCTACCACCACACCCGGCTAATTTTTATATTTTTAGTAGAGATGGGGTTTCAACATGTTGACCAGGCTGGTCTTGAACTCCTGACATCAGGCGATCCACCCTCCTCAGCCTCCCAAAGTGCTGGGATTACAGCCATGAGCTACCGCGCCCAGCCAAAAGATATTTTTTAAGAAAGAAAAAAACACATGGATTTAGTATTCTGATTTATTAATTTAATAAAAATTTGTAGTTTTGTAACACAACTCTAAAATATTACCCTCTCTTACCCATAGAAATACATTTTGTTTCAACTTTTATATTTTCCAGATCACATTTTCAAAGTCTTAAAAAAAAACTGATAAAATCTGATAGAGGTCAGGTGTGATGGCTCACACCTGTAATCCCAGCACTTCGGCAGGCCAAGGGGAGGGCGGAATTGCTTGAGCTCAGGAGTTCAAGACCAGCCTGGGCTACATGGTGAAATCTCATCTTTACAAAATATGCAAAAAATTAGCTGGGCATTGTGACATGCACCTGTAGTCCCACCTACTCAAGAGGCTGGGGTGGGAGAATCACCTGAGCCCAGGAAGTCAAGAATGCAGTGAGCCATGATTGTCCCACTGCACTCCAGCCTGGGCATAAGAGGGAGACCCCGTCTCAAGACAAACAAACAAAACTGATAAAATTCTATTCTGTCTTATCAGGTCACAGGGTTACAGGTGTGAGCCAACACGCCCAGCCTTACAACTCAGTTTTGAGAATGACTATCAAATCTGGTCCACAAAGGACAATATAATTTTCGTTCAGTGATTCATCCCCATAATTTCAATTAGAGAAAGCATGAAAAAAAGACTTACCTGTTTTATGTGTGGATTCATAGCCATTTCAGTTACATTCTTCTTGGTCTCACAGAAAATAATAGCCCTTCCTTCAGACCCACTGTAGACTTGAAGGACATCTCCAATAACTGCTGGCCTCTGAGACCAATGACACTGGATGGCCAAATGCTTTGAAGAAAGAAAATATCACATTATTTGTTTCATTAAAATTATTTTAAAATACTTCTCTTGTGTATTTTTTCTATCTGGTCAAGAATTAGCCTTCCTGGGAGACTGTAAGACAAAGACTCTCCTCAACAGCACTTAAAAACAATATAGACAAATGGTCATCAATAAACTGATGAAAGAATAAACAAACTGCAGTATATTCAAACAGAATACCATTCAACAATTAAAATAAACCAACTACTGATATACATGGAACAATATGAACCCTAAAAAAATGCCGAATAAAGTCTTACAGAAAATGAGCACATACAGTATCATTCCATTTATATGAAGTTCTAGAATAGGCAAAACCAATCAATTGTGGAAGAAAAATCAAACAGTGGTTGTCTCTGAACTGGGGATACTGACTGGGACGGGGCATGAGGGAACTTTCTGGGATGATGGCAATATTCGATATGATGATAAGGGTTTGGGTTACACACATATGAATTTTTCAAAAATAGGCAAATGTACACAAGAGTTTACATTTCATTGTACATAATAAAAATTATATGAATGAACCTCAAAAACATGCTAAGTGAATGAAACAAGACATAAAAAGTCACAAATTGTACAATTACATTTACAGTCATGTGTTGCTTCATGACAGGGATACGTTCTGAGAAATGTATTGTTAGACAGCTTCATCGTTACGCAAACATCAAAGAGTGTACGTACACAAACCTAGGATATTGCCTACTACACACACCTAGGCTATATGGTATGTCCTACTGCTCCTAGGCTACAAACCTGAACAGCATGTTACTGTACTGAACACTGTAGGCAATGGTAAGTATGTGCGTCTCTAAACATATCTAAACATAGAAAAGGTACAGTAAGAATACGGCATAAAAGATGAAAACTGATACACCTGTACAGGACAGCTTCATTTTAATCTTATGGGACCACCATCGAATATGTGTCATCATATATATGGTCCACCACTGACCAAAACATCGTTATGCAGCACATGACTGTACATGAAATATCCAAAACAGGTATATCCATAGAGACAAAAAACAGACTAGTGGTTGACAGTGGATAAAGAAAGGCGGGAATGGAGGCTGGGAACAGTGGCTCACGCCTGTAATCCCAGCACTTTGGCAGGCCAAGGCCAGTGGATCACCTGAGGTCAGGAGTTCGAGACCAGCCTGGGGAACATGGTGAAACCCCATCTCTACTAAAAACACAAAAACTTAGTCATGGGTGCCTGTAGTCCCAGCTACTCGGGAGGCTGAGTAAGGAGAATTGCTTGAACCTGGGAGGTGGAGGTTGCGGTGAGCCAAAATTAGGCCACTGCACTCCAGCCTGGGCAACAGAGCTAAACTGTCTCAAAAACAAAACAAAAAAAAAGGAGGGAATGGGGAGTAACTGTTTAATGGTTGCTGGGTTTCCTTCTGGTGTGATGAAAATGTTTGGAACTAGATAGAAATGATGGCTGTAGGCCGGGCACGGTGGCTCATGCTTGTAATCCCAGCACTTTGGGAGGCCGAGGCGGGCGGATCACGAGGTCAGGAGATCGAGACCACGGTGAAACCCAGTCTCTACTAAAAATACAAAAAATTAGCCGGGCGTGGTGGCGCATGCCTGTAGTCCCAGCTACTCAGATGGCTGAGACAGGAAAATCACTTGAACCTGGGAGGTGGAGGCTGCAATGAGCTGAGATCATGCCACACTGCACTGCAGCCAGGGCAACAGAGCAAGACTCTGTCTCAAAACAAAAACAAAAACACAACACGAACAAACAAGAAAACCCATCACATCTTTGAGTGGTGTTAACAGTAAAAAAATAAGTAAAAATAAAAACCACAGGGATGCAAATCAGCAAAACAGACTACGGGAAACTCATAAGACAAATGAGTTTTTGTTGTTGTTGTTTTTTGAGACGGAGTCGCACACTGTCACCCAGGCTAGAGTTCAGTGGCACAATCTCAGCTCACCGCAACCTCCGCTCCTGGGTTCAAGCGATTCTTCTTTCTCAGCCTCCCAAGTAGCTGGGACTACAGACATATGCCACCATGCCTTGCTAATTTTTGTATTTTTAGTAGAGACAGGGTTTCACCATGTTGGTCAGGCTGGTCTCGAACTCCTGACCTCAGGTGGTCTACCAGCCTCAGCCTCCCAAAGTGCTGGGATTATAGGTATGAGCCACCGCGCCTGGCCAACAAATGAGTTTTTTCAACAGAAAATTGCAAAGAAAAAAAGGAACTATAGATTATAAAATGTTTAAGACTCATATCAATCAGTAGCAACGTAAGAATTGTATTTGGATCCAGATTCAAACAAACTATTTAAAAAAGACAGCGAGGGCAATGTGCACACTAGGTATTTAATGATATTAAATAATTACTATGCCAGGCGCAGTGGCTCACGCCTGTAATCCCCGCACTTCGAGAGACCAAGGCAGGCGGATCACTTGAGGTCATGATTTCGAGACCAGCCTGGCCAACATGGCGAAACCCAGTCTCTACTAAAAATACAAAAAATTAGCCAGGTGTGGTGGTGGGCTCCTGTAAACCCAGCTACTCAGGAGGCTGAGGCAGGAGGAATCACTTGAACCAGGGAGGTGGAGGTTGCAGTGTGCTGAGATCACACCATTGCACTCCAGCCTGGGCAACAAGAGTGAAATTCCATCTCAAAAAAAATTACTGTTTTTCTTCTACTGTGATAATGACTGTGGTTTTAAAGAGCCCTTAGTTATCATTTTGGAAATATATACAATTACTTGAAGATGAAATGATGACTGGGATTGTTTCAAATGCAGGGGTGAAGAAAAGATCATTGTTAAAGACTGGTAATAGGTAATGGGTACATCATGTTCTTTATACTATTCAATCTTTCTATTCAATTTTATATGTTTGAAAATGTCCTTATCAACTGTTTTTTACTATACATTTTACATTCTTACTGCAAAACTTTCAACCATTACAAAATAAAAGAGCTACTTTTTTCTTCTTTTTTTATTTTTGATTTTTTTCTTGAGACAGAGTCTCAATCTGTTGCCCAGGCTGGAGTGCAGTGGCGCAATCTCGGCTCACCGCAACTACCACCTCCTGGGTTCAAGCAATTCTCCTGCCTCAGCCTGCCGAGCAGTTGGGACTACAGGCGTGCGCAACCATGCCCAGCCAATTTTTGTATTTTTAGTAGAGACAGGGTTTCACTATGTTGGCCAGGCTGGTCTCAAACTCCTGACCTCATGATCCACCCACTTCGGCCTCCCAAAGTGCTGGGATTACAGGCATGAGCTACCATGCCCGGCCCACAAAGCTTCTTTTTACCATCCAGCACACCCCTTCCCAGAAATAATCATTATTTGATGTTTATTCTTTCAACCTGTGTTTGTATATTTACATAACTGCCTAAGGAATCCATTTGGCACTATTAGTGTATTTTTTTAAATAGTGTAATTTTTGTATGCATCATTGTATAATTTGGTTTTTATCACTAATTGTTTTTAACCACTGCATTACATTCTGCAGATCTACTATTCACTTAGTCACTTAGTCTTTCCTACATACACATATATATGCATCTATTAAATAGAAAGATGACATGTTACCTAGTTTCCTGTCATAAATACTGTAAATATTACCTTTAGTTCTTTTTTTTTTTTTTTTCTTTTTGAGATGTTGTCTCACTCTGTCTCCAGACTGGAGTGCAGTGGCGCGACCTCGGCTCACTGCAAGCTCCGGCTCCTGGGTTCAAGCAATTCTCCTGCCTTAGCCTCCTAAGTAGCTGGGATTACAGGTGTGCGTCACCACACCCAGCTAATTTTTGTATTTTTAGTAGAGACAAGGTATCGCCATGTTGGCCAGGATGGTCTCGATCTCCTGACCTCGTGATCTGCCCACCTCGGCCTCCCAAAGCATTGGGATTACAGGCGTGATCCACCGCACGCAGCCTTTTCTTTTTTTTTTTTTTTTTTAGACGGAGTCTCACTCTGTCACCCAAGCTGGAGTGCAGTGGCGCAATCTCGGCTCACTGCAAGCTCCACCTCCCGGGTTCACGCCATCCTCCTGTCTCAGCCTCCCGAGTAGCCGGAAGTACAGGCGCCCACCACCATGACTGGCTAATTTTTTGTATTTTTAGTAAAAATGGGGTTTCACCGTGTTAGCCAGGATGGTCTCGATCTCCTAACCTCATGATCTGCCTGCCTCAACCTCCCAAAAAGCTGGGATTACAGGCATGAGCCACCACGCCTGGCCCTAATTCCTTTTTTAAACATACCATTGGTTTAACTTTCATGGAGTTAAAATTATAAACCTTTTCCTTTATGGATTCTTCTTCTGACTTCTGTGGTGTTTTTTTGTTTTGTTTTTTTTTTGAGACAGGGTCTCTCTGTCACCCAGGCTGGAGTACGGCAGCGCAATCTCAGCTTACTGCAACCTCCACCTCCCGGGTTCAAGTGATTCTCATGCCTCAGCCTCCCAAACAGCTGGGACTACAGGGGCCCGCCACCAGGCCGGCTAATTTTTCTATTTTTAGTAGAGACAGGGTTTCACCATATTGGCCAGGCTGGTCTCACACTCCTGACCTCAAGTGATCTGCCCGCCTTGGCCTCCCAAAGTGCTGGGATTACAGGCGTGAGCCACCATGCTCGGCCCAACTTCTATGTTAGAAAAGCATTCCCTTTCCTGAAATCAAAAAACTCTTTATTCACCTACGTCTGGTTTAAGTTATTTTACAGCTTAATTTTTTAAATCTTTGAGACATTTTTTTGGTTTGGGGGAATGGGATGAGGATCTAACTTTTTTTCACCTCAGCTTTAACAAATTATCTCCACACTATTCTTTTCTAGTCAATATAAATCTCCTTGTCATGTTGTAAATATTTTGTTTTTTTGTTGTTTTTGTTTTGAGCTGCTTTAAAGAGAGAAAGAAAGAAACACTTCAAAACTGTCTATATGGCTGCTTGTGTGTTTCCTATTAGGACTTGCCTATTCATGTGCTTTTTTTCCCCCTATTTATTCTATTCTGCTACTCAGACTATAAAAATATATAGGTGTCTTACTATGAGCAGTAAAGAAAGATTAGGCCCGAAGAGGTACCCAAAACTTAAGTTTAGCTTCAACAAATGTCAAAAGTAAATACCAACTAAAAGCTAAAATCTATCATGCTAGAAAGCTACTTACTTCCACAGTAGTTGCAGCCTTTTGAGTCATTTTTCCAACAAGGTCAACCTGTTCATATCTGGATTTCATGTATTTTTTTGCAACTTTGTATACCCACTGTGGGCAAGTTGCAGAAAAAAGTAAAGTCTGAGGATTGTCTTCAGAATCTTAAATAAACAAAAAGAATTCAAATGTTTTCTTAATTTCCCACGATGTAGCCAGCTCTTAAAAATCTCCCCAAGCTTCAAAAAAATAATGAAAAATGTAAAACTTGGAGTGAATTTTTAACACACAGACTTCATTGCAATTATTAAAACTTTCAACTTGCAAAACTGGGGGACAATATGAAGAGAACTGAACCCAAAAGTAAAGTGAGAATTTAAGAAGGAAAAATGAACAAAGAAATCAATAAAATGAGTTAGTAAATCTAACTACTGACTATAAAAAAAATAGAATAAAGCATAGACAGCTAAGAAAATAGTTAAAATGATGCTATCATACTTTCTTTTTCAAGGACCGAACAGGTACCAAATTATTTTAGTTTTGTTAGAACGCAGGGGACGCTGCAATAAAAATTATTAAATAAAAACTCGTTTGCATTTAAGATTGAAGAATAATTACTAATGTGCTTATTTTGAATTAGGATATACCAGTTTTGTAGGATTCGTGAATAATATCTTCAACTTGTTCAGCGAAACCTAGATCTAACATCTGATCCACTTCATCAAGCACAACATGTCGCAGTTTAGAAAGATCCAATCGGCCACTCTGCAGATGGTCTTTGATACGACCAGGTGTTCCAACCAAGATGTCAATACCATTTCGAATATGATTAACTGTGAGAAGAGAGAAATGCCACCAATATGTAAAATTCAAACTTTCACATTATTTATTTAAATATAAGTATCAAATATGTCTTTGCACATCTATCATACATATTTACTCACTTTGGCTTTGATATGATGTTCCACCATAAAAACACGCCACGCTGAGTTTCCTTGTTATATCTTTGAAGTCTTTGGCTACTTGGTTTGCCAGTTCCCTTGTTGGAGCCAAAACAAGTACCTGAGCAAGAGTTTAAAAAACAAAAAGACACTTTTCTAAGGACATATCGAAATTAAAACTGAGAAGACTTTTTTTAGGTGCATTTAAAACCAGGAGTCTCAACATTAATGTCGCAGTATTTAAAGACATATCACAAATAGCAAAAAGAACAGCAGCATATATTTATTATATCCTGCCTTACTTCCTTCAGGTCTCTTCAGTGAGGTTCCCAAGCCCATTTTCATATCCCCCTGCCCCTCTTTATCATTTCTCCTCAGCACTTAAACCACCTAAGATACTGATATTTTACTTATTTGCTGATTGTCTATCTCACCCAATAAAATGTAAGCTCCATGAAGGCAGGAATTTATGTCAGGTTGGGTTACTGTGTTCCTTACACTTCAAACAGTGCCTGGTACAGTACAGGAAACTCAAAAATGTTTGTTAAACGAATGAATGTTCACCATGTGCTAGGAACTAATGTTTTACAGGAATTATCTAATTTGCTTCTCATAAAAACCCATGAGTGGCATTATTACACCATTTTCATAAATGAGAGACTTGTGTCTCAGAGAATTAAAGTCTTGCCCAAAATCAAACACCTAGAAATGGCGGAGCTGGAATCTCCAGTAACATCTTTCTAATACAAAAGCTTTTTAAGGCAGCTTTGGGGCCAGGTGTGGAGGCTCACACCTGTAATCCCAACACCTTGGGAGGCCAAGGTGGAAGGATCACTTGAGGCCAGGAGTTCAAAACCAGCCTGGACTACATAATGAGACCCCAAAATATAAAAAATTAGCCAAGTGTGGTGGCACCTGCCTGCAGTCCTACCTACTGGACAGCCTGAGAGGAAGAGAGAATTGCTTGAGCCCAGGAGTTCGTGGTTACAATGAGCCATGATTACCCCACTGTACTCCATCCTGGGCAACAGAGTGAGACCCTGTCTTTTTAAAAAAAAAAAAAAAAAGCAGTGTTGAGATTATATCCTATGTCCTATTTCAGTCTTTTCCTAATTTCACCCCAAAAACATAACTCTTCAAAAATATTTATCCTGTAAGTCAACACGCCAACCTGATTTGGGATAGCTGATCCAAGACTATTATGATTTAATTATATTTATTTATGTATGTTAATTTGCTCTTATAATACCACTCAGGAGTCTTACAAAGAACAAATTACTTTTAGTCATACAGCTGTTCATATTATGATGCTGACTTTTTTCTTCACTTTTACAAATCTTAAGTGCACACAGCTTTTTAGGTCAAATTTTAGGCTTACATTTTACTAGTCCCCTCTGTTGGTTGATTTTACATTTATAAAATAAGACAGATGTCTAGTACGCCAATAATATATAAACTAGCAATATCATTTCTATAATACTCTTCTTAAAAAGTCCATCTATGTGTGCTCACTTCAGCAGCACATACACTAAAATTGGAATGACACAGAGAAGATTAGCATGACCCCTGCACAAGGATGACATGAAAATTCATGACGCATTCCATACTAAAGGGAAAAAAAGGCAACACTGAAATAAATGATGCTGAACATTTACTGAATGACAAATAAATGAACACCTCTTTACAAAATTCATTTGTTTAAAAGCAAACGTCAGGACTGAAGAAAAGGGTCAACTAAATATATAAACTGTAAATAAGATATACTGGCTTTATAACTCATGAAATTGTCAAAGACATCTATGGATCCATGCACATCATATTCATATGCAAAAACTACTTCACTTTAACTTCGCTTGAAATTTCTTTTTGTGAAAAAAAACATCTTTTTGCTTTATGCCACAGTGCTAACTTTTCTATCTTGGGGGTACTAGAACTTAGGATTCGTGTAACTTTCTTTCCCTTTCTGTTAGAGTAACATTTAAAGCTTTTACCCCCTATAATGATTACCTTTGGTGAGCGGCTTTTTTTAATTGTTTCTTGATTTCTTTGGAGTCTTTCAATTAAGGGGATGGCAAAAGAGAATGTCTTTCCTGTTCCTGTCCGTGCTTGAGCTATTAAATCTTTTCCTTCATATACAGGACCAAAGGTCTTAACTTGAATAGGAAAGAGATATGTTACCCCTCGACCTGTAAAATGAGACTTAATTAAAATACTTCTTTACAACTAGCATTAGGAAAAAATATATTCATTTGAAAATGACAATCATGATTCTTCTATGTCTGCCTAAAGACATACCACCTGGTGACACAGTTATTCCTACCACAAACAAGAATTACTAAAAAATTAGTCTAAACTTTTGACAAATGCATATAAATCTTAAAGCTAAAAATAAGTCAGAATATTGAAAAGGATGATGTAAAAGTAAGTGCAATTAAAGAAGAGCTACTTCTCTATGCTTTTTATGTTTTCCTTTTGGTCAGAAAAGGCACAGGAGTTTTACAAAATCTAGTGATAGATTTTTAATTGCATATCCATTAAAACTGCATACCTTTGGGCCAGCCGTGGTGGCTCACGCCTGTAATCCCAGCACTTTGGTAACCCAACGCAGACAGATCACGAGGGCAGGAGTTTGAGACCAGCCTGACCAACATAGTGAAACCACGTCTCTATTAAAAATATGAAACTTAGCCGGGCATGGTGGCGCGCACCTGTAATCCCAACTACTCAGCAGGCTGAGGTAGGAGAATCGCTTGAACCCAGGAGGCGGAGGTTGCAGTGAGCCAAGATTGCACCACTGCACTCCAGCCTGGGTGACAGAGCAAGGCTCCATCTCAAAACAACAACAACAACAAAACTGCATACCTTTCAGAAGCTTTATAGTCTCTTCAGAAATAGGAAAATTGGAGAAGGCTCCTTCTTTCTGTTCACGTGTTAAGGTCTGTAAAAATGAAATCAATGGCCTAAATAATATAATTTATACTCAACTCTTCCTCATTTACTGTTTTTAATTTTGTACAGATTAACTTACAAGGAAAATTAGTGGAACATTCTTTTTTTTTTGAGACAACGTCCCACTCTGTTGCCCAGGTTGGCAGGTTGGAGTGCAGTGGCACCATCACAGCCCACTGTGGCCTCAACCTCCGGGCTCAAATCCTACCCACCTCAGCCTCCCAAGCAGCTAGGACCACAGGCGCATGCCACCATGCTCACTTAGTTTTTTATTTTTTGTAGAGACAGGGTCTCACCATGTTACCCAGGCTGGTCTTAAACTCCTGGCCTCAAGAGATCCTCTTGGCCAGGCACGGTGGCTCATGCCCGTAATCCCAACACTTTGGGAGGCCAAGGCAGGTGGATCACCTGAGGTCAGGAGTTCAAGACCAGCCTGACCAACATGGAGAAACCCTGTCTCTACTAAGAATACAAAATTAGCCAGGCATGGTGGCGCGTGCCTGTAATCCCAGCTACTCGGGAGGCTGAGGCAGGAGAATCGCTTGAACCCAGGAGGCGGAGGTTGTAGTGAGCTGAGATTGCGCCATTGCACTCCTGCCGGGGCAACAAGAGCAAAACTCCATCTCAAAAGAACAAGAAAAAAAAAGATCCTCCCGCCTTGGCCTCCAAACTGCTGGGATTACAAGCATAAGCCACTATGCCCGGCCAAAAAGGTTATTTATTAATCTAAATCATACAGATGTAGACAAAATTATAAAGGTTAATACAAGCCTATAAACTAAGCTAAAAGAAATTATATAATGAGATGTGTAAAGTTTTACTGAAAATAAGTTAAAATTTTATTCTACAGCTTTTGAAAGCTTTTTTATTTAGGTTGCTAATACAAGAGAAAGTTACTGTAAGCTTGAAGATTTCTTTAACATATATACAAGTTAGCATGACATTATCATTTAACATTTATTGAAAACTTTGTATACTAATGTGTACATAGAACAAAAACAGTATGTCTACCCAGTAAGCTTTATTGTTCGTGTGTTTAAAAAAAAACACACACTAACAATTTTCAAACTTGGAATTAGATAAAAAATAATTTCAAGGCCAGGCGCGGTGGCTCACGCCGGTAATCCCAGCACTTTGGGAGGCCGAGGCAGGTGGATCACGAGGTCAGGAGATTGAGACCATCCTGGCTAACATGGCGAAACCCTGTCTCTACTAAAAACACAAAAAATTAGCCAGGCTTGGTGGCAGGCACCTGTAGTCCCAGCTACTAGGGAGGCTGAGGCAGGAGAATGGCGTGAACCTGGGAGGCAGAGCTTGCAGTGAGCCGAGATTGCACCACTGCACTCCAGCCTGGGCGACAGAGCGAGACTCCGTCTCAAAAAAAATAAAAAAATAAAAATAAATAAAAATAATTCCAAATTCAAATGGCATGCCATTTAAACAAACCTCAATGCTGCTGTTACCTTTTTATGATAAAAAAAAAATTATAAAAATAATACACTGTTGGCCAGGCATGGTGGCTCATGCCTGTAATTCCAGCACTTTGGGAGGCCAAGATGGTAGGATCACTTAAGTCCAGGAGTTCAAGACTAGCCTGGGCAATATAGTGAGACCCCATCTCTATAAAAAACAAACAAACAAACAAAAAACAAATAATACACTGTCATTGTAGAAACTTTTGAAACTGGCAGGGCCCAGTGGTTTATGTCTGTAATCCCAGCACTTTGGGAGGCCAAGGCAGGTGGATCACTTGAGCCCAGGAGTTCAAGACCAGTCTGGACAACATAGTGAATGAAACACCATCTCTCCTAAAAATACACAAATTAGCCAGGCGTGGTGGTACACACCTATAGTCCCAGCTACTCAGGTGGCTGAGGTGAGAGGATCACCTGAGCCCAGGGAGGATGAGGCTGCAGTGAGCCATGATTGCACCACTGCACTCCATCCTAGGTGACAGAGTGAGACCTCATCTCAAAAAAAAAAAAAAAAAGGAAACTTTAAAAACTACAGAGGAAACAGAAACAAATTTAAAAATTATTTATAATCCACTCAGCTAAAACCACATTTGAAACATACTCCTCTAATCTTCACTCTATGCACATAAAATTTTTAAAATAGAAATAAAATCACACTGTATATACCATTTTCTAACCTTTTTTTTTTGAGATGGAGTTTCGCTCTTGTTGCCTACGCTGGAGTGCAATGGTGCCATCTCGGCTGACTGCAACCTCCGCTTCCCAAGTTCAAGCGATTCTCCTGCCTCAGCCTCCCAAGTAGCTGGGATTACAGGCATGTGCCACCACACCCAACAAATTTTTTTGTATTTAGTAGAGGCAGGTTTCACCATGTCGGTTAGGCTGGTCTTGGAACTCCTGACCTCAGGTGATCCACCTGCCTCAGCCTCCCAAAGGGCTGGGATTACAGGCGTGAGCCACTGCGCCCAGCCTATTTTTTTCTTTTAACAAGATAAAATGACTACCTTTTCTATTGTATACCCTTTGGGATAGCTGTATTCTATTACACAGCTATAGTATGTTTTGTTTAAACCAACTGTCTACTATCAGACATTTAGGATGTTTACATATTTTGCTATTATCAACAACATTACTATGATAAGAGTACTTATTCATACAGCTCTGCACACCTCTTCATCATCTCCTTAGGATAAATTCCTTTAAGTAGAATTCCTAAACTCTCATGCCATCTAAACAAAACAATAAACTGTTAAACCTATTATAATACAGATCTTACCAGGCAAAATCCCACCAAAGTGAGAAGCAAGCTATACATTCCACTGCTAGCAATACAGATTTAAAGGACCTTATTTAGATCAACAAACACATGTGCTTCCTGCCAAACAGCAAATTCACAAATTAAAAAAAAAAAAGCCATAAGACAAGGATTCAACATCTTTTCCCAATGCTCCCCAAAGATTATGCATTAAGCTCAAATATATATGAATATCAGCAATTATCATAAAGAATATAAAGAATTACTAATTATTGGCCCAATGTGGTGGCTCACACCTGTAATCCCAGCACTTTGGGAAGCCGAGACAGGTGGATCACTTTGAGGTCAGGAGTTCAAGTCCAGCCTGACCAACATGGAGAAACACCGTCTCTACTAAAAATACAAAAATTAGCCAGGCATGGTGGTGCGTGCCTGTAATCCCAGCTACTCGAGAGGCTGACTCAGGAGAATCGCTTCAACCCAGTAGGCAGAGGTTGCCACGAGCCGAGATTGTGCCATTCCAGTCCAGCCTGAGCAACAGAGCAAGACTCTGACTCAAAAAATAAAAGAAAAAGAAAAAAGAAAGAAAAGAAATTCAAGTAGATAACCGTCAAGCAATTCCGAATAACTTCAGGAACCCAAATGTACAGAAAAGGTTTAAATTTGACTATTTCTCCCACCTCACCCCAAGAAAAAGGCTATACAATGAAATAAACAAGGGACAAAGGAAAAAAGGCTCAGGCTTCACCTGTACAGACTCTCTAGTGCAACTAAGAGTACTAGACACTAATCAAGAAATATTATAGAATCAATTCTAATTAGCCTAAAAAAATCAAATCAACCTATAGTTCAATAATAATGTCAAATGCAAAATAAAAAGCTTCCATACCTCCTCTAGTTTATTATCACTTGATTTATGAGTAGAAGTATCTAAGGATGATACTCGCTTTGATTTTTTTTCATATTCATCAATATCTCCATTTGGTAGATCTTTTCTTCTTGACTTATGAGATTTGGAGAATTCATCTGAAAGTCTATTAAATCCTTCTTCAGTGTCTCCATTTAGCTTCTCTTTCATTTTAGTTTTTTTGGCCTTGGGAGCATCCAGGTCATCTGTAACACCATTTTCTCTTGTTTCTGATTTCTCATCCGAGTCATAATGGTGCCTTGACTTTCTTCTGTCACTCTGTGAACAAACAAAGAAGCAATGACAAGATGGTCAGAGGTTTTCTTTTAAGACTCTAGAGAAGTTAGAGCATGACTCCCCCACCAGTTCAGCTCAATCTACAGTTACTTTGAAAACCTACCTGGTAGAAATCAAGACTGGTTACTAATGCCAAGCTCTAAGCCTCAACTGTTGCTATCTTTCTCAACCCCTTCCTAGCATTCTCAAGACTCAGCCTCTAGCCCCTCTCTAATCCCATCATAAGATTTAAGAAAATTAAAACGGTTTCTCCTTGAGGAAAGAAAGACAACCCCAGAATTATCAATTACTAAACAAGCAAAAACTTCCAACATTTCCAAGAGAAAAAAATTAATACTTATTGAATACCTACCCAGCACTGTGTAATGTGTTTTCAGCTTATCTTGTTTAAATCTTCATAACAACCCTATAAGGGAAGTACAGGTCCATAATCCCTTATCCGAAATTGCGATATCCATAAAGCTCTGAAAACCGAAAGTTTTTTTGTAACTTATCTGGAGGCAAAACCTTACCTGAACTCATTTGATGGCAAAATTTAACTTGAACTAATGTGAGGCTCTTTATAGTCTTTATTTATCCCGCTTAGTATGACCACTCATATTTAATATTAAGGTGTCTGATTACAGGTTTTGGGCCCCAAACCCTACCGGGGTGCTACCCTTCTAAAAATCCCCAGAATTCTGAATTCCAAAATACAACTAGTTCCAAGGATTTTGGATAAGGGATAGTGAACCTGTATTACCTTTGCCATTTCATTTATTTATTTATTTTTGAGATAGAGTTTTGCTCTGTCACCCAGGCTGGAGTGCAGTGGCGCAATCTTGGCTCACTGCAGCCTCCGCCTCCCAGGTTCAAGTGATTCTCCTGCCTCAGCCTCCCAAGTAGCTGGGACTACAGGCATACGCCACCATGCCCAGCTAAATTTTTGTATTTTTAGTAGAAACGAGGTTTCGCTCTGTTGGCCAGGCTGGTCTCAGACTCCTGACCTCAGGCGATCCACCAGCCTCGGCCTCCCAAAGTGCTGGGATTACAGCCGTGAGCCACTGCGCCCAGCCACCTCTGCAATTTTATACACAAGGAAACAGAAGTTCTAAGAGGTTAAGCAACTTGCCAAAGATCCACATGTGGGATTTCCTGCAGCTATAAGTACTAGAAATTGAATCTAGCACTGCCTGACTTGAAAGCCCATTCTCTTTTCACATTATGCTTCCTCCCTGCACTTTGACAATTCACAGGTTAAAGGAAAACAAAACGAAACTACATAATTCATACAGAAGTCCAATTGTTATACTTCCACAGAAGGACAGTAATCCTGGAATTTTTTTTTTTTTTTACGTTTTAAATTTAGTTAATTTTTTTAAAAAAAGCACTATTTTGCAACTTCAATTTTAAAATGTCAAACTAGTGGCCAGTGTTGTGATATTTACAGAACACAATAAATGATTTGGGAATTTAGGACTTTAGCCTGGTGGCTAGCCGTGGTGGCTCACGCCTATAATCCCAGCACTTTGGGAGGCCGAGGTTGGGTGGATCACCTGAGGTCAGGAGTTCGAGACCAGCCTGGCCAACATGGCGAAACCCCGTCTCTACAAAAATACGAAAATTAGCTGCGCGCTGTGGCACACGCCTGTAATCTCAGCCACTCTCAAAAAAATGAATTACCTGGTCAAATATTCAAAATAGATAGCAGTGATTAGTGATGGTAAAAACTACTACCACCAAAATATTCACCATAACTTACACAAGTTTTAGAGTTCTTTCACATATAATTTTCTCATCCATAAAATTGGAATTGCTGTGAGAATTGAACAATATCTTTGAAAATGCTTTGCAGTTACACATTACATCATCTGATCTGCAGTTAACTGCACTAGCCCACATCTTTCCAAACCAATAGGTTCTACAGAAAAATAAGATTATTTATCGATTCAGCCTTGGGGTTTGAATTGCTCCTGGGCCCTGCACTACAGGCAGAAGTTGAAGCAAGGCAAAGGGAGACCTCTCAGTCTAAGCCCAGTAACATCTCAAGGTGATTAAATAAATTATTCCACTTTAGACCCACAATGCTTGGCACTCTCCGTTTACTTGGTTTCAGTTACACTTTATATTCCCTTCTTACCTCTATCTTCTTACCTCTACCACATATTTTCTTCAGTGGTTCCTCTCCTTCTTCCTCCAGTAGACGCTCCTTGAATATCTGTTCTCTATGTTCACTTTTATTACTATTTTCATGGCTCAGTACGTACTTCCAGACTCCCTTCCTCACCTACATTCCGATTCTAAGAATCTAAGGACCAGCTCCGTATCTCAACACATCCGAACCAAAGTTATCCTCACCTCAATACCAGAACACTATTCGTTTCAGTTTTTTTTTTTTTTTTTTTTTGAGACAGGTCTTACTCTGTCTCCCAGGCTGGAGTGCAGTGGCTCAACCATGGTTCCCTGTAGCCTCAACCTCCCTGACTCAAGTGATCCTCCCACCTCAGCCTCCTGAGTAGCTGAGTCTACAGGCACGAGCTACAACAGCTGGCTAATTTTTTTTTTTTTTTCTTGAGACGGAGTTTCGCTCTTGTTGCCCAGATTGGAGTGCAATGGCGTGATCTTGGCTCACTGCAACCTCTGCCTCCTGGGTTCAAGCAATTCTCCTGCCTTAGCATCCCAAGTAGCTGGGATTACAGGCGCCTGTCACCACGCCCAGCTAATTTTTTTTTTTTTTTTTGAGACGGAGTCTTGCTCTGTCGTCCAGGCTGGAGTGCAATGGTGCGATCTCAGCTCACTGAAACCTCTGCCTCCCGGGTTCAAGCGATTCCTGTACCTCAGCCTCCCGAGTTGCTGGGATTACAGGCATGCACCACCACACCCGACTAATTTTTGGGTTTTTTTTTTTTGTAAATGGAGTCTCGCCGTGTCACCGCTGCAGTGCAGTGGCACGATTTCGGCTCACTGCAACCTCAGCCTCCCGGGTTCATGCGATTCTCTTGCCTTAGCCTCCTGAGTAGCTGGGATTACAGGCATGCGCCACCATGCCCAGCTAATTTTTGTATTTTTAGTAGAGACAGAGTTTCACCATGTTCGCCGGAATGGTCTCCATCTCCTGACCTCATGATCCACTCGCCTCAGCCTCCCAAAGTGCTGGGATTACAGCAGTAAGCCACCATGCCCGGCCTAATTTTTATATTTTTAGTAGAGACGGGATTTCACCATGTTGGCCAGGCTGGTCTTGAACTCCTGACCTCAGGTGACCTGCCTGCCTCAGCCTCCCAGAGTGCTGGGATTACAGGAGTGAGCCACCGCACCCAGCTACTTTTTTCATTTTTTGTAGAGACAGGGTTTCTACAAAACTCTACCTAAACTCCTGGGCTCAAGCAATCCTCCCATCTCAGCGTCCCAAAGTGCTAGGATTATAGGCATGAGCCACTGCAGCTAGCCACCAGACCAGTATTCTAATGCTCTATTTATTTTAGTTGGTATTCCAATCCATTTCCAAATCTCTGGTTATCTTTCATAGTTAAAGGGCGGTCAACATGTATTTCTGGAGAATTTACAATGCAAAAGCCACCAATTTACAACAACATAGTGAAACATAAGGATGGACAAAGATTTGGTCATTTTCCTCAAGAACTTTTGGGAAATATGTGGGATACATACAGGAAAAATGAACTAGTTTTACATAGAAATGCATAACAAATGTCAATCAAATGATAAAGATAGCCACTGAAACTAGATAACGGTACGTTCGGGTTATCAGGAAAGACATAAACTAGGCCTTGACAGGTGGACAGGATTGGGATGCAAAAGACAAGGATTTCAAAAGAAGCCTTTTTAAAAATACCTGCTTGGTTTTCTGCTTACACTCTAGGTACCTTCAGTAGTCAAACTCACAGAGCGAAAGTAGAATGGTAGTTGCCGGGAGTGGAAGGAGAGAGGAATGAGAAGTGAGTGTTTAATGGGCACAGAGTTTCAGTCTGGGACAATGAAAAGTTCTGGAGATGGATGGTGGTGACAGCTGCAAAACGATGTAAATATACTTAATGTCACAGAGCTATTACTTAAAAATGGTTAAAATGATAAATGTTATGTATATTTTAGCACAATAAAAGAAAAGTGTTAGCTGGAATGGCAAGTTTACCTTAGTGATAAGGTCAGAGAGGTAGATTCTGCTTTCTAAGGCTATACAAAATAAGTCTCATTCTTTTGTTGAATGTCAGCCTTCGAATACTGCCACCTCAGCCTCTTCAGCTGATTTCTTTTTTCCAGGTCAAATGTCTCCAGTAATAATTTTACCTGGGCATTTTTCAGCACCTTGTGATCCTCTGAGTGTTTCGGGATGTTTTTTCTTTTCCTTTTTTTTTTTTTTTTTTTTTTTTGGAGGGCAAGGGGGTGGAAGGAGGAAAGACTACAACTCCTCTACAGGCTCCTTGAGAGCAGAGACCATTTCTTTACTTATTTAGTTTAACCTCCTTGGTGCTCAGCAAAGAGTATGGTACAAATTAGGTTCAATAAACACCTGCGGATTGAATGAAAATACTGACAATAAATACTGCATTAATAATGCAACCCACACGATCTCCATCACTGACAAATCCTGGCAAGGCTCAGTGACACTTTTCCTTAAGACTCTATAGACTAGTTATTGAGGTTTGTAAACCTAAGATCGCGTTCCCCAGGATTCTTGCACAGGGGACAGGCTGACAGAAGCAACACATATTCAAAGCAATCATTTTTTTTTTAAACATCTTCTAACAGGGCCAATGAAAACGAAATGACAAGCATCACTGCTTAAGGAGAGAAAGAACAGATTCCATGGTGATGGGAGCTTGAGTCTGCCCATCTGAGATTCAGGCGCCAACGGGAAGGGCTGAGGGGCCACGCGCGGGGGGAGGCCCAAAGCCCAGGGCCATCTTTCTCCAGGTCGGGAGAGTGGAGGTGGAAACGGTCCCTGAGCGACCCCAGAGGGCCGAGGGCGGCGCGAAGGGAGGCCCTCGGATGCTCTGGCCCGGTTCTGACAGGCCATCATCAGGGACAGACAGTTCCCCTCCCCGCCCAAGCCGGCGCAGCCCAAAAGGAGGCGCGGCCCATGCTCAGCGCACCTTTTGCCTCTCCTTCTTCTGGCTCTCGGACTCCTCCAAGGGTGCTTCCAGCTCCATAATGTCCCCCCAGAGGAGTTTCCCAGGCATTACTGGCCACCGCCGCCTCCCTCCGGGCACGGTGGCCACAACCACCTACGGACAGCGACAGCGTGAAAGGAAGCGGGGGCAGGGCGGCCGCCCGGCCTTGGGCGTGCGTCACTTCCGGGACACGCACCGCACGGCGGGGAAAAATAATCCCGGATACTCTCGGTTTAAGTCCTTCCATTGCGCCGCAACCTCTCAACCAATGAGTGTGAGAGACCTCAACGGGCCCACCCTTGTTCTGAAGTGATTGGTTACTAGAGTAAAACCCTGGCCAATCTCCATAAAGGAAGCACGCACTGATTAGCATAAATAGTTCCGTTTATCTTCCCCTCCCCCACTCCGAGCTGGTCTTCTCAGCCCTGCGGAGCTTCTTGGGGGCTTCCCAGTATGCACTGCTAGGGCTGGAAAGCCCTTCAACGGCGGTAGACAGGAACGGCGCGCCGTGGGAGGGTGCGTGGGCAGGCCCGTGCCCAGGCCAGGGGGCAACGCCACGCGCGGCCTCGCCATTCGCCGCCGGAAGCTGAAGCCCTCCGTCCCGCCCATTGCGGGGGAGATGTTAACGACCAACGGCTTCGCGCGAGGCCACAGGCCTGGCGTCGGTGGAGAGGGGCTTCGCGCAGTTTGGGGTGGGCCAGATGGGCCAGAGGTGTAGCCAGGAACTGACAGATGTCCGTCCCTGAAGTCTTAGGTTTTAATCGTGAATTGATCCCTGGTTCATTGTGATCCTTCTCACGTTGTCCATTTGACATAAGAAGAAACCCGAGAAAGGAATGTACTTGTCTGAAGTCCCACAGTCTGTTAGTGGCACAGTCAGGACTTAGAGAATTTAGCTCCTGAAGCCGAGATCAGTGCTCTCTCTGCCACATCAACCTGAAAACTTTTGAGTTTTGCAGTGTTTTGGGGAAGATGCTCCCATGAAACAACAGGAAAAACCTGAAGAAGCCTCACATTTTCTGCTAGCGAGAAAAGCCAAAATGTCTTCCACAGATTATCTATTTGCAGTGAATAAAAAAGGATTTAATTTTAGTGATGGGGATTAACTGCCCGTGAATCACCATCTTACACAAAACTGAAACCTTTGACAATACAAAGGGTAACTTCCTTAGTGTTTCTATACCTTTGCTTACTATCACCGAGGCTAGTTGGCTTTTCACAGCCATTTCTTCATGATCCTTGCGACCCAGCTACTCTACCCAATGGAGACACAGGGCTACTCTCACAAACCACTTGATAACGTCTAGCACACCAGCCTTAAAACCTAAGCATCAAACTGTGTCCTAGCAAAATTACAAATTGTTACATGTCGTGGAGTTTGGGAATTGGTCCTGAATAGCTGGAACCACAAATGTTAAATCTGTGATTGCTTCAAGCCTTCTACATAACTACGGCTTGGCCTGAAGGCAAGGGCTATATGTTTGCATGTAACTTTATGGATTCAATACTCAGAAACACAAGGAGTGTTCAGCTATTGATGACGCAGAAATCCACCGCTCTTTCTAGGTTATGAGAATAGCTATGCATCTCTAGATCTGTGGTTTTCTGCATCCTTTTGTCCTAATCCCTCAGTCCACTCCCAATTCTACCATAGTAGGGTCTTTATAGCCCTACAACAGGGTGTGATGATGTGCATAAAAACACAGTGTAGATATGGCTAAGAATGCCGCACGTAAAATTGGGATAAAAGGAACAGATGTTATTGTCTTGTGGTTGAAGGTTAATAACAGATGAAGTAAAAGTTGAGCTCCTGAGCACTCTTTGGCATTCATTTGTATGTCAGAGGTCCTAGGAGCGGGCCTGAAAAAAAGAAAGGAGTAGACTGTTCAAATCTCCCTATTCAAGTGATTAACAAGTATACGAGTATTTCAGAATGACCTTCTGTGACTTGCAACACTACAGACTCTGCCTTTCTAAGCCCTAAATTCACTGAACCAAATCTCTGGCTGCTGTCTGTGTCAGATGGAAAGGGCAAGTATAAACTGATGTGTCAGTAAATTGACCAAGGAGTGGCTTAGCTGGAAAAAATATGTACCACATTACACATGTGTTCTCCAGGGATATCATTTTGCCTCAATCAACTAGAAAACGTGGGAATGGGATGCAAGAGTGGAGACCTTTGTTTTCTTCATATTTGCTCCCTCTGTAAATCTCAAGAGATTGTGTCTGATGAGATTTGGGGTTGGGGGGAGGCCTACTGTGCATGAATAATTGAAATGCACAATAATTCAAGATACAATCTTATTAGAACATCTTTATTTTCCAAACATCTTACCAGAGTCACTGATATACTTTCTTTTACAACACTTAAGAGTTGGGTGCTTCAATTGCTACTCCTGTTACAAGGTCCAATAAAGATTTCCCTGCCGGGCGCGGTGGCTCACGCCTGTAATCCCAGCACTTTGGGAGGTCGAAGCGAGCAGATCACAAGGTCAGGAGATCGAGATCATCCTGGCTAACACCGTAAAACCCCGTCTCTACTAAAAATACAAAAAATTAGCCGGGTGTGGTAGCAAACACCTGTAGTCCCAGCTACTCGGGAGGCTGAGGCAGGAGAATGGCATGTACCGGGGAGGCGGAGATTGCAGTGAGCCGAGATGGCGCCACTGCACTCCAGCCTGGGTGACAGAGCAAGACTCAGTATCAAAAAAAAAAAAAAAAAAAAAAGATTTCCCTTGCCCTTTGCCTCAGCTTATTTAAACTGTCCATTAAGATATAAGAAGATGACTATTTCTAAACTTGCCTCTGTCATCTTTTTAGAACTATAGGGCTAGATTAGTTTTACTCTGTAGTTTGAGTTGAAGGTAAAAGTCATCAAATAACCATTTTGTATCTGCACGTCAACCTTATGTGGCAAGAGGAATTGAAACTTTTTCTTTTACTTTATGCCCAGCAGCTTCGTCATTAACCATCATTTTTAAATGCTGTGACATGGAAATAGTTTAAGGGGCAGTTAAAAACTGATTTAAGACATATTGGGGGCACAAAATAAGTGTTGAGTATGGAAAAGCAGAAAGAAAGTAAAGGCAAAGAGAATGGGAGGGAAGGAGGAGGGTATTTTTCCCATTGCCATGGGACATAAACCAAGTCAGTTCTAAAATCTTGCTAGAAAAGTGAGGAGAGTAATGCTGATAGCACAGGAAATTGGATCCGCTGATATAATGGCACCATGGAAATGAGGTACAGAGGTGCTTACATTAGCTTGAGGTTTTGACAGCATTGGAAAGAGACATCTTTGGCCGGGCGCAGTGGCTCATGCCTGTAATTCCAGTACTTTGGGAGGCCGAGGCGGGTGGATGACGAGGTCAGGAGATGGAGACCATCCTGGCTAACATGGTGAAACCCCGTCTCTACTAAAAATACAAAAAATTAGCCGGGCGTGGTGGCGGGCGCCTGTAGTCCCAGCTACTCGGAGAGGCTGAGGCAGGAGAATGGCGTGAACCCGAGAGGCAGAGCTTGCAGTGAGCTGAGATTGCGCCACTGCACTCCAGCCTGGGCGACAGAGCGAGACTCCGTCTCAAAAAAAAAAAAAAAAAGGAAAAGAGACATCTTTGAATACATTTATCATATGTGTATTTATGCATGTATCTAGCTCCTAAATTCAAAACTTTAAATGATTTTGTAAGTTCTTAACCTTTAGTCTCATTGTTTAGTCAATTACTTTCTGGATGTTTTGAACCAAGTAGTAGGAGAGAGGGTTTCAGAGTCACATCGTCACATCAGTCACCCCAGAAGAGGGCACCATTATCCAAGTAATGTTTGGAAGCGGCTTCTGCTTCTTCCAGACATCTACTCCTTTCTCTTTTCAGGCCCGCTCTTAGGACCTCTAAAGAGGAAAAAATGTTAGTAAGGTTTCATAGGGAAGAAAGTCCTGTAAGACACCAGCAAAGTAATCATGAATTTGTCTTTGATGTCCCCATTCTTGTTTCATGACATTCATGTCTCTCTTCCCCACCCCTGTTAAGCAATAGCCTGTTTTCCCAACACCCAAAAAGTAGCTGTAGATAGGTTCTCAAAATGCCATGGTTCCCAATCTTTTCCCTTCTACAGGCTCTTTCCGTTGCTCTTCCTCATAGACTTGACATTTTGGTTTGGGGTGTGTGTGTGTGTGTGTGTGTGTGTGTGTGTGTGTGTGTTGTGTGTGCGCGCGCATGCACCACTACGTAATAAAAGATCTGGGACTGGGCGCGGTGGCTCACGCCTATAATTCCAGCACTTTGGGAGGCTGAGGCGGGCAGATCACCTGAGGTCAGGAGTTCGAGACCAGCCTGGCCAACATGGCAAAACTTTGTCTTTACTAACAGTACAAAAATTAGCCAGGCGTAGTGGCAGGCACCTGTAATCCCAGCTATTCAGGAGGCCGAGGCAGGAGAATCGCTTGAATCTGGGAGGCGGAGGTTGCAGTGAGCCAAGATTGCACCACTGCACTCCAGCTGGGATAAGATTGAGACTCTGTCTTAAAAAAAAAAAAAGAAACAAGAAAAAAGATTTGGGCCAAGCATGGTGGCTCACACCTGTGTTCCTGTATTCCCAGCACTTTGGGAGTCCGAGGCAGGCAGATCACCTGAGGACAGGGGCAGAAGTTCAAGACCAGCCTGGCCAACATGGTGAAACCCCGTCTCTACTAAAAATACAAAATTGGCCCAGTATGGTGGCTCATGACTGTAATCCCAGCACCTTGGGAGGCCGAGGTGGCGGATCATGAGGTCAGGAGATCGGGACCATCCTGGCCAACATGGTGAAACCCTGTCTCTACTAAAAATACAAAAATTAGCTGGGCATGGTGGTACATGCCTGTAGTCCCAGCTACTCAGGAGGCTGAGGCAGGAGAATCACTTGAACCAGAGGTTAGAGTGAGCTGAGATCATGCCATTGCACTCCAGCCTGGGCAACACAGTGAGACTCTATCTCAAAAAAAAAAAAAAAAAAAAATCTGACATTTTGTAACATTTTGTCTGATAAATTGTATTTAGGGATAATTGATCCATGGTCATTATTCTAATCTATGAATAAGATACAAATGCAGTTCAACTGCCACACCAGCATGGGATAGTGTTGCATTACTGAGCTAGTGTTTTCAACTATTTGCAAAGAAATGATCTTTTAGCTAGCAAGGAGTTAGAGTAAGGCAAAGGAATTGAGTACAATTTCTATTAGGACTTTTGAAATAATGAAAATAGTTTGCAAAAAACCTAGCTATGCCAGGGATCCCTAGGAGTCTGAAATCTCAGATGAGAGAGGATGAAATGTTGTATGGATGTCTACAATAAGCGCGTATTTTGCATATTTTATTCCTACTTATAAAATAAGCTATCAACTGAAAACTTGTTAGTGAAAGGCATAATACCTCCCCGTGGCATACCTGGATTTTGATGGCAGATACATCCTATAACCTTCCCAAAGGACTAAATCTGTAATGGAGGAATTCCAGACAACCTGACAAAAACAGGGGATCTGTATAGTGGGCCATGTATTTACCTATCAAGCAAGTTTTGTTACTATAAAATATATTAAAATACATACATATATATGTATAATAATATTAGGTACCTCCTGCATTGGGCACTTTTTTTTTTTTTTAAGACCCAAAGCCGTGCGGTGGCTCACGCTTGTAATCCCAGCACTTTGGGAGGCCGAGGCGGGCGGATCACGAGGTCAGGAGATCGAGACCACGGTGAAACCCCGTCTCTACTAAAAATACAAAAAATTAGCCGGGCGCGGTGGCGGGTGCCTGTAGTCCCAGCTACTCGGAGAGGCTGAGGCAGGAGAATGGCGTGAACCCGGGAGGCGGAGCTTGCAGTGAGCCAAGATTGCACCACTGCACTCCAGCCTGGGCGACAGAGCGAGACTCCGTCTCAAAAAAAAAAAAAAAAAAAGACCCGAAGCCATTCCACAGCCATGCCCACAGTGGGGTTGCTCAGGTCTACATCGGGCACTTTTGATAGATCATCCCCAAGCCTCACGACAATCCCCTAAGGGAGACATCATTACTGTCTCCCTCTGACAGATGAGAAAACCAATTCAGAGGAATTTGGTGACTTGCTCCATCATACAGCTACGAAGGATTTGGAATTGGAATTCAAACTTGTGTCTGACTCCTAAGCTCAGATCATTAAGCTGCCTCAAGAAAACAGTTTTCTCATTAGAGAATAGACTGCATTAGGAAAGATAAATCAAGAACTAAAGTTGCCACAAAAAGCAGTTACGTCTGGGCAGAAAAATGCAGGTGACCTATTTTAGAGAATAATCTCCCAAACAATTTAATCGCACATATTCCCATCTTTAATATCTGTGTTATAGGATGAGTTTTGTAGGAGAAAATTTTACTGGTTTCATAATGAGCTTGATTCATTTAACACATTCCTTTAAAACAGGGAGAGTGTCATAATGCATCCAGTGGCAAAATTAGATGGACTTCATTAGTTGCACAACATGGCAAAACCCCATCTCCTAAAAAAACAAAACAAATAAAAAACCTTACAGTTGGAAGGATTCTCCAAAATCATATAGTTCAGCCAGCCAGTTAAACTAAATTCTGGAAATTGCTCTGCAACATATCATTAGAGGGATCACCAAGCTTCTGTTCGAATGCCCTAAACAATGGGAAATTCATTCTTTTCCAAAGTTGCCTACTTCATCTTCAGATAGCTTTGTCTAATAGAAAATTCTGCCAGGCACAGTGGCTCACACCTGTAATTCCAGCACTTTCAGAGGCCCAGGTGGGAAGATTGCTTGAGGACAGAAGTTCAAGACCAGCCTGGCCAACACAGTGAGATCCTGTCTCTACAAAAAACAAAATTAGACAAGCCTGGTGGCTTACGCCTATAGTCCCAGCTACTCGGGGGGCTAAAGTGAGAGGATCACTTGAGTCCAATAGGTCGAGGCTGCAGTGTGCTATGATCATGCCACTGTACTCCAGCCTGAGTGACAGAGACCCTGTCTCAAAAAAAAATTTTTTTTTCGTTGTTAAAATACTTCTCTTAACTTCCATTCACTGGTGCTGATTCCATGCTGTAAGACCCCCTAAAACAATATTCTCACCTCTACTTCCCCTACAAGTCTTTTCTATACCAGATTACCCACCTCTCTTGGTACTGGCAGCAGGGTTTTACACTGCTGTTTTGACAACAATTAATCTTCTCAGAATGCAATGGTATGTCAGTCAATTGGGGTCCACTGAAAGCCAATAGTCAAGAGTGAGTGATCTGACCACTGCAAAAGAGAGCAGTGAATGTCATCTGCACTTCCACAGGGACTGCACAAAGTTCTCCAGTGCCGGGCTTCTCTCTGGACTTCATTGTTGTCAGTATGGTGAGAGTCAGAAAGAGACACTGCAATTATTCAGTCATTCATGCCTGTAATCCCAGCACTTTGGAAGCCGAGGCAGGCGAATCACGAGGTCAGGAGTTTGAGACTAGCCTGGCCAACATAGTGAAACCCCATCTCTACTAAAAATACAAAAAATTAGCCGAGCGTGGTGGTGCACACCTGTAATCCCAGCTACTCAGGAGGCTGAGACAGGAGAATCGCTTGAACCTGGGAAGCAGAGGTTGCAGTAAACCGAGATTATGCCATTGCACTGCAGCCCTGGCGACAGTGCAAGACGCTGTCTCAAAAAAAAAAGAAAAGAAAAGAAAAAACATTCCCTCAACCATAAATCAGCACCATCATCTTCTCAACATGCTGAAACCAGTCTTGATTGCTCCATGTTCCCCAAACCCAGGAGAACTGCCCATTCTACTACTTGGTCTGAAAAGGCTTAACAGATAAAATTCTAGGTCTTACCATGAGTGGAAATGGACCAAAATGCAGATGAACTGCTAAATGTCTACCAGACTCCTTCCACCTTTCTCTAAACCTCCCATTCAGAACCTCCCTTTTATTCCCAAGCCATTTGGTAACCATTCTGCTTCCCTTCTATCTCCACATTCTGTCTCCACCATCTGACTTCTCACTGCCATCTATAAAGAAGGCCTGGGCCAGGTGCGGTGGCTCATGCCTGTAATCCCAACACTTTGGGAGGCCGAGGCGGGTGGATCATGAGGTCAGGAGATCGAGACCATCTTGGCTAACACGGTGAAACCCCGTCTCTACTAAAAATACAAAAAATTTGCCTGGTGTGGTGGCAGGCGCCTGTAATCCCAGCTACTCGGGAAGCTGAGGCAGGAGAATGGCATGAACCTGGGAGGCAGAGGTTGCAGTGAGCCGAGATTGCACCACTCCACTCCAGCCTGGGCAACAGAGCAAGACTCCATCCAAAGAAGGCCTGAAATGTAGGGAGGAACCAGAGGAACAGTAGTACAGCCAGATGCCTCTTGCCACAGGAATTTTCGACATTGTCAGTCACATTGGGAACCATTTGTTCATGTCCAAGCTGGTCAAAGAGAAGACCCTGGGTAGCAGTGATTAAAGGAATTCTTGTTGCAAAGTAGTCAACACATTTATGTAAATTCTTTCTTGGTAATGGTAAAGACTTAGGGTTGCATAGATACCTTGCAGCAGACACTGTTTTCTTGCAACAGACACTGCTTCAACACACACTGTTTTCTGATTTTGTGTTGAAATCTGGTGAGATCGACTTAACTTAGAACTCAATATTAGTGTAGGTTAAAAAAAAAAATTCACCACAGGAAGTAAAGTGGCATTCTATATATTTGAGAAACTAATGCATAAAAATTCAAGTTAATTACAATTGGAAGGGGACCAATAATTCCACTTTTTAATTGAAAATAATCTATATACTCCCAATAAACTCACAGTAAAATAAGCTTCAAAAAGCCTTAAGATACCAAAAAAGGAAAAAAAGCCAGTAATTAGAACAAAATATGTAATGTGGTTAATAGCATAGATATGCTTGCCTTTAGACAATTCTTATATACTCAATTCTTTTTTTTTTTTTTTTTTTTTTGAGACGGAGTCTCGCTCTGTCACCCTGGCTGGAGTGCAGTGGCGTTTTTTTTTTTTTTTTTTTTTGAGACGGAGTCTCGCTCTGTCACCCTGGCTGGAGTGCAGTGGCGGGATCTCGCCTAACTGCAACCTCCGCCTCCCAGGTTCAATCGATTCTCCTGCCTCAGCCTCCCAAGCAGCTGGGACTACAGGCGCACGCCACCACGCCCAGCTAATTTTTGTATTTTTAGTAGAGATGGGGTTTCACCATATTGGCCAGGCTGGTCTCGAACTCCTGACCCTGTGATCAACCCGCCTCGGCCTCCCAAAGTGCTGGGATTACAGGCGTGAGCCACTGCGCCCAGCCTCAATTCTTATATGATTGAAAGATTCTGTAGTAATGCTCTACCTTTTTACAAAGAAAAAAAAATAGGTTTCCAAAAGAAAATTAAACGTTTATGACTGGAGTTAGTGGTAGTAAGGAATTGGATGTGAGTGGTTGACTGCTCTTTGTGCCTTCAGCGTTTTGCAGAAAATTCTGTCTTCTTTTTAGTCCATCCAAAATGACTGAATTATTAGATCCCAGACTCTGTGTCCTAAAGATATTAAAAATAACAGAATTATTGGCTTCAAAGGGAACTTGAATTTCTAACCAAGGCATTATACTTTCATTTGTTACTTTGAAGTAGTACATTTACTAATACAAAGGTACACTTATCAAATAAGTTAACCTTTAAAAATCCAAAGTGCTCTTTACATTTTAAAGGCTTCACCATAGCACCTCAATTATTTGACAGCTGCCTTCACAGAAGTTTATATTTCCTGAAAAACATCTGTTCTCAGATCCAGTATCAAGTATATTCTAGTCAGAAACAGTAAGTTCCCTGAAAAAATTCTATATATCTGAAGTGGCCAATATCTTCCTGTGAAATTTATTACTTTTATGAGAAATCATATGGAAGAGAAAAGCAAATTATTATATTTTTAATATTACAATGTTCTTTTCTAGGAGCAACAAGCTATATTAGGCCATTATCTAACACATATGCCTTGCTTCAGCTAACTCACAATACTGTTTGGTAGGCTGGGCACAGTGGCTCACGCCTGTAATCCCAGCACTTCAGGAGGCCAAGGCAGGCAGATCACTTGAGGCCAGGCGTTTGAGACTAGCCTGGCCAACATGGTGAAACCCCGTCTCTACTAAAAATACAAAAATTAGCCAGGCATGGTGGTGCACACCTGTAATCTCAGCTACTCATGAGACTGAGGCATAAGAATCTCTTGACCCTATGAGGCAGAGGTTGCAGTGAGCCAAGATCACACCACTACACTCCAGCCTGGGCAACAGAGCGAGACTCTGTCACAAAAAAAAAAAAAAAGTATTTTTGCTTTTTTTTTTTTTTTTTTTGAAACAGAGTCTCGCTCTGTTGCCCAGGCTGGAGTGCAATGTGCAGTCTTGGCCCACTGCAACCTCCGCCTCCCCGGTTCAAGCGATTCTCCTGCCTCAGCCTCCTGAGTAGCTGGGATTACAGGCGCGTGCCACCACGCCTGGCTAATTTTTGTATTTTCAGTACAGACAGGGTTTCACCATGTTGGTCAGGCTGGTCTCGAACTGCTGACCTTCTGATCCACACCCGCCTCAGCCTCCCAAAGTGCTAAGATTACAGGCATGAGCCACCGCGTCCAGCCTATTTTTGCTTTTCAACATTCCCGTTTCCCACTTTGCTACTCTCCATCAACTGTCCATTACATTAAAATATATCAAATATATTTTGTCTAATAAGTCTTCCTCTAAACAGCTGATCACTCAATTCCATCACTCTGACTGTTAAAGTCTCATGCTTTGTTCTTAAGTTCAACTTGCCTGTTTATTGTTTGTCTCCCCAACTAAATTGTATACTTCCTGTAAGTAGAAACAATGTCTTGTTCATCTCTATCCCCCTAATCCTTATAACCATTATGGCACACAGTTGATGTTCAAATGTTACTTTCTCTTCCCTTTCCTCTAAATGCCTATTATAGCTAGCCTTTCAGGAAAAGCATATTGCTTAAAAATAACCAATCCTTAAGAAATTAAATTTCTCAAAATTTTGCAAATCAAAATTCCTAGTCACCTATCAAGGAGTAATGTCTCTCATCTGTTTTTGTTTTGTTTTTGCCACAGATAAAGAAAAGGAACCCGTGGCTTGTTGGTTTACACCACCACTGTTCACGTTTGAAGACATGTTTTGATTATCTTAAAGACTTAATAGCCGGGCATGGGGGCTCACACCTGTAATCCCAGAACTTTGGGAGGCCGAGGTGGGTGGATCACTTGAGGTCAGGAGTTCGAGACCAGCCTGACCAACATGGTGAAAACCTCATCTCTACTAAAAATACAAAAATTAGCTGGGCGTGGTGGTGTGTGCCTGTAATCCCAGCTACTCAGGAGGCTGAGGCAGAAGAATCACTTGAACCCGGAAGTAGAGGTTGCAGTGAGCTGAGATTGTGCTACTGCACTGCAGCCTGGGCGACAGAGCGAGACTCCGTCTCAAAAAAAAAAAAAAAGAAAAGGTCTTGCACTCCCAATAAAGAAGTAATGATATGTTTTTAAAATGTAGATTTCTAGGAATATATCCTAAGAAAAAAACTCAGAAATGCCCACAAACATTTTTATGTAAAAATAACTCACTGCAGGTTATTTATTAGTAGCAAAAAATTGGGAATGATCTAAATGTCAAAGAAAGGAAAATAGGCTGGGCACAGTGGCTCATGCCTATAACCCTAGCACTTTGAGAGGCCAAGATAGGAGAACTGCTTGAGCCCAGGAGTTTGAGACCAGCCTGGACAACATAGTGAGACCTCATTCTTACAAAATAATAATAAGCAACAGCTGGGTGTGGTGGTGCATGCCTGTGGTCCCAGCTACACAGGAGGCTGATTTGCTTGAGACCAGGAGGCCGAGGCTATAGTGAGCCCTGACTGAACCACTGTACTCTATCCTGGGCAACAGTGTGAGACCTTGTCTCTAAAAAAAGAGAGAAAAAAGGAAAATAATATTTATTTATATATATAAGTCCACATAACAGAATGCTAAACAGCCATTAAAAAGAACAAGCTTGTGGCTCATGCCTGTAATCCCAGCCAAGGTGGGTGGATCACTTGAGGCCAGGGAGGCCAAGGTGGGCAGATCACTTGAGGCCAGGAGTTCGAGACCAGCCTGGCCAACATGGTGAAACCTCGTCTCTGTTTAAAAAAAAAAAAAAAAAAAATACACACACACACATAAAATAGCTGGGCGTGGTGGCTCACGCCTGTAGTCCCAGCTACTCAGGAGGCTGAGGCAAGGAAAAAAAAAGGCTTGAGGCCAGGCGCAGTGGCTTATGCCTGTAACCCCAGCACTTTGGAGGCTGAGACAAGTGGATCACCTGAGGCAGGAGTTCAAGACCAGCCTGGACAACACGGTGAAACCCTGTCTCTAATAAAAACACAAAAATTAGCTGGGCCTGGTGGTGTGCACCTATAATCCCAGCTATTTGGGAGACTGAGGCATGAGAATTGCTTGAACCCAGGAGGCAGAGGTTGCAGTGAGCTGAGATCGCGCCACTGCACTCCAGCCTGGGCAACAGAGAAAGACTACATCTCAAAAAACAAACAAACAAACAAACACCAAGCTTAAGCTACATTTACCAATAACAGGATATACATAAGTTATATGAAAAAAGAAAGCCATGGCTCTGTATGACTTGTTGTTAAAAATACTTTTATTAAGCCCTGGTACAGTGGCTCACGCCTGCAATCCCAAAACTGGGAGGCCAAGGCAAGAGGATAGTTGAATCCAGTTCGAGACCAGCCTGGGCAACATAGCAATATATCGTCTCCACAGAAAAACTTTTTTACACTTGATCTTAGCCAAAAGGCCGAGAAGTGATCAAAAAAACTTTTTAATTAGCCTGATGGCCAGTGCAGTGGGTCATGCCTGTAATCCCAGCACTTTGGGAGACTGAAGCGGGAGAATCCCTTGAGCCCAGGAGTTCGAGACCAGACTGGTAACATTGTAAAACCTCATCTCTACCAAAAATTAGCTGGGTATAGTAGCACGTGCCTATAATCCAAGCTACTCCAGAGGCTGAGGTTGGGGGATGGCTTGAGCCCAGGAGGTCTAGGCTGCAGTGAGCTATGATTGTGTCATTGCACTCCAGCTGGGTGACAGAGTGCAACCCCGTCTCAAAGAAAAAACAACAGAGCAACTTACAAATGCATAGAAAAAAGCGTAGGGCCAGCCATGCTCAGTGGCTCACACCTGTAACCCCAGCCCTTTGGGAGGCTGAATCGCTTGAGCCCAGGAGTTTGAGACTAATCAGCCTGAGCAACATGGTGAAACCCCATCTCTCCAAAAAAAAAAAAATTAGCTGGGCATAGTGACATGTGACTGTAGTCCCAGGTACGCGGGAGACTGAGGTAGGAGGATCACTTGAGCCCAGGGAGGTTGAAGCTGCAGTGAGCTGTGATTGTACCACTGCACTCCAGCCTGGGTGACAGAGTCAATCACTGTCTCAAAGCAAAAAAAAAAAAAAATACTGGCTAAGATATGAACCAAATTTTAGAATGACCTGTGGGAAACTATTAAATAACGTAAGGAAAATGTTCATATGATAGACTATTAATTTTAAAAAGCAACATGCAAAATAGTAACTCAGTACGAGCCCAGCAGACAAAATCTATAGATCTATACATTTGGACTGAAGTGTTATACAGAAATACACCAAATATAAAATGATTTTTTAAAAATATCTAGATGTTAGGCCAGGCACAGTGGCCCACGCCTGTAATCCCAGCACTTTGGGAGGCTGAGGCGGGCAGATCACCTGAGGTCAGGAGTTCGAGACCAGCCTGGCCAACATGGTGGAACCCTGTCTCTACTGAAAATACAAAAATTAGTCAGGCGTGTTGGTGGGCACCTGTAATCCCAGCTACTTGGGGGACTGAGCCAGGAGAATTGCTTGAACCCGGGAGGCAGAGGTTGCAGTGAGCTGAGACCACACCATTGCATTCCAGCCCGGGCAACAAGAGCAAAACTCCATCTCAAAATATGTGTGTGTGTGTGTGTGTGTGTGTGTGTGTGTGTGTGTGTCAGAATAAGTATAGGTGTTTTAAAAAATATTTTTCACCCAGTAAGATTGTTAGCTATTTTTAAAAGGAAAAAAATACTTTTCAGTACTTTTTAAGTGTTCTATCATGGCTATACTACTTTTATAATCCAAACAACGTTTAAACAAATTGGCATGGAAAACATTAGTGGAGGCCAGGCATGGTGGCTCACACCTGTAATTGCAGTACTTTGGGAGGCTGAGGAGGGTGGATCACTTGAGGTCAGGAGTTCAAGGCCAGCCTGGCCAACATGGCAAAATCTCGTCTCTACTAAAAAATGCAAAAATTAGCTGGGCGTGGTAGTGCATGGCTGTGATCCCAGCTACTCAGGAGGCTAAAGTGGGAGAATTGCTTGAACCCAGGAGGCAGAGGTTGCAGTGAGCAGAGATTGCACCACTGCACTCCAGCCTGGACAACACAGCAAAACTCTGTCTCAAAAAAAAAAAAAGAAAGAAAGAAAGAAAATATTAGGCTGGGCGTGGTGGCTCACGCCTGTAATCCCAGCACTTTGGGAGGCCAAGGCGGGCAGATCACCTGAGGTTGGGAGTTCAAGACCAGCCTGACCAACATGGAGAAACCTCATCTCTACTAAAAATACAAAATTAGCCGGGTGTGGTGGTGCATGCCTGTAATCCCAGATACTTGGGAGGATGAGGTAGGAGAATCACTTGAATCTGGGAGGTGGAGGCTGTGGTGAGCCGAGATCACGGCATTGCACTCCAGCCTGGGCGACAAGAACAAAACTCTGTCTCAAAAATAAAATAAAATATTAGTGGATAGTAGCCACATCCCTTTCTCAACCTGTGTAGAGCCAGGCATAGAAGTGAAAACTTCCAACCCTCAGTTCAGAAAGTGCTTGGCTTATAGAAATTTCTATTTTTAGAAATAATTGAAGATTTATGAGTAGTGGGGACAGTCAAATTTGGTTCACATTAAAAATAAACTGTATCCTACTATATAAGAGATTTCATTGTAACTTTATACAATTTATTCAGTAAAGGTATAAAAGCTGGAAGAATTGTATCATTATAGAAGTGTGATAGTCAGTAGTCGCTGACTAGATAACAAAATGCCCTTGATTTTCATAATTCCTGTAGAACAGCGGCTAATCAGACACTTTCTTTTTTTTCTTTTTTTTGAGACAGAGTCTTGCTCCATCACCAGGCTGGAGTACAGTGGCATGATCTCGGCTCACTACAACCTCCACCTCCCAGGTTCAAGCGATTCTCCTGCCTCAGCCTCCCGAGTAGCTGGGATTACATGTGCCACCACGCCCGGTTGTATTTTTAGTAGAGACGGGGTTTCACCATGTTGGCCAGGATGGTCTCGATATCTTGACCTCATGATCCGCCCGCCTCGGCCTCCCAAAGTGCTGGGATTACAGGCATGAGCCACTGCATCTGGCCTAAATCAGACACTTTTGTGTGTACTTACCGTGGAGAATCTATTCCACTATCTCCTGCCATGCTGTGATATTCTGTCCCTTCCAAGTGATTGTGTTCATATTGGACATCCTGAGCCAACACTGGCATATGTGAAGTGTTGAAAAGTTGGAACTTTTGTGGGAAATGTTTTCTCATTTCCTGATTCTGAGGACTCTGACTCCAGCTAGCTGGCTTCTTTCCTGTGTCACCAATAGCGTCTTGTATGACTTCAGCTTCGAAACTGGCTTTTCTTGTGCTATAGTAATCAAAGATTCTTTCATCAGCAGGTGCTGAGGCCTGTACACGTTTAGCAACAGTGGGTTCTTCTTCGTAGTTAAAACCAAACTGGGCTCCTGAATTTAGGCCACAACTTTCAGCAGAGAGGTTAGGTTCTTGGCTTTCACCTAGGGTAGCATGCAGCCCAGTGGGTTTGTAGCATTCATTCCTTTTAAGCACCTGAGGCTCAACCCTCTCCATTGTGCTGTTGTACTCAGTCAGAGATCTCTCAATCACTTTTTGTTTTCCTAAATGATTTCCCTGGCTTCCACCTGTGAGGGAATACTGACTGTGGCCAGGCAGCATTTGACATAAGTCATCATTCTCAGACATGTCATCCTCCTCTAGATATAATGAACTACAGGCACCATCATCATCTTCCACTTCATTCTGATACAAGGCCTGGTCATCATTAGAAAGCCGTTCATTTTCTAGGCTTGTAGTCTCTGCATCCTGGACAAATCCTTTTCTCAATAATTCTTCTGAGTCTCTGTCTTGTCTTTCAGGTTGTCTTAAAGGGTTCACGCCAACTGGGTAATCCAAAAGGCCAAGATTTTGAAACTGGTGTATTGTGTTATCCACTAATCTACAAGCAGAGGGTGTTCGGTCTGAAAAGGAGGCACCTGGTGATGGCAGTCTATGCGGAGTCTCTTTGGTCTCCCCTAATTTGTCAAAGTGGGAATGACTTTTCCTCAAGACTTCAGGAATTACCTCATTTTCTCCACCATACACTTCGTATCTCAACATGCTTTCCATAAAGGGACAGCATTTACCATCATTTTGCAACATGCTATGTTGAGGGTGACTGAAGAGGTGACCTCTGAAGTCATCATTGATGGGTTTGACAGTAGGATCATTTATGTAAATGGATTCTGCTTCCATTTTATCATTAGGTTGTTCAGCATATGGCTCTTTGGCTCTACCATCAAAGATTCTTGAGGAATCCAAGGACCTAGGCTTTTGGAAAGGCTTTTCCTTTGGTCCAGTCTGGCTGGGTTTCAGATCACTGGTCTTCTGAATTTTGTGCCCTTTGGATATTGTGCTTCCTCGGTGAGACAAACCCTGGAAAGGATTACTGATTTGCTTTTTGTAAATCAAATGGGAACCTAGCACTGTTGTAATCTCACCAAGTGGTTTCTGACCTACCATTTCATTTGGGCTTTTAATTCTCGGGATGGGCTGTGTAGCAGGGAGCTTGGGGTGTTTCTCCAATCTAATGCTTCCTGGCTGAAGCTCACTTCCCTGATTCCTGGCTTTGTGTCTATCCCTGCGAGAATGGCCCTGCCCTCGAGGTTTTGCAGACAGACCCTGCCTTTTCTTAACCCGCTCTTTTGAAGGATATTTATGCCCGATTGTCAGCATGTCAGTGGAAGTGCCCTGGCTATTATATTTTTTCTGTTCTTCGTATTTTTGCATTAGGACGGTGTGTTTGATTAAATTGTCAACAGTCAAAATGGGGTTAATTCGTTTGATTATCTCATGTTCAACATCTCGAGGGATATTGTCCAAGTCATCTTCATCTCGGACAGGCCATTCTTCAGGTGGGAACTGAGCAGAGAAACTGCTGTGTTCTGTTTTGGGCTTCTCCTTTCTAGATATGCTGCGCCATAAGAGACTAAAACCAAACTTCTTGCCTTTTTCCTTATCTCTTGTGTATGGTAAAGGTTTGGTGCTCTCACAAATGTGGTGCTCCGCAGACACTGAAACTGCCCCATTCTGTACCCAAGGTACAGACTCCCCAAGACCCCTATGACTCTTCCTAGTCACTTCTGCAGCAACTGGTGGTTCCTGAACATCCTGATTGTGCACGTCCCAGAAACACTGGCAAGACTGACAGTGGCATATGGGGGCAGCATTCTCTTGGGCTGACTCTACACAGCTCTCCATGCTCACCAGATACGTCATGGAAGCTGGCATCAGGCGACTTTCATCTGATGGCAGCACTCTCTTATTTTCCTGGGTGGTTGTATTTGTAATGAAGTAAGTCTGAGGAGTAACTATGAAGTATCCTTCTCCAGTGTGATAAATCTTCCTTTCTTTAATCAGCGTTCCCAGAGTGGTATAAAGAATATCTTCCGATGGAATTGCAATGCCTAAAACAGACAAGCATTTTACAGATTTTGAATAAGAAAAATTTTAATGAGTGAAATCAGTAACTCTGAAATGACTACACATTGGCTTGATAAACCCAGAGCTGACTGTAACATGATTAATACATGTGATTAAGATGCCAGGGATGGGTGTGATGGCTCATGCCTATAATCCCAGAGTTTTGGGAGGCTGAGGCAGGAGAATCACTTGAGCCAGGAGTTCAAGACAAGGCTAGGCAACATAGCAAGACTTCGTCTCCACAAAAAAATTTTTAAACATTAGCCAGGGATGGAAGGATCATTTGAGTCCAGGAGTTCAAGGCTGCAGTGAGCTATGATCGTGCCACTGTACTCCAGCCTGGGCAACAAACCAAGACCCTGTCTCAAAAAAAAAAAAAAAAAAAGCCAAAGAAGTATAAATAATATTTATAACTTAAATAATAGGAATAGGCCAGGCACGGTGGCTCACACCTGTAATCCCAGCACTTTGGGAAGCTGAGGCAGGCAGATCGCTTTAACTCAGGAGTTCAAGACCAGGCTGGGCAACGTGGTGAAATCATACCTCTACTAGAAATACAAAAATTAGCAGGGCATGGTGGCGGGTGTCTGTAGTACCAGATGCTTTGGAGGCTGAGGTGGGAGGATTGCTTGAGCCCTTGGAGGCAGAGGTTGCAATGAGCCGTAATTGCACCACTGCACTCCAACCTGGGCAACATAGTGAGACCCTGTCTCAAAAATAAAAATAAAAATAACAGGAAAATAATTTGGTCCACACAAAGTCACATGGGTAGGTTAATGAGTAAATAGACAAAAAAAATCTGAATTCATTCAAATAAAAACCCATTATAAATTTAAACTGTGACTGAGGAAAGCATTCTTTTATTTAGTAGCTAGGATTACAGGCACCTGCCACCATGCCTAATTTTTTTTTTTTGTAGTTTTTAGTAGAGATGGGGTTTCACCATATTGGCCAGGATGCTTTCAATCTCTTGACCTTGTGATCCGCCCACCTTGGCCTCCCAAAGTGCTGGGATTACAGGCGTGAGCCACCATGCCCGGCCCAGATGCCATTCTTGAAAAGGAAGAAAATAAATAAATAAAAGAATGAGTGGCGTGCACCTGTGGTCCCAGCTACTTGGGAGGCTGAGGCAGGTGGACTGCTTCAACCCACGAGTTTGAGGCTGCAGTGATCTAAGAAGGTGCCTCTGCACTCTAATCTGGGCAACAGAGTGAGGCCTTGTCTCAAATAAAATAAAGAATGAGACATATCAATATATGTTAGCATCGACAGATCTCCAAGATATGTTTTTAAGTTAATAAGGGAAACGTGTTGAGGGAATGTATAGAATGATCCAATTTATGCCGTGCACGGTGGCTCATGCCTGTAATCCCAACACTTTGGGAGGCCGAGGTGGGTGGATCATGAGGTCAGGAGTTCAAGACCAGCCTAACCAACATGGTGAAACCCTGTCTCTACTAAAAATACAAAAATTATCTGGGCATGCTGGCGGGTGCCTGTAATCCCAGCTACTGAGGAGGCTGAGGCAGAAGAATCGCTTGAACCCCGGGGAGGTGGAGGTTGCAGTGAGCCGAGATCGAAAAAAAAAAAAAAAAAGATCCAATTTATGTTATGAAAAATGTATTATATTATCATATATAAGAAATGATAATAGCAGTTATTACCTCTGGGAAGTGAGAATGAAAAAACGGGAGATGGGGGGAAATAAACTTTACTTTCTCATTTTGCACTCCTTTCCACAGAGTGTGATTTATTTATTTATTGCCGTAAGCATTTATTTTTGGAAAAGTTTATCTGAAATGTAAAAGAAATACCCTTATCAAATTTGTTGATGCAGGACTTCTTCTGGCAGGGTTCTGATATAAAGTTCTATAGAAGAGGGGAAAAAAGGATATCACCCAGTTTATTTATGTGTTTAAGACTAATTATAAATAGAAACCAAACACATACAGTGAAGTACAAATAGAGAAGAACTTATTACTCTACCTGGGTAATGTTTCATCAAACGCTCCAAAAGTGATTCCTGTGTTACTACAATCTGAGCTGTATTCATATCAGATATAGCACAGCAAAGAACTTCACCCAAAGGTACAAACTGAGATTGAGTTATTGGATTCATTTGCACTGGAAAGACATCACCTAAATTGGAGATTAAAAAAAGGGAGGGGGGTTGATAAATTTGATATAGTATAAAATGTTTGGAATTAGTGAAACAAAAATAAAGACTAATAAGTAGAATTGCAATTCTTTCATCAGTCTTTACTCAGAATCTGTTAACATGACATGTACAATGACAGAAACTACGCAAGAAAGATTTACATTATGGTCTCTACTTTTAAGAAATGTGTATTAACTGTCTCTACAATAAGAGATGGCAAGAGTCCATTAGAAAGGCTCAAAGTATTATCAGAGTTCAGGAGGTCACGCAATACTTATATACCAGCAGTTTACCATCTTTCAAACTATTTTTTCGTATCAGCTATCTTGAGAAAGGCAGACACAGGATTATTTCTTTACTTAAAATATATAAAGTTATAGAAAACTCAAGTAATGGTCCCAAGTCTAAAAGCAAGTAAAGTGACAGAAATAGGTCTTCTGACTCCTGATCCAGCATTTTCACCATTCCACATTTTCCTGATTGGGATGATTAGGAAGATTTGAAGAAAGGCAGAAGTGTTTTCCAATGAGCAAGAAGACATGAAGCAAAACCATGGAAAGCACATGTAAGGACATGGATAGAGTTATCCTGGTTCAATAGAACTCAAGGCTCAATACAGGACCAAAGTGGAAGACAAGGCTGGAAATGTAAGCTAGACTATATCGTCTTTCCTCCTAGCCAGTGTATTAAATGTTCTTCTTAACCTGCCATTACTCAGGTTGAGTACTGGATTCTGCTGGACATCCATAGAAACCCCTCAATCAATTGGAAATGAAAGACTAAGACTCAGGAAAGAGAGTTAGGAATCAACTAATAGAAATGAGATCTGAAGCTAGAGTGGAATAAATTATTTAATAGGAGAATAAAGAAAAGCACCAAGAAAAACCTAACTAAGAAACAATCTACATTTAAGACACAGTAGGGACCAGAGATGGTGGCTCAGGCCTGTAACCCCAGCACTTTGGGGGGCCGAGGTGGGCGGATCACCCGAGGTCAGGAGTTTGAGACCAGCCTGGCCAACATGGTAAAACCCCGTCTCTACTAAAAATACAAAAATTAGCTGGGCATGGTGGCGGGCTCCTGTAATCCCAGCTACTCAGGAGGCTGAGGCAGGAGAATCACTTAAACCCAGGAGGCGGAGGTTGCAGTGAGCCGAGATGGCGCCATTGCACTCCAGCCTAGTGAGTGAGCCTAGGCAAAGCCTAGACAGACTGAGACTCCATCTCAAAAAATACCAAAAAACACAAAACACAGTAGGAATTAGGAACCCACAAAAGAACACATACCTCTTGGCACATACCAAAAGTATAAAAAAAAGGGGCTTCAAAAAAATAGTGGTCAACAGTATCAAATGCTTAGAAGGAAATCCAAAGGGTTGAGGAAGGAGAAAAGCCATTGGATTTCTTGATTGGAAGGTGCCACTGGTGACTTTTAAGAAAACAATTTCAGCCTGGCCACAGTGGCTCACACCTGTAATCCCAACACTTTAGGGAGATCACCTGAGGCCAGGAATTCGAGATCAGCCTGAGCAACATAGCGAGATCCAATCTCTACAAAGATAAAAATTTTTAAAATTAGCCAGGATGGTGGTTTGCCTCTCCTAGCTGCTAGGGGGCTAAGGTGCGAGGATTACTTGAGCCCAGGAGTTAGAGGCTGAAATGAGCTATGACTGCACCATTGCACTCCTGCCTAGGTGAGGGTGAGACCCTGTCTCTAGGAAAACAAAACATAAGAAAAAAAAAAAAAAAAAAGAAAAAGAAAACTATTTCAGTAGAAAAGAAGACAGAAATTAAAGTTCCAATTGAAGGAAAGGAAGTTGGTGAGAAAAATGTAAAGTTAATGGGTGTTCCTTGTAGAGCAGCGTTTCTCAACTTTGGCACTTTTGACATTTGGGATGATATATATATATGTGATGAACAATGGTCCCAGTATGCCCAGGACTGAGGTGCTTCCTGGGACACAGGACATTCAGTGCTATAAGCCTACAGCTAGGAAAGTTACTGGCAAATTGGGATAAGTAGCCACCCTAGCCAGATAATTTTGCGGTGGGAGGCTGCCCTGTGCATTGTAGGATATTTAATAGCATTATGGCCTCTACCCATCAGATGCCAGTAGCATTTCCCACAGTTGCAGCAACGAAAAATGTCTCCAGACACTTCCAAATGTCCTCTCAATGGCTAAGTCATCCCAGTTGGAAACCACTGCTCTAGACCATTTGTATGCAAAATCTGATGGTGAATAAGGAGAGATAGATCATAAATCAGAAAGGAGTAGGATCCAGTGAATATGACTGGATGCTGTGGTTTTCTTAAAATAAGATCTGTGTCCCTTTGGATGTAAAAAGGAGGAGCTTAGTGGAGATGGTGGACATGATTCTGGGAGAGGGGAGATCAGTAAGATAGCAAGATCCCAAAGAAGGGGAAAGGGAAAGTGTATCAAGGGCGTACGTAGAGAGGCTAGCTTACAAATGAGGAAGATGCTACTCTATCTGAGACTTGAGAAAATAATAGAGGGTGGCAGAAGACCAGAAATATATTGAGGCAGAGAAGGAAAAAAAATATTAGCACAGCAAAGTCATCTGACTTCTGTCAAGTTAGAAAGAAAATAGAAATGAGAGGAGGGAAAAATGGGAATAAGAGGATGGCAGGTGGAAAGGGGGTTTGAGGAGCTATTCTCAAAGTACTAGGAAATAAAAAATGAGTAAGAAGATTGTGAAGGAGCCCTGAGTCTCCAGGTGATTTACGCATAGCTTTTGGCAGAGGGGTGGCATTTTGTAGTGGAAAAGGGTGAGAGCTGGCGGAGGCCAGCCCATGCCTCTAAAACTTTAAAATGTGCATATGAGGATCACCAGGAGATCTTACTAATGTGCAGATTCTGATTCAGAGCCCCTGATCCTGCACTTCTAACAGCCTCCCAGGGATGTTTACACTGCAGGTCTTAGTACTACTCTTTGGATTGGTAGAGGGTTAGGGTGTTAATGACAGCAATGTCAAAGTAGCTAACCATTTAACAAACATGATCTTGGGGCTGAATGGAGAGTCAAGTATAGCCAGAAGCAAGCTAAAGAATTAAGAAAACTTGATTATGCTCTGCAGTTAAACTCTCCCAATGACAGTAGAGAAAGCAGTACATTTTACTGGTTGTTGAGGGGCCAGGTGTGAAGGGTTGAAGCCCAGAGCTGATAAGTGGCCAGTACTGTATTCTTATTGTATCTGCATGAAGATAAAGGACTTCAACAAAGAAATCATAAGCATTTTGCTGTTATACTTTCCATTGTTCCCTTGTTTGCTTAAGTTTCTCTATCTGGCCTTGGAAGGTCACATCACAAGGTAGAATTGCTGTCTGCTTCTGCAGCCTGGGAAGGATCTCCTCTAGGTGTGGCTGTGGCTATCCCATTGGGTGATTCTCAGAGGCCTATACCACTCTGAAAAGCTAGGATGAATGGCTAATCAATTAATTAGCATTTCAAAGAGTGGCGATAGATGATGTCCTGAAAATCTGTCCAAGCGGGGCATTAATTTACCTAAAACTCAAAATCCTCCTTGAAACTCAATTTCGGAACTGAGGGTAACAAGCCTCTATCCTCACTCCCTCTTTTTTTCTTTTTTCCTTCCTCATCTGAGTTTTACTTTCTTGGCTTCCATCTCCCCAATCAACCAGACAAAATGTGAAATTAAAGTACAATTTTAAATATTTTTATGCTTCTTTGATATAACTGTATGTGCTTAGTTAAAATAAGTGGCTTTAAGCTTTTATATCTCTCTTCCCTACCTCCCTAAAAACATCTTTTCCTGTGATCTTGAATTGATTACCCATCCCCACTGCACTTGGAACTCAGAAAGTAATACTCCATAATGAAGGCCTCAGAAGCAAGAGGTTTTTTCTGGCCTTTTCCTATCCTCCTATCTTGTTTCTAAGGCCATAGAAATAAGAATCCTTCTTCCCCAAGGCAGGTCATAGAAACCAGAACCCCCTTTCTCCAAAGCCAGCCATAAAACCTAGAGGATTAGAGGCCCTTAATTTTAAAAGAGGGGGGAATAGTTTCCCTTCCTTGAAAGACAAGGGCTAGACATAGAGGGCAAAGCCTGAAGGCTTTCCTTAGCCACCTAATACCCATTTGAGCCTCACTTCACCTTTCCTTAAAACCAGGCACTGTGAACTTGGAGATGGGGTGGGGGAGAACACTGAAAGAGAGAAAATCAGCATGTCGTCTGGTGTCCCTGCTGTGCCCGCCTGCAGGTGGCTGCCCATTTCTTTTTTTTTTTTTTTTTTTTTTTTTGAGACGGAGTCTCGCTCTGTCGCCCAGGCTGGAGTGCAGTGGCGCAATCTCGGCTCACTGCAAGCTCCGCCTCCCGGGTTCACGCCATTCTCCTGCCTCGGCCTCTCCGAGTAGCTGGGACTACAGGCGCCCGCCACCACGCCCGGCTAATTTTTTGTATTTTTAGTAGAGACGGGGTTTCACCGTGGTCTCGATCTCCTGACCTCGTGATCCTCCCGCCTCGGCCTCCCAAAGTGCTGGGATTACAAGCGTGAGCCACCGCGCCCGGCCATGGCTGCCCATTTCTGTGCACTAGAAAAAATAGTAGTGCGGTCTCCACTATGCCTTTGGGCTAGAACTGAAGCAGCCCATTTTCTAGTTCAATCCTTAGGTTTGTTTCCTCTTTCTATAGGAAAACTAGTAGTCAAAATAGATTTTCATGGGGCTGGGAGAGAGGTGCATAGGGCTTCCTGTATATTTGTTTGCAACCTATGAATCTATAATTACTTCAGAATAAGAGCAAAAACGTGATTTTTCAAAAAGCACTACTTTTAATTACCAAGGAGAAATGTATGAAACACAATTTTTTTCTTACATTTTTCAAACCCCACCTTTTTAAAAGAACCCTAACACTGTTTGCCAAATCCAAAGATACTCTTAAAAAATTTATTCATAATTCCTACTATGACATGCGGATGGGTATTTTAAAAGAATGAACAAATCTGCTATCAACTAGGAAGACTAATTGCCCTTTTTCCCCCCTTAAAATTAATACAACTAAATGTAAACTTCATTTTAGAGGACACTGTTAATTGCTATTCGCCTCTGCTGTGGAGCTCCTCTAGACAAAGCCTAGAGAAAGTTTCTCAGTACATTTCCCTCACAGCCGTTGCTAAGATACATCCTTCAAGTGCACAAATCATCGAGTTTCCTTTGTGCAGGAAAGCAGAGTGCACCCTGACACGGGAACATTTATGACAGACATGGAGATCATTTTCAAGCTTCAGCTATGGTCTGTTTCAGTGACTTTTGCACTCCTTTGCTTTTTGGAAGGCATCTCTTAGAGTTTTTCACCAAAAATTAACTTTCTATGCAGAAGATCCCACTTACAGATGTAACCAGATTCCACAATAAGAGAAGGCCAGCCCTTTGGGTCTGTCCTCAACTATGAGGGAGTAAACTGAAGAGCACTCTTCAGTCTAGGCCAGCTGTGGACCTTTGACCCTTGAGCTGAGCAGGGCTCAGAAGGCTAAGGAGAGACTTTGAGCCAGAGCATAAACAGTTGACAACAGCGTTCTCTGTTTACACAGTCTTGTACTCTTTGGTGCCTCAGAAACACCAAAGAGTGTTTTAGTGTTTAGGCTGAAAGACTGGTTTCACAAAAAATAACAAAGTAGAACCATAGAGGTGAGGTTATTTGTGCCTGCTACACTTTCTGAAAAGGATTTTTGTTGTTAATTTACTGATTCTTTGCTGTACTACGAAAGGATTTAGTTGCTGTATAAAATTTTTTTGTTGGCCAGGCGTGGTGGCTTATGCCTGTAATCCCAGCACTTTGAGAGGCTGAGGGGGGGCGGATCACCTGAGGTTGGGAGTTTGAGACCAGCCTGACCAACGTGGAGAAACCCCGTCTCTACTAAAAATACAAAATTAGCCGGGTGTGGTGGCGCATGCCTGAATCCCAGCTATTCAGGAGGCTTAGGCAGGAGAATCGCTTGAACCCGGAAGGGCGGAGGTTGCGGTAAGCTGAGATCGCGCCATTGCACTACAGCCTGGGCAACAAGTAAAACTCCATTTCAAAATATATGTATATTCAGAATATACATATTCAGAATATATATATATATATTTATTCTGGTAAAGACCAGAAAGCAATCCCCACTCCTCACCGCCACAGAAAAAAAAAAAAGTCAAAGTAATGATAAAAGCAAAGTATGAGGAGTTTAAAAAGTTATTCTTTTACAAGTCCACTTGTTTGGGGAAAAAAAAGTGCAAAGCAAATTAAATGTAGCATGTGGATGCCCAATTCACAAATGAAAATACTGAGCTCAGCCGGGCGCGGTGGCTCAAGCCTGTAATCCCAGCACTTTGGGAGGCTGAGCCGGGCGGATCACGAGGTCAGGAGATCGAGACCATCCTGGCTAACACGGTGAAACCCCGTCTCTACTAAAAACATAAAAAAATTAGCCGGGCGTGTTGGCGGGCGCCTGTATTCCCAGCTACTCGGGAAGCTGAGGCAGGAGAATGGCGTGAACCCAGGAGGTGGAGGTTGCGGTGAGCCGAGATCGCGCCACTGCACTCCAGCCTTGGGGACAGAGAAAGACTCCGTCTCAAAAAAAAAAAAAAAAAAAAAGAAAAGAAAATACTGAGCTCTTCACTATCAAAAGCTTTTCATCCAGTGAAGTCCAGAGCAGGCCCTTGTAGCAGACAATGTTAGAATCAGCCTCCTGTGGGATGGACGTGGATTCATACAACCCCAAGCAATCAGTTTCTGCTCCCTGGTGCCTAATGACAGTGGCCTAGAAAGCCCCTGGCCAATAGGAGCAGGCCCCTGGGAAAGTGTGACTTGCTCTTGGAGTTGGTGACAATAGCTCAACAATATTGTTCCAGTGCAACCCAAGACCTCATCAAAGTTCTGAGGAAAAGGAGGTGGTTTCTTTATGTAAGGACACAAAGGCCCCTTCCATAAGCCTCAAGGAGAAGGCCTCTAGAATACCCTATCCTGGCTGTTTTCTATCAGAAAAACAAGGGGCTCAAAGAGCCACTTCCTGGCCAATTCAGGAGGTGTGAATACTCATACCCCAATGCAGAATATCAAGAGGTGCACCCATGACAAATAGAAACATCTCAAGATTGCCTTCCCGCCAGACCCAGCAGGGTAGCTGTAGTAGAGCCAGTGAACACTCCCAAGAACTGTGGTACTGGAAAGATCTTCAACTAGGCGCCCTATGGACTCCTAAAATCTTCCAGTTACAGATGATCACTGGGAAACATTAGCAAAATGAAAATATGCCTAAACTTTGCACTCTTGTAAGAGGGAGAGTTGGCGTCAGCACATGGGCCTACCCAGTGAAGTGATTTTCCCCCAGGTTGGGGGGCGTGAGGATCACAAGCTGAAGGATGTGGACCTTGACAAGACCTGCGCCCTGAGAGAAGGTCTGACACAGGGCAACAATGCCAGGCTTCAAATAGCACATTCACTCCACATCTTGAAGGTAACTAAAAATTAGTTGAAGGTGAGGTTTGGTATCATAAGCATTTTAGTGGAAACCCAGCCAGACACAAAGAAAGCCTGTGACCCTGGGTCACCAAGTGACTAAAAAATCCATTTCCTGGCCAATTCAGGAGGTGTGAATACTCACACTGCAATGAGAATCATTACAAAATCATTACAATCCACCTGGCCCAATTCTGTGTTTGCCTTGTTCACTCAGAACACCCTTGAAGGGTTAACTGAACTGGGGTCCTCTCACCTGGCACAGTAAATCCAGGTATCTACATCAAGGCTTCTTACAGCTATAGAAGAGAAGGCATTTATTTGTAGGGTGCCAAGGAAGGAGGACCAGGCAGCCATTGTTTAAATCCTGACCTTCCAATGTCTTGTAAGCAAGGGTTTTTAAAGGCAGGGGAAGGAGAGTAGAAGTTACAAGCAAAATTATAAATTAATATATTGAGATTATACATTGGTTTTGGCTTAAAAGGGCAGGATATCTTGAAGGGGCTTACAGATCGTAGGTACATTTAAAGATTTTCTATTTTAATTGGTTACAGAAGAGAAGCTTTGTTTAAAAATTTGGGGTCAGTAACTGGCTCAGGGGTATGACTCCTTCCAAGTCCATTAGGAAGAAATTTAGAACAAAGAACGCGGGTCAGGGTTTAGTACTTAATTTTTTCTTATCTGAGGTTTATGTGCCAGTGAATCTGTTGCGTGACGGTCTTCAGAGGAGGGGTCCAAGTTTCTGAAAGACAACTCAGGGACATATGTTAAGATGTTATCTTTAGTTTTTATAGGGAAACGAAACACCTCTGGATTCTAACTTTTTTGGCTATTGTTTCAGGTTACTGCCTTTTTAATAAGTTACTTACTTTTTAGGACGAGGTAGCAAAAGAAAAAAGACAACATGATACCTTTTCCATGGTGGATTTAAGAAAAAAAAAGCGGGCTGGTGGCCACCCTGTAATCAAACTTTGGGAGGCTGAGGCAGGTGGATCAGGTCAGGAGAGCCATCCTGGCTCTACTAAAAATACAAAAAAATTAGCTGGGCGTGGTGGCGGGCGCCTGGAGTCCCAGCTACTGGGGAGGCTGAGGCAGGAGAATGGCGTGAACCCGGGACGCGGAGCTTGCAGTGAGCCAAGATGGCGCCACTGCATTCCAGACTGGGCGACAGAGCGAGACTCTGTCTCAAAAAAAAAAAAATGCTCTTGTTTGGGCACAGGCCCCTAAAAAGAGGGTCCCTGCTCCGTCTCAGAAGTAAAAGAATCCTTATCAAATCTGAATGTGGCTGGGCACGGTGGCTGATGCCTGCAACCCCAACATTTTGGCAGGCGAGGCTGGAGGATTGCTTGAACCTAGGCGTTCAAGGCTGCAGTGATCTATGATGATGGCACTGCACTGAAGCCTGGGTGACAGAGCAAGACCCTGTCTCTAAAAAAGAAAAAAAAAAGTGTTTATTTTGATATCTGAGCACTCCAGTAAAACCTCAGGGACAAAATTAAAGTTTTAATAAAAACTGTACCGTTAAGGGGAAAAAAAAAAGAACAACTACGCTTATTTTACATTAATGTTATGCTTTTAAAAGACCAAAACCAATTCCAAGAGGGTCTGCTCTTGGAATTTAAATTCTAACATTTTAAATCGGGATGCTTGAATCTGATTTTAAGGCCCATGAAAGACTGTGCTACTAATCTGCGAGACAGAGGAAAGATTTTCTTTCAGAATTCAAAAAGCAGTCATATCCTAACATTTTTGTGTCATAATAAAACATGAATTTGTCATAGAATTAAATTGTAGAAAAAAAATGAATCCTAGACTTGGCGCAGTGGCTCACGCCTGTAATCCCAACACTTTGGGAGGCCAAGGTGGGCCAATCACCTGAGGTCAGGAGTTCGAGACCAGCCTGGCCAACATGGTGAAACCTCGTCTCTACTAAAAATTACAAAAATAAGCTGGGCGTGGTGGTGGGTGCCTGTGATCCCAGCTACACTGGAGGCTGAGGCAGGAGAATCACTTGAACCCAGGAGATGGAGGTTGTGGTGAGCCGAGACTGTGCCATTGCACTCCAGCCTGGGTGACAAAAGTGAAACTCCATCTCAAAAAAAAAAAAAAAAGAAAGAAAAGAAAAGAAAAAACTAATCCCTAGTATTACTTATTTTATATTTAGAACATGAGTTTTTCTATACTATAAGAACATTTAGTCCCTATGCAAGTGTGTTTATGGACTCAGAGCTAGGAAGTCTGCCAGAAATTCATGCATTATTGACTTTCAAGTGGTTTAACAGAGCTGCTCTAACTCAACTAATTACCCAGACACATGAAATCTGAGACCATCTTTCTGGGCGCCTGTATTGAATCACACTGTGGGAAAGGTATCTTCTACGTGCATTAGGGATGACAACAGAGTGCAAATAAAACAGCCTGCAGGTACACCCAAGTTTAATTAAAAAAAAAAAAAGGATGTTTTGTTCAAAGTAATCCAAGAAGCTTCCGTGATTTTAAACTGCTCTTTTATCCAGTACAGAATTTCCACCAAATGTTTTTAACATTAAAATTAATCCTGAACTTTGAAAAACTGAAGCATTTGTAACAACATGCCCCTCATTAAAGATAAGATGCTGTGCAAATCTTTGATGGCTTTAAACAATTAGATCTATTGTGTTACAACTTCAAATAGGTTCAGAAAATCAAATGAAATGGAAACAAAAAGAAGAAAGGTTCCAGGCCAGTAAACCAAGCCCCTCTCCACGTCTCCCTTTTATTTTAGTAAAGTAAAAGAATGCAAAAACTTTCCTCCACATTTAGAAACAAAAGAGTACCAAGACAGAAGCTGGCTGCAGATCTAAGTGTAATCGGGTTATCTGCCATGGAAGCTGGAATTCTTTCTCAGGCATGGTGATGTTTATTTTTGACTCCTAGACAAATGGCTCCCTTCTGGGAAATACCCTCTGCTGGAAAGCTAAAGGCTTCCCTTGGGAAGTTGAGCTGTTCAACAGCAGGAGTCCTTAGTAATGTCTTCTTTACTTATCACACTTCAACCTGTCAGAATTTAGAGGCCTCCTTTTCGAGTGATATATTCACTAATACTGACTATCAGTTGGGTCTCAGAGGGCCTGAAACAGACCCCACAATTTGGTTGTCAGCACACTGATACACCAAGAAGACAGGTGGCCCCACCCGGGGGTGCCCTTTGAGCCTCTAGCTCCCTTCCCCCATGGCCACCACCCTCACTGTGGATCGAGATACAAGGAGCCTTAGTCAGGAATGACCAACTCAAACCAGCTGAATGACGCAAATCAGCTGGCTTTTGAATAATACTAAAACGAATCCACATTTGGCCCAAAACCCTTAGGCTCTGAGGTGCCCTTTCCTACCCTCTTTCCCTTCAAGGCTTCCACCCTGGATATGTTCATGACTTCATTCAGTCGTGTTAGTTTTCAATGGCTGTCAAAATCAATTACAGCAACTTAGTTGCTTAAAACAACACAAATTTATTATCTCACAGTCTATAGGTCAGAAGTTCTGGGTGTCAGAGCCAAAACCAAAGTGCTGGCCAGCCTAGGCTTTATCAGGAGACTCTGGGGGTACAATGTTTTAACTCTCATTTAGGGAGCCGGGCGCGGTGGCTCAAGCCTGTAATCCCAGCACTTTGGGAGGCTGAGCCGGGCAGATCACGAGGTCAGGAGATCGAGACCATCCTGGCTAACACAGTGAAACCCCGTCTCTACTAAAAACACACAAAAAAAATTAGCCGGGCGTGTTGGCGGGCACCTGTATTCCCAGCTACTCGGGAGGCTGAGGCAGGAGAATGGCGTGAACCCAGGAGGTGGAGGTTGCGGTGAGCCGAGATCGCGCCACTGCACTCCAGCCTGGGGGACAGAGAAAGACTCTGTCTCAAAAAAAAAAAAAAAAAAACTCTCATTTAGGTTTTTGGCAGAAATCAGTTCCTTATGGTTGTAGGACTGAGGACAGCAGTCACTATTTCCTCGATGACTGTCAGATGGGAGCCTCTCTCAGTCACCTCTATTTCCTGTCATGTTGTCCCCTTCATCTTCAAACACAGAATTAAATCTGCCCACACTCTCTGACGTGCACTTCCACTGCATTGCTTCTGCTTCTTGCCAGAGAAAATTTATCTGCTTTTAAGAGTACCTGTGATTAGACAGGATCCACCCAGATAATCTAGAATAATCTCCCTAATTTAATCTCCATAACCTAATTACACCTGAAAAGTCTCTTTAGCCATGTAAGGTAACATATTCACAGGTTCCAGGTATTAGGACGTGGGCATCTTTGGTGAACCATTCTATCTACCACACCAGTTACAAGGGTTGGGGGCAAGGAATAGCTATACAAATAGCAAGAGAGGCACAGGTTGTAAACTGCTGTAGTACCTATATGTCCCTAAAAATGGTCATGCAGGAGAACATCATTTTTTTGACCTCCAGGAAACCTGGAGCAGATTATGGTGCCTCTTCTTCCCAAGATTCTGGAGGCCGCAAAGGCAGTGACAGGGACTAACAGGTCTAGTCATGGTGATTAACAGAAAATACCACTGTACAAAACGGGGGTAAAAAGTCCAGCACTTAACAAGTTTAGGAAGTTAGGAGAAAAAGAAAAAAATAAATAAAAATTTAAAAGTCCAGCATAAAGGTGGTGGTTTGAATAAAATATTAAAGTTTCTCTAGATTTTTTTTTAAACCTGTCCTTTCTATTTTCATGGTCCTCACATTACAAACAAGTCCTATACCGGGGGCCAAGCAATCTGATCAGGGTATTGGGGTTCTAATCCAGATTCTGCTCTGTGGCCCTGAGTAAGTCGCCTCTCTTCTTTGGGTCTCAGTTCCCTTGCCCATACACAGGGGACTGAACTAGATCAGCATTTCGCAAAAAGGGTTCTGTGGAACATTCATTCCATGAAATGCTCTCTATAAGAAAAAGGGTCCCTATGCCAAATGTTTGAGAAATGCTGCTTGGAGCCACAGTGATATTGTGAAAGGCTCTGAAAACTTCTATAACAAACAACTACCTAGTTTATTTAACCCCATGTTCCCTGATCATATTTGACAACAAACTCCTTTTTCCTAAGTACTGTACTACCCTTCAGCTAAGTACCGTACCTTAAGCTGTGACTTCCCTCCATTCAGATTGGCCTCTCCCTGAATAGTCAGTACCTCTCCATATCCTGTCCCCTCGTCCCTGTCTCCTCCACCTACAGCACTCTTCCCCATACCTCAGTGTTTCAAAATCCTGTCATTTAAGACTAACTAAGCACTTTGGGAGGCCGAGGCAGGCGGATCACGAGGTCAGGAGATCGAGACCACGGTGAAACCCTGTCTCTACTAAAAAATACAAAAAAATTAGCCGGGCGCGGTGGCGGGCGCCTGTAGTCCCCGCTACTCGGAGAGGCTGAGGCAGGAGAATGGCGTGAACCCGGGAGGCGGAGCTTGCAGTGAGCCGAGATTGCGCCACTGCACTCCAGCCTGGGCGACAGAGCGAGACTCCGTCTCAAAAAAAAAAAAAAAAGACTAACTAAAATGCTCAGTGACTCTATCATGAATAGTTTTCTGATCCCATCAGCTGGAAATATATTCTCCTTCTTCTTATGTACTATTTAATAAACATTTAATGAGTGGCTACCATTGTTTAGCATCAGGCACTCAGAGTAAATTGATATTATAACAGCACAGTCCCTCAATCATTCCTTATCCAGCATATATTTATTATCTACTATATACCAGTTACAAAGTTTACAAGACCAAACAGGATACAGTCCTCACACTCAGTGGGCTTTGACTGTCATGGAAGAGCAGCAGTTGGTTAAGACAATCTTAACCTATCATGAGGCCGTAATTGGTAGGACTAGGACTCAGTATTCCTGGGTCCCAAGCCTGAATGCTATTCCCAGAAGTCTGTGGCTGCCTGGGCCAGGACCATCACCAGGAAGAAGAGCCAGACTGTTCCTCATAGGGCCTTGGGCCACTAAGGCAGCACGGGATAAATAACAGTGGAGCTGGTCAGGTAGGCCTGGGCTCACATTCTGTACTTCCACTTACTGTCAGTGTACCCTCTTTGAGTATTAATTAGTGACCTCAACTCTTCAAGATGAATAATAGTATCTGGCTAAAAGGTTACTGTGGGAAAACAATCTGAAAATACCTGGAATAGATTTGACACGTGTCAGTTCTTCTACTGATATCAGCACTTTTTAACTTTTCTTCCCAAATTAAGATATTAACTTGATCAGACCCTGTTCCATGTCATTACTAGTACTTCAAGTTTCTCCTGCAGGGCACCAGTTAGGCACATGGATGGATTTCTTGGCCAATTCTGACTTTTCTTTTTTTGAGATGGAGTTTCACTCTTGTTGCCCAGGCTGGAGTGCAAACTGCCTCCTGGGTTCAGGAGATTCTCCTGCCTCAGCCTCCTGAGTAGCTGGGATTATGCTAGGAACAGGCCCCAAGACTGGCCATAAACAAGATCTCTGCAGCACTGTGACATGCTCGTGATGGCTGTGACGCTCACGCTGGAGGTTGCTGGCTTACCGGAATGAGGGCAAGGAACATCTGGCCCACCCAGGGTGGAAAACTGCTCAAGGCATTCCTAAACCACAAACAATGGCATGAGTGATCTATGCCTTAAGGACATGTTCCTGCTGCAGATAACTAGCCAGAGCCTGTCCCTTTGTTCTTGTGAAGAATACTTTTAGTTCATCTATAAACTGCAGAAACAATGTTTATCTCGGCCTTACTGTCAATAAATAGGTGGGTCAAACTCTGTTCGAGGCTCTCAGCTCTAAAGACTGTTAGCCCCCCGATCCCACTTTGCACTCTATTTCTGTGTCTGTGTCTTTATTCCTCTAGCACTGCTGGATTGGGGTCTCCACGACCGAGCTGGTCTCGACAAGCAGCACCCAAACATGGGGCTCGAACCTGGGTCGAAGGGTCGCCAGAGCGACGGTTGGAGAACGTGGAACTACACTGGAGGACACCCGAGTACTCTTAAGCAATCCCCGTGGTGAATAAAAAGGGGAGCTTAGAAGCATCAGGGTAAAAATTAGACAAGGGTCGAACAGGCACGAGGCTTATTTGAGTCTGCTTCAGCAGCTCCTCAGAAAAGGAGTGAAGGTTAGCACTAGCCGCCTTATGCGGCTTTTTAGTGCGGTAAGAGAAATATTGCCCCTGGTTTCTGAACTGAGGAACTATGGATGTAGAGGTCTGGAAGAAGGTAGGCAGCGCACTCAAAAAGGCATATAAGGATAGTGCTGAGGATATTCCTATAACTGTCTGGTCAGTGTGGGCTCTGATTCGTTCCACCTTGGAACCTTTTCACACTGACAATGAGGAGGAAGGAGATGAAGGAGAGGGGAAGTGTGATAATGTTGCGAAAGAGATAAAAGAACAGATCTGTCAACCACTTAAAGAGACCCAAGAAGGGGAAGCTTGTCCCTGCCCCTTGGCACCCCCTTAATACCTTGAAGATTGGCCAGACCCTCTGGATCTTTCTTTTCCAGAGGACACTGGGCAAAAAGTAGTCGCCCCAGTGGCTGTTAGAGCAGCGCTGCGAGCAACCACCCTCAGTTCTATTCAGGCAAGAATTCAGAAAGCTAGAAGAGAGGGTGATTTAGAGGCTTGGCAGTTCCCTGTTAGGATCACCCCCCAGATCAATATGGGAATGTTATGGCTACATTTGAGCCTTTTCCCTCTAAATTACTCAAAGAGTTTAAACAGGCTATCAATCAGTATGAACCAGGTCTATGCCTGAAGCATTGGGCCAGGCGCAGTGGCTCACACCTGTAATCCCAACACTTTAGGAGGCCGAAGCGGGCAGATCACGAGGTCAGGAGATCAAGACCATCCTGGCTAACATGGTGAAACCCTGTCTCTACTAAAAATACAAAAAAAAGAGCTGGGCATGGTGGCGGGCACTTGTAGTCCCAGCTATTCGGGAGGCTGAGGCTGGAAAATGGTGTGAACCTGGGAGGCGGAGCTTGCAGTGACCGAGATTGTGCCACTGCACTCCAGCATGGATGACAGAGCAAGACTCTGCCTCAAAAAAAAAAAAAAAGAAAAGCATTGGTCCAATCAGTGTCATTCTAAATTTGATAAAGACAGAAACCTGATTTCGGGAAATGCCATGAGGGGCCCGTCCTGGGCCCCGTTCCAAACCGGGGCATTCCCAGCTCAGGCCACTCCCTCACCCCTATACAATGCTTATCCCCCGCCACAGCCAGGGCTGTGAGTCTGCCTGGAGAGCCACCACAGAAAGTACCAACAGGAGTCTGCAGACCCCTGCCAGCAGGTCTGCGGAACCCTGCCAGCAGGAACGGTAGGACTACTTCTGGGAAGATCTAGTTTAAATTTAAAAGGAGTGCAGGTTCATACAGGAGTAATTGACTGAGATTGTAATGGGGAAATTCAAATCATTTTATCTACCTCCGTTCCTTGGAAGGCAGAACCGGGAGAGCGTATAGCGCAGCTTCTGATTTTACTGTATGTGGGACTAGGAAAAAGTGAAACTAAAAGAACAGGGGGATTTTGCAGTACAAATAAACAAGGGAAATCAAATTACGGATAAATTTACTGGGTAAATCAAATTACGGATAAACATCCTACCTGTGAAATAACTATTCAGGGAAAGAAATTTAAAGGTTTGGTAGATACAGGAGCGGACATTTCAATCATTTCTCTACAGCATTGGCCGTCCACATGGCCAGTTCAACCCACTCAATTTAACATAGTTGGAGTTGGTAAAGCCCCTAAAGTATATCAAAGTAGTTATATTTTGCATTGTGAAGGGCCCAATGGACAACCTGGGACTATTCAACCTATTATAACTTCTGAACCTATAAATTTATGGGGGAGAGATTTATTACAACAATAGGGAGCACAAGTTTTAATTCCTGAGCAATTATACAGCCCCAAAGTCAATATATGATGCATGAAATGGGGTATGTCCCTGGTATGGGACTAGGAAAAAATTTGCAAGGTTTGAAAGAACTACTTCAAGCAGAAAGACAAAGTTCTCACCAAGGTTTAGGATACCATTTTTGATGGTGGCCATTGTTAAGCCTCCAGATCCTATCCCGTTAAAATGGCTGACAGACAAGCCAATATGGATAGAACAGTGGCCGCTGAGTAAAGAGAAACTGGAGGCTTTAAATGAATTACTCAAAGAACAGCTTCAAAAGGGAATCCCCTTGGAATTCTCCAGTTTGGGTAATTAAGAAAAAATCAGGTAAATGGAGAATGTTAACTGACTTAAGGGCCATTAATTCAGTTATACAATCTAGGGGGCATTACAGCCAGGACTACCTTCTCCTGCTATGATTCCAAAAAATTGGCCTTTTGTTTGTTTGTTTGTTTTGAGACGGAGTCTCACTCTGTCGCATGATCTCGGCTCACTGCAAGCTCTGCCTCCCAAGTTCATGCCATTTTCCTGCCTCAGCCTCCTGAGTAGCTGGGACTACAGGCGCCCACCGCCACACCCGGCTAATTTTTTGTATTTTTAGTAGAGATGGGGTTTCACCATGTTGGCCAGGATGGTCTCAATCTCCTGATCTCGTGATCCACCCACCTCGGCCTCCCTAAGTGCTGGGATTACAGGCGTGAGCCACCTCGCCCGGCCAAAAACTGGCCTTTAATTGTCACAGATTTAAAAGACTGTTTCTTTACTATCCCCTTAGCTGAGCAGGACTGTGAATGGTTTGCATTTACGATTCCTGTGGTAAACAACCTGCAGCCTACTAAGCATTTTCATTGGAAAGTGTTGCCACAAGGCATGTTAAACAGTCCAACAATTTGCCAGACGATGTAGGGCAAGCAATTGAACTTACTCGTAAAAGATTTTCACAGTGTTACATTATTCATTATATGGATGATATTTTTGTGCTGCCCCCACTCGGGAAATATTACTCCAATGTTATGATCACTTGCAAAATTTGGTTTCTTGTGCCGGTTTAATTATAGCTCCTGGCAAAATTCAGACTACTACTCCTTACTCCTACTTGAGGACCTTAGTAAATGACACTACAGTAGTGCCATAAAAGTAACCATACATAAGGATCAATTAAAAACATTGAATGACTTTCAAAAATTACTAGGGGACATTAATTGGATACAGCCTGCTCTAGGCATTCCTACTTATGTCATGAGTAATCTGTTTTCTATCCTTAGAGGAGATCCTAGTCTCACAAGCCCTCGGCAATTAACAAAAGAAGCTGAGGCAGAGCTGCAGCTAATCGAAAAGCAAGTCCATAAGGCCCAAATAAACAGAATAGATCCAGAGAAGACTCTAGATTTGCTAATTTTTCCAACTCATCATTCACCTACTGGTGTTATTGTTCAAGAGCAAAATCTTATGAAGTGGCTTTTCCTTCCACATACTAATTCACAGACTTTGACTCCTTATTTGGATCAAATAGCTACTATGATAGGAAATGGGAGAACTCAGATTGTTAAATTACATGGATATGATCCTGGAAAAATTATTGTCCCTCTCACAAAGGCAGAAATACAGCAAGCTTTTATAAATACTCTTACTTGGCAAACTCATTTAGCTGACTTTGAGGATATTCTAGATAACCATTTTCCTAACACAAAACTGTTTCAATTTTTGAAATTAACTAATTGGATTCTCCCTAAAATAACTAAATTCAAACCAATTAAAGGTGCTGAGAATGTCTTCACAGATAGGTCTAGTAATGGTAAAGCCTCTTATTCTGGATCATAAGGTAAAGTTTTTCAGATGCCCTGTACTTCAGCTCAAAAAGCAGAACTTGCAGTGGCTCACGCCTGTAATCCCAGCACTTTGGGAGGCCGAGGCGGGTGGATCACGAGGTCAGGAGATCAAGATCATCCTGGCTAACACGGTGAAACCCCGCCTCTACTAAAAATACAAAAAAATTAGCTGGTGCAGTGGCGGGCGCCTGTAGTCCCAGCTACTCGGGAGGCTGAGGCAGGAGAATGGCATGAACTCAGCAGGCAGAGCTTGCAGTGGGCCGAGATTGTGCCACTGCACTCCAGCCTGGGCAACAGAGCGAGACTTCATCTCAGAGGGAAAAAAAAAAAAAAAAAAAAAAAAAGCAGAACTTGTAGCTGTAATAGAGGTATTGACTGCTTTTAATATGCCTATTACTTCAGCTCAAAAAGCAGAGCTTGTAGCTGTAATTGAGGTATTGACTGCTTTTAATATGCCTATTAAAGTGATTTCTGATTCTTCATATGTGGTTCATCCTACACAGTTAGTTGAAAATGCTCAGCTACGATTCCATACAGATGAGCAACTGATGACTTTATTTATCCAATTGCAAACAGCAGTTAGAAGTAAAATGCACCCTTCTTACATCACTCACATTAAGGCTCATACACCTCTTCCAGGACCTTTGACTGCAGGGAATCAAATGGCTGATGGCCTAGTTGCTACTGCAATATCTAATGCTAGACCCTTTCACAATTTAACCCATGTTAATGCCTCTGGTGTCAAACACAGATACAGCATTACCTGGAAAGAAGCTAAAGCTATTATCCAGTGATGCCCAACTTGCCAAATGGTGCATTCCTCATCTTTATTTTTTTTTTTTTGAGACGGAGTCTCGCTCTGTCGCCCAGGCTGGAGTGCAGTGGCGCGATCTCGGCTCACTGCAACCTCCGCCTCCCAGGTTCACACCATTCTCCTACCTCAGCCTCCCGAGTAGCTGGGACTACAGGTGCCCGCCACCACGCCCAGCTAATTTTTTGTTTTTTAGTAGAGACGGGGTTTCACCGTGGTCTCGATCTCCTGACCTCGTGATCCTCCCGCCTCGGCCTCCCAAAGTGCTTGAACTCGGGAGGCGGAGGTTGCAGTGAGTCGAGATTGCGCCACTGCACTCCGGCCTGGGCGACAGAGCAAGACTCCGTCTCAAAAAAAAAAAAAAAAAGATTAAGGAAGGAAAATACATTATGCCATCACAATATAATCCTAATTACATTTTAGAACTTGTTGAAAACAATACAATTTGGATACAAAGTTGTGTTCGCCCTCCTTTTCTGTTGGTAATGGGCAATCTAAAGGTTGACATCCCTAATTATCATGTAACTTGCCAGGAATGTAGATTGTTCTCTTGTGTGAACTCTAATACTAATCATTCTATCCTAGTAGTGAGAGCTCAAGGAGTATGGTTACCGGTGAAGCTTTCCCATCCTTGGGAAGCCTCTCCCTCTGTACATATTATTACTGAAATTCTTCAGAAAGTTCTGAGACACTCTCCATGTTTCATTGCTACTTTAATCTTAATTATTATGGGACTGATCACTGTCACAGCCTACTGCTGCAGCAGCTGGAGTTGCACTACATTCATCAGTACAGACAGCAGATTTTGTAAATAAACGGCAAAATAATTCTACTCTGCTGTGGAACTCTCAAACTAAAATAGACCAAAAGATAGTTAATCAAATCAATGATCTCCCACAAACTGCAATGTGTCCAGGAGATCAAGTAGTTAGTTTGGAATATACAATGCAGCTAAAATGCAACTGGAATACTTCTGACTTTTGTATCACTCCTCACCCTTATAATGAATCAGAGCATGAATAGAAAAGAATAAAAAAGCATCTAGAAGGACACTCTACAAACTTGTCTTTGGATATTGCAAAATTAACAGGACAAATATTTAAAGCATCCCAGGAACACCTGAACTTAATGCCAGGAAATGGAGTGCTTAAAGGAGCTGCAGATAGATTGGCAGCCATAAATCCTTCAAAATGGACAAAAACACTTGGAGGCTCTGTGATTTCTATGATGGTTGTGCTATTAATCTGTGTTGTTTGTCTTTGTGTAGTCTGCAGATGCAAATCCCGACTCCTGGGAAAAGTAGCTCACCATTATAAAGCTGCCTTTGTTTTTATTGCCGTGCAAAAACAAAAAGGGGGACATGCTAGGAATAGTCCTCAAGACTGGTCATAAACAAGATCTCTGCAGCACTGTGACATGCTCATGATGGCTATGACGCTCATGCTGGAGGTTGCTGGTTTACCGGAATGAGGGCAAGGAACACCTGGCCCACCTAGGGTGGAAAACTGCTCAAGGCGTTCCTAAACCACAAACAATGGCATGAACAATTTGTGCCTTAGACATGTTCCTGCTAAAGATAACAAGCCAGAGCCTGTCCCTTTGTTCTTGTGAAGAATACTTTTAGTTCATCTATAAACTGCAGAAACAATGTTTATCATGGGCTTACTGTCAATAAATAGATGGGTCAAATTCTGTTCGAGGCTCTCAGCTCTGGAGGCTGTTAGCCCCCTGATCCCACTTTGCACTCTATTTCGGTGTCTGTGTCTTTATTCCTCTAGCGCTGCTGGGTTGGGGTCTCCACGACCGAGCTGGTCTCGGCAGGATTATAGGCATGTGCCACCATGCCCGGCTAATTTTGTACTTTTACTAGAGACAGGGTTTCTCCATGTTGGTCAGGCTGGTCTTGAACTCCTGACCTCAGGTGATCCGCCCGCCTTGGGCTCCCAAAGAGGTGGGATTACAGGTGTGAGCCACTGCGCCCAGCCAATCCTGACTTTTCTTTTCCCAACTCCCGTAGCCTATTTGACCAGGCATCAGTCCCCATGACCTTCTCCTCACCTAGGAAGAAGGAGCATACACTGCCAAAGCCTTCTACTAGCCCTACTTCATTTCTGAGAGGCATACCTCAGTGGCCCATCCTATTCAGTGATATTTTATTGTGATCCCTTGTGGCAGATAACACTGATTGGCCCATTTAACACACACACCCAATCAAATTTTCCCTTGTCTTCCTCTAGTGTGGAGGCAGCAAAGCATCATGCTCAATTTCCCAGCCTCATAACTTAACAGACATATGACATAGGTGTGGCCAATGAGACTTTTTTTTTTTTTTTTTTTGAGACAGAGTCTCACTCTGTTACCCAGGCTGGAGTGCAATGGCATCATCTCAGCTCACTACAACCTCTGCCTCCCAGGTTCAAGCAATTCTCCTGCCTCAGCCTTCAGAGTAGCTGGGATTACAGGCTCCTGCCATGCCCAGCTAATTTTTTGTATTTTTAGTAGAGATGGGGTTTCACCATGTTGCTCAGGCTGGTCTCAAACTCCTGACCTCAGGTGATCCACCTGCCTCAGCCTCCCAAAGTGCTGAGATTACAGGCGTGAGCCACCATGCCTGGACCAATGAGAATTTTTTGTCCCCCCGAGACAGAGTCTTGCTCTGTCACCGAGGCTGGGGTGCAGTGGCATGATCTTGAGTCACTGCAACCTCCGCCTCCTGGGTTCAAGTGATTCTCCTGCCTCAGCCTCCCGAGTAGCTGGGATTACAGCACCTGCCACCATGCTAATTTTTGTATTTTTAGTAGAGAGGGGGTTTCACCATGTTGGCCAGGCTGGTCTCGAACTCTGGACCTCGTGATCTGCCCACCTCGACCTCCCAAAGTGCTGGGATTACAGGCATGAGCCACCATGCATAGCCCCCAGTGAAACTTTTTTAAAGGCCTTTCCTTCATCTACGATTCCTTCTTCCTGCTTGGATCTTGCAGAGGATGCAACCATTTTGTGACCATGAGGTGACAAGCATGATGTTGAAAGATCATCTACTAGGAAGATGAAGCAGAAATCAAGGGCCCAAGTCTCAGACAGCCTTGCTGAGCCAAGCTCACCCAGGCTACCTACTTCCAACCTTCTTGTTGGAATCTATCCCTCATTTGTTCAAGTCATTTTTAGAAGACTTTCTACAATCTGCAACAAAACACCTCTCTAACCAAAATACCTAGCCAAGGACATTAGACATTTATTGCCTCCTCATTTTTTCTGCTGTGAGCAAAACATTTGTCTTGCTAAGGGCTTGATTAGACCTTCTGGATTTGACAACACACTAAATACTTATTTTCAACACATTAACTCCCATGAGCTGGCCACACGATAGATACTTACAGAAAAGGTGTCAGGACTGCTGCTGCTTTACCTGCATCACGTCAAATTTGGGATGCAGAAGCTTTGCAATGAGATGCAGAAGCTTCAACTAAGATTGCCTAGTTTTTAATTCGTACTGAAAAGATAGTGATAGGCACTCTTCCTGGATGAGGAAGTATTTCCTTACAGCATGTAGAAACCACAGAGGGGAAGATAAGAACTGTCACAGCTGTTCAAAGAATAGGTTGCTGTCAAAATGAGTATCTACAGTTATGGCCTTGAGAATGGGATGCCTTTCAATCACTTTTGAAACGAAGTCTTGTGAAATGGAGACAATAAGCCAATATCACTGTTAACATCAATATAGGATTAGCTCAGAACTTAGAGGGGCAAATAATGACTAACATCATGTATATTTGAGAAGTAGGCAATCCCTGCCATTTGCTGAAGAAAGTTGCTGTGAGTCCCCAAAGAACCTGGATCCACCCAGGCCCCAGGTCTCTGTGGGCAGGGTCGGTGTGGAGGTGATGAAGCCCAGCAGAGGCCTCCCACTCCCAGGCTTCGTGGTGACAGGAGCTGGGATAGGGCTCCACTTTGCATTATGAGATAAAACATGTGTATTGCTACCATTTAGCCCAGACTATACACATATACATATACATTACCAAAAGCATCACAGAAACTGCAGCCTTGCCTGCTTCTCTCCTACTGATGGAAGAGGGGCTCAGGTGGCCCAGAATAATAAACAGGACCTGCACAAGAATCCAGAAAGGCCTATCTACACCCTCAGGTGCTTCCCCATCCCCACTCAGCCACTCTGCCCCATCGCCCACCCTCTCTCCCAACCTCTGAACCGCTCATGTCCCAATCTGGAAAGCATCACTGAGTTTCTGCATCAATGGTCTCTTTCAGACCGTCTGCTATGCTCCAGCTGCTTTCAAGTTATTACAGACTCCGTGGTCTCTGAAATATTAACTTTTAAAAGATAAAAGCCACTTCAGGGATACAATTCACATAAATGTAGTTTACTAAGAAGCATTTCTAGGTTGTTAGAAATTTTAAAGACACAAACTGTTCAACTTTAAGACTGTGAATTCCCTTTTCTTCAGCACAGAAGGAAGGTTTCAGGTTATATCTGGGTGGAGGTGACCGCTCCTCAGCAGGACTGCAGTAAATGTTCACAAGGCCATTGCCTCAGAAACCAAATGTTAAGTTTGCAACCCTTAAGAAATCTCAACCGAGGCTGTAGGTCAGCAGCTCTGATCTCTACATGGGAGGGTCACCCGACTTCTGCTTCTAGGAGCTGGCCACCTTCTTCACACTAAGCGATCCATTACTGCACCATTGACCCATGGCATCCTGGAGGTTTTCTCAGAGTATGACCAGGCAGAACAAGCGAGGTCCCTCTGCACAGGCTATCTGGCTTTTCCAGGGACTTTGCACACTGACACAACACCCTAACCCCATTCTAGACAAGAACTCGGATTCTCTTGGGTTTCAGTCTAGAAAAGGAGCTTCAACATCTCTTTTAAATACACTTGCTTTCTGCCTTACTGCTTTTCTAGCCCCTTCTTCTTCCTTTTTAGGCACCTAAGACTGATGTTCTCCACTTATGAAACATCCCCTCTACCAAGTGCCCCACAGCCAGTTCTCCTGCTCCTACCAGGCTTTCTCACCTGAAGCTCCCTTCACCAACCCTCATGCCCAGGCCGCCTCCTCCCCTTCCCACCACCACCTCAGGCTCCAGCCTGGCAGCCCAGTGCACGGTGCCTCAGCTCTAATTTAGGGGGCAAAGCCAATTCTCGTGAGCCTAGAGCAGCATGGACTGCTGGGTCACCACTCCACACCCATCCTTCTTCTAATGTGACCCAAAGGAGCAGTCAGTAGCAAGAGAAACAGAATCTTTGTCTTTTAAGAATTGGGTTTAGGATAAATGTCACTGCAAACTTGGGATCCTTAGCTAAGTTCTTTTACAACTGTGTAGTGAGAGACTCCAGAAAGATTTACCTAACTCTGAGCGTGTGTTTACATTTCAAGGGAAAATGAGGTCCAGCACCTTGGAGACATGCCTAGGACATAAAAACTGGAGCCTGGAGACATGCCTAGGACATAAAAACTGGAGCCACCAGAGCTGACCTGGCTCCTAGAAAGATGTATATTCCAGAAGGTTAAAGAGAGAACCCGGGATCCTTCGATTCTGTCTCCAGGCAGCAAAGATGCTTCCTCTCTCCTTTTAGGAGAGGAGGGAAGCAGTTGCCTTTTTCTCCTTCATGTAAACAAAGAAATTCCATTTTTCTCTGTCCCTCACCTATGGAGTGTCTGACCACTAGGGCTGGAGATTTTTCCATCTGACTTTCATCATACCACCCTGGGGTAAGCCCTGGGGTAGGGAGTGCCTATGTAGTTATAATTATTTACATATTATTTTTTTCTCTTACTCTGTAAATAACAAATGCTTCTGATGCAGAAGACGTCACGTGTGCATTCAAAATAAAATTAATGAAGATGACTATTAAAAGCCCAACAGTTACGGCAACAAAGATGATAGGGTCCTATTTGTCACCTGGTTTACTGGAAGAGACAGACAAGAGGCCTGTAGCTGGTTAGGAGGATTGGAGCAATATCCATGGGAACCAGCACAGACCTACTGAAAGGACTGGAAAATGTGTTAGCCAGGGATCAGGAGGTAGGCTTGGAAAATGCTGACAGAATGGCACCTTTGGATTTTGCTGTCCTCCCCAGGTGGGAGGGGAAGGGACCTGGAAATTCTTAGAGATGAGCTTTAGATGGGACGAGAGAAGTTTCTGTCACCGTCTCCTTGCAGTGAGAGGGAGAGGGTTCTTGAGCTCCCTCAGCCAGAGCGGGTCTATGAGGGCTGCAGGGCCACGCTGCAGCAAGGAGGAGGGTGTCTAGCTTACTGACTTGGAGACACTTTTCTGTTCTCCTCTAATCCTTAGTTTCCTTCCTGCCCCAGCTGATCTTCCTGTCTCAGGAGGTACCGCACTAGTCCCCTACACAGGGGAAACAGGAGTGGAGGGGAGAGATTTGAATGTTGATAGTTGTGTCAGGTACTAGCACCCTCGTGCCCACGTGGGAGAGACGGATGCTGAGGAATGCAGAGAGAAACCTCTGTGAGCAGCAGAAACAGTCCTGGAGACTTCTCTCCTAGGGTCCAAACAGGGAGAAGGAGAAGGAGAGCTCTCATACGCCATGCTGTCGCCTGCATTCTGCCTCCCTTTGTCATTTCCTCCAGAAGAGAGGAAATAGCTTCTCCCTGCAGCTGCAATTTTATCCCTGTAAATGCTGAATTTAACTGTTAGGGTTTGAGCAAAACTTTGGAAAAAAAGAGGAGTTTAAAAACAGCTTTGGTCCAGTTGCAGTGGCTCACACCTGTAATCCCAGCACGTGACCCCCATCTTTAGCTGAACTAAGGAGGAAGTCCTAAAACATGAGGAGAGCATTCTGCCCTGCTCTCCCAACCTGCTACCCTGTGCCCTCTTCCTGACTGCTCTTCTGGGTGCAGTGAGCACTCGGAATTCAGACTGACTGCTGAGTACATTTCTGACTGACAGCTCTGGTCACAGACAGTAGGGGATGGTCCCAGTTCACATACGGTCCACACATAACACCTTGCACACTTCCAGATGTCATAACACAGCAGGACAGATGAATTGGGCAGGACTGCTTAAAACTGCCTCCAGGCAGTCCCTCTGAAAACAAGAACTGACCTGAATTATTTGGGCTGAATTGGGAGGGGCCCCCAAGTTTATCAGCTGATGGGAGATGAGAGGACATATTAAGAGTCTTTTTTTGGTTTGTTTTTTCCTTTTTTTAGCCAGGTGCAGTGACTTACGCCTATAATCCTGCCATTTTGGGAGGCTGAGGTGGGACGATCACTTAAGCCCAGGAGTTCGAGACCAGCCTGGGTAATATAATGAGATCTCATCACTATAAAAAATTTAAAAATTTAAAAATTAACCTGGCTTGGTGGTGTACACCTGAGGTCCCAGCTATGTGAGGCTGAGGCAGGAGGATCACTTAAGCTGGGGAGGTCGAGGCTGCAGTGAACTGAGATCCTGCCACTGCACTCCAGCCTGGGTGATACAGCGAGACCCAGTCTCGAAAAACAAGTCTTTAAGAGTTAAAAAAATTTTTTTGGCCAGGCACTATGGCTCATGCCTATAATCTCAGCACTTTGGGAGGCCAAGGCGGGAAGATCACCTGAGGTCAGGAGTTCAAGGCCAGTCTGACCAACATGGCAAAACCTCATCTCTACTAAAAATATAAACATTAGCTGGGTGTGGTGGTGCATGCCTGTAGTCCCAGCTACTCGGGAGGCTGAGGCAGGAGAATTGCTTGAACCCAGGAGACGGAGGTTGCAGTGAGCCGAGATCGCGCCACTGCACTCCAGCCTGGGTGACAGAGTAAGACTCTATCTCAAAAAAAAGAAATTTTTTTTTTAAGAAACAGTCTCTTTCTGTCACCCAGGCTGGAGTGCAGTGGTGTGATCACAGCTCATCAAACTCCTAGGTTCAAGGGATCCTCTCACCTCAGCATCCCAAGTAGCTGCATCTCGAGTACCTGGGACCACAGGCATGCACCACCATGCTTAGCTAATTTAAAAATTTTTTGTAGAGATAGTCTGGCTATGTTGCCCAGGCTGGTCTCCAACACCTGGTCTCAAGCAATCCTCCTCCCTAGGCATTAGGAGCCTTATCTACGGTCCATGCCTAGAAGGTAATGTCTTACTTGGTAGCCCTAATGATTGTAAACTCTTTGTTATCAGGGGTGCCATGTGTGCCCTCTGGGGTCATGCATATGAAAGGTAGGCATTAATTTATCTCTGGTAAAAAACACTGGCTTATACCTACAGGTGGTTCAAGTCTTTGAGAAAACACCCCAGGTAGATCAAGTAGCCCTCAGACATGCACTCTGTGGGCAGCATACCTATAGTGAGTTATGCCATTGGAAAGGTGGTATGCGCCAGGTGGAGTGGCTCACACCTGTAACCCCAGCACTTTAAGAGGCCAAAGTGGGCAGTTCCCTTGAGTTCAGGAGTTCAAGATCAGCCTGGACAACATGGTGAAACCCAATCTCTACTAAAAACAACAAAAATTAGCCAGTCGTGGTGGCATGCACCTGTAGTCCCAGCTACTCGGGAAGCTGAGGTGGGAGGATCACCTGAGCCCAGAGAGGTCAAGGCTGCATGCAGTGAGCCGTGATCGCACCATTGGACTCCAACCTGGGTGACAGAAAGAGACCTTGTCTCAAAAGACAAAAAACGGGCTGGGCACAGTGGCTCACACCTATAATCCCAGCACTTTAGGAGGCTAAGGCGGGTGGATCACCTGAGGTCAGGAGTTCGAGACCAGCCTGATCAACATGGTGAACTCCTTCTCTACTAAAAATATGAAATTAGCCCGGCGTGGTGGCGCATGCCTGTAATCCCAGCTACTTGGGAGGATGAGACAGGGGAATCACTTGAACCTGGGAGGCGAAGGTTGCAGTGATCTGATATTGTGCCACAGCACTCCAGCCTGGGCAACAAGAGTGAAACTCTGTCTCAAAGGAAAAAAAAAAAGAAAAAAGCTGGGCGCAGTGGCTCACGCTTGTGATCCCAGCACTTTGGGAGGCCAAGACAGGCATATCACCTGAGGTCGGGAGTTCGAGACCACCCTGACCAACATGGAGAAACCCTGGCTCTACTAAAAATACAAAATTAGCCAGGCATGGTGGCTGATGCCTGTAATCCCAGATACTCGGGAGGCTGAGGCAGGAGAATCGCTTGAACCCAGGAGGCGGAGGTTGCAGCGAGCCGAGATCATGCCATTGCACTCCAGCCTGGCAACAAGAGTGAAACTCTGTCTCAAAAAAAACAAAAAACAAAAAACAAAGAAAGGTAAGAAAGGTGGTAGGAAATTTGTTCTATACTTTAATTGAAGTGACTTATGACCCTGACTCAGCCTGAAAAGCCCTGCCATTCAGGTCAGCTTCAAATCACTGGCCAATTATACAGAAGACAGAATTTGCTACAGATTTCTTCCTTACAAGCCATGACAAAGTCTTACCAAATTAATAATACACCCAGCTATATGTCTTGAGCCAGGTTAATTCAGAAACTTGAGAGTCACCAGGCTTTCTAAAGTAAACCTTTACAGTAAATGAGATTTGTTCAACTGACTAAAACCAGAAGCCTTGGAGGGTGAGCTAAGACCACACAGTGGGGTTGATCTCATCCTGCCCTTGCGATTTCTGCAGGCAATAGCTGAATAAGTGCTGCTTAAGGCGAACCCAACGGATTGGGTCCTAGCACCTGCCGATCACATTAAAACAAAATGACCGGCCGGGCACAGTGGCTCACTCCTGTAATCCCAGAGCTTTGGGAGGCCGAGGCGGGTGGATCACCTGAGGTCAGGAGTTTGAGACCAGCCTGGCTAACATGGTGAAACCCCGTTTCTACTAAAAATACAAAAAATTAGCCAGGCATGGTGGCGTGTGCCTATAATCCCAGCTACTCGGGAGGCTGAGGCAGGAGAATTGCTTGAACCCAGGAGGTAAAGGTTGCAGTGAGCCAAGATTGCACCATTGAACTCCAGCCTGGGTGATAAGAGCGGAACTCTGTCTCAAAAAAAAAAAAAAAAAAAAAAAAGAGAAGAAGTGTTTCCCAGTCACACAGGTAGTAAGAAATATACTCAGACAACTGCCAAGTAAGGCTTCCCTATGACAAGTAAGTCTGACTTCACTTTCAATGCAAAATGAACCTAACACCACCATCTCACATATGAATTCTAATTCTGATTTTGGGCGACACAGCGAGACTCCATCTCAAAAAATAAAATTAGCCAGGCATGGTGGCATGTGCCTATAGTCCCAGTTACTCAGGAGGCTGAGGCAGGAATATCTCTTGAGCTCAGGAGCTAAGGCTGCAGTGAGCTATGATTGTGAGACTGCACTACAGCCTGGGCGATAGATTGAGACCCTGTCTTGGAGAAAAAAAAAAAAAAAAAAGACAAAAAAATCTTGAAAGCAGTAAGAGAAAAACTTAAACTCATACAGGCAAATCACAATAAGATTAACAGCTGACTTCTCATCAGAAACAATGGCGGTCAGAAGACAGTGAGATGACATATTTATTTATTTTTGAGAGGGAGTCTCACTCTGTCGCCCAGGCTGGAGTGCAGTGGCATAATCTCGGCTCACTGCAACCTCTACCTCCCAGGTTCAAGCGTTTCTGCTGCCTCAGTCTCCCAAGTAGCTGGGATTACAGGCACTCACCACCACACCTGGCTAATGTTTGTATTTTTAGTAGAAATGGAGTTTCACCATATTGGCCAGGCTGGTCTCATGATCCACCCACCTCGGAACTCAGGTGATCCGCCCACCTCGGCCTTCCAAAGTGCTGGGATTATAGGGGTGAGCCAACACGCCCGGCTGTTTGTTTTTAAGACAAGAGTCTCACTCTGTTGCCTAGGCTGGAGTACACTGTGCAATCTCACTTCACTACAACCTCCACCTCCTGGGTTCAAGCAATTCTTCTGCCTGAGCCTCCCAAGTAACTGGTATTACAGGCGCACACCACCATGCCCAGCTAACTTTTGTATTTTTAATAGAGACAGGGTTTCACTATGTTGGCTAGGCTGGTCTTGACCTCAAATGATCCACCCACCTCAGCTTCCCAAAGTGCTGGGATTACAGGTGTGAGCCACTGTGCCCAGCAAATAGATGTACATATTTGGGGGGGTACATGTGGTAATCTGGTACAGTCATACATTCATATAGTGCATAAAGACCATATCAGGGTAATTAGGATATCCATCACCTTAAATATTTACAAGTTTAATGATTTTTTTTACTATCACAATTGGATAATAATTGTATTAGAAAGTGAATTAAAACACAATTAAGTTTACTCTTACAACACTCAACTTCCTAGAATCTCCCTTTCTCCACTCTTTTTTCCTTTTTTTTTTTTTTTTTTTTTTAGATAGTCTCACTCTGTAGCCCAGGCTGGAATGCAGTGATATAATCATAGCTCACTACAACCTTGACCTCCCAGGCTCAAGCAACCCTCCCACCTCAGCCTCCTGAGTAGCTGGGACCAAAGGTGTACACAACACACCTTGCTAATTTATTGTTTGTGGAGATAGGCTCTCCCTATGTTGCCCAGGGTGGTCTCCAACTCCTGGGCTCAAGTGATCCTCCCCTCAGCTTCCCAAAGTGTTGGAATTACAGGTGTGAGCCACTGCACCTGGCCTCTCATTTTTTTGTGTTTGTTTGCTTTTTGCTGGTTTTTTTATTTTTGTTTTTTTCTTGAGACAGGGTCTCGCTCTGTCACCCAGACTGGGGTGCAGTGGCTCGATCTCAGCTCACTGTAGCCTTGACCTCATGGGCTCAAGCAATCCTCCCACCTCAGCCTCCCAAGTAGCTGGGACTACAGCTGAACGCCACCATGCCCGGCTAATTTTTGTATTTTTTGTAGAGACAGGATTTCACCACGTTGCCCAGGCTGGTCTTGAACTCCTGAGCTCATGCAATCCACCTGCCTTGGCCTCCCAGTGCTGGGGTTACAGGCGTGAGCCACTGTGCCCAGCCAAATGTTTAAAAGTATATCTAAATCAACTTGTGCACCACCACAATGACCACCACAATAATATACATGCCACACTTTGGGAAATATTGCCCTAATCCATTGTGTGGGATGAAAGTGTGTGAATGGAAATAGAAGGCACTGTCTTTGCAAAGTGCCCTGGTTTGATAACCAGGCTTCCTTCTGAAAAGGATGTCTTCAACTATTTTATGCACTTTGTGCTGAAGGCCCATCAAGTAACCACTAAGCTCTATAGCACTTTAAGTTGGAAAGTGTTTAAGGTGGGAGGGCGGGGAGCTCTTTTTATTACCAAGGCTTCCGACTAGTAAATGTAACTATGGCCAACTGCAGGGCTAGAGAAATAAGCTTCGGTTTAAAAACAAAAAACATTCCGGGTGCAGTGGCTCATGCCTGTAATCCCAGCACTTTGGGAGGCTGAGGCAGGCAGATCATGAGGTCAGGAGATCGAGACCATCCTGGCTAACATGGTGAAACCCCATCTCTACCAAAAATACAAAAAATTAGCCACGCGTGGTGGCCTGCCTGTAGTCCCAGCTACTCAGGAGGCTGAGGCAAGAGAATCGCTTGAGCCCGGGAAGTGGAGGTTGTAGTGAGCCAAGCTCACACCACTGGACTCCAGCCTGGGCGACAGCACGACTCCTCTCAAAACAAAAACAAAAACGAAAAACACAGCTCTGGGCTTTCTGAAAAGTCCCATCCCCAAATGCTATTGCTTTCCAGGTACTGGCAATTTTACATGACCCACAATTACCATTTAAAGGGCACGCCGTATCTTTCTTAGGGTTGTGAAGAGTCAGATGAATGGAAAGTTTAGGAGAAGAGGATTCGGAAAAATGCTGTGATAAAAAAATCAATAAACACAAAAACTCCTCCTTGCAGGTAATTTTTCAACCTGTATTGCAACAGAAATCAAAATCTAGAACAGGGATGAAAGAACAATCATGAGATGAATTTGAGTAACATATCTCATCCTGTAAGCTTCCGCCCTTACTAGCTTTCTGTGTACAAGCGCTTGGCCCAATCAGATGGGAGAGGCCTTGTGCACATGGCCGGGCAGGAGGTGCCTGAGCTCCCTGGGTCCTCCCCAGCATGATCCACAGATGAACCTCCTCTGGTTGAGGGCTCCTTCCACAGCTCCCAGAGACTGAAACTCCCTCTCTCAGATGGTTAGAAATCACAACTGTCCATTTTTCAAAGCATAATTTTCATCATGTATAAATTAAAAATAATATGGGCCATTCCATACTATTAGGAAATGGTAATTTATAAATTAAATAATAGGAAGAGTTCGGGAATTACTGGCCTAAGAGAATCATTCAGTGATTCAATGGGTTGAGAACAGTACATCACAGCATGGAACACATGTACGCCACAGACTGTAGCTGAAGTCCAGAGACTGGAGGGAGCTGGCCAGTTAGGGGAGAAGTTAGGACTGGAATCCAGGTCTCATGGACACACAGGGCCAATAATGCCTGGTTGAACCTGAAAAAGCAAAGTCTGGGCTACAAGAATGTAGTCCTAATTCAGAAGAAAGTTGTTCCTGTGTCTAATACCATAGTGATTTCTCAGCACATGAAACCAAGATGGCCGAAGGATATGCTCCAGAGTGACAGAATGAGGCCTCCAGGACAGCCTGAGATGCCAGATGTGGGTCCCATGCCTGGCTTGGCACCCTGTGAGTTCCATAATAATAATTAACTGCTAACGTTGTCAGGCACCGTGGCTCATGCCTGTAATTCCAGCACTTTGGGAGCCCAAGGCAACAGGATTGCTTGAGCCCAGGAGTTTGAGACCAGCCTGGGAAACACAGCAAGAACTCAACTCTACAGGAAAATTTTTAAAAAATTAGCCAGGCATGGTAGCACGAGCGTGTAGTCCTAGCTACTTGGATGGCTGAGGCAGGAGAATCACTCGCACCTAGGAACTTGAGGTTACAGTGAGCTATGATCACGCCACTATACTCCAGCCTGGGAGACAGAGTGAGACTGTCTCAAACAACAAAACAAAACTGCTCACATTCACTGATAGCTCACTGTGTGCTGGGCCCTCTCCTAAGTGCTTTATATGTATTGTTTCATTTAATCCTTGCAACCACACTATGAAATTGGTAGTATTATCATCTGTTTCACAGATGGGGAAGCAGAGGCATGAAAGGTTAAGCAAATTGCCCATCATCTCATATCTGTAGGCCCTCCTCCCCCTTCTTAAATATCTAACCTGACCAGTGGCATTGCAGCTCCAAGCAGCGGCATGGAAAGCCCACGCAAAAGCTGGGTGGAAAGGTGAAAGGTCTTGCAGGCCACTGGGCTTAGGTGGCAGGCAGCAGTACAGCTGGGCTGTGCCTGACCTGACTGAGGTCTGGGTGGAATTAGCATCTTCCAGTTATGATCCATTAGCAGGGACTAAGGGCCAGGCTCCTTGCCTCTGCCCTGAAGGAGACATGGGAAGGAAAATGACAGATGTGTTTTCCAGGTGTGTCCTCAGGGCAACAGGACCTAGTGCCCCTCACTATGTCCCACCTGGCACCCAGGTCAGGGCTGGCCCAGCATGGTTCTTGATCAACAACTAAAGGAAAGGACTTGATCTATTCCAGGCAAGATGGAGGCAGAAGAGAAGACTTAAAAATACTTCTATCGGCCAGGCACAGTAGCTCACGCCTGTAATCCCAGCACTTTGAGAGGCTGAGGCGGGCAGATCACCTGAGATCGGGAGTTTGAGACCAGCCTGACCAACATGGAGAAATCCCATCTCTACTAAAAATACAAAATTAGCCAGGCGTGGTGGCGCATGCCTGTAATCCCAGCTACTTGGGAGGCTGAGGCAGGAGAATTGCTTAAACCCGGGAGGTGGAGGTTGCGGTGAGCCGAGATCATGCTATTGCACTCCAGCCTGGGCAACAAGAGCAAAACTCCGTCTCAAAAAAAAAAACAAAAAAACAAAAAAACTTCTACCTTCCGGCAGGTGCAGTGGCTCACACCTGTAATCCCAGCACTTTGGGAGTCTGAGGCAGGTGGATCACTTGAGGTCAGGAATTCGAGACAAGCCCAGCCAACATAGTGAAATCCCATCTCTACTAAAAATACAAAAAATTAGCCAGGCGTGGTGGTGTATGCCTGTGATCCCAGCTACTTGAGAGGCTGAGGTAGGAGAATCGCTTGAACCTGGGAGGCAGAGGTTGCAGCGAGCTGAGAGCGTGCCATTGCACTCCAGCCTGGGCAACACAGTGATCTCGAGAAAAACAAAACCAAACCTTCTACCTTCCAATCCCCAAATCCACCCTTGACCCAACAAAACAAACTCCCATAATAACATGTGTCTGCTGCTGCTCTTTAAACTTATACTGGGGTCATCTTTTGTTGCCGTTCAAAATATTTTTTCCCTTCAGTTGATACAGATGTTCTAATTCTCCTCAAGGGATTTCTTCCTTTTTGATCCTCAGTGCCACTTTGCCTCTGGAGAATTTAAATGAGTCTATTTAGGTTTCCATTTTCTGGCTTTTTCAAGCACCTGCATTCCTTATTCCTTGGTATCTGGAAGGCATTTTGTTTTACAGAAGGTGTTCAAAGACTCAGGAACTCAAAGGTCAAAATGTACATTTGTAACAGAATTAGAAACAAAGATTTACTAGAGAGATATACTGCCTCCATAGCTCAGGAGACCCAATATTGATTGTTAAGATGTGAATTCTCCCGAAATTAATCTATAGATTTAACATAATCCTTTTCTTTTTAATTGGAACCCTTCATTAATTTGTATGTCATCCTTGCACAGGGGCCACGCTAATCTTCTCCGTATTGTCTGAATTTTAGTATATGTGCTGCCAAAGCAAGCACTAACACAATCCTAATAAAAACTTAAGTAGAATTTTTTTTTAGAAATAGACAAGTTGATTCTAAAGTTTACATGGAAAAAGCAAAGAACCAATAATAACCAAATAAAAAGAAACAAACTTGAAGGACTCAGAATGTCTGATTTCTATACAGCTACAGTAATGAAAACACTGTAGTATTGGAGAAAGAATAGGTGTATCGATCAAGAAAAAAGAACAGTCTAGAAATAGACACACACATGTGGTCAATTGCTATTTGACAAAAAGCCAGCGATATCCAATGGAGAAAGGACAGTCTTTCCAACAAGGGAGTTCCTGAAGAATTGGACATCCATATGCAAAAAATAATAACCTCTGGCCAGGAGTGGTAGCTCATGCCTGTAATCCCAGGACTTTGGGGGGCCGGGGCAGGTGGATCAACTGGGGTCAGGAGTTCAAGACCAGCCTGGCCAACATGGTGAAATCCCATCCCTACTAAAAATACAAAAAACATTAGCCAGGTGTGGTGGTACATGCCTGTACTCCCAGCTAGTCAGGAGGCTGAGGCAGGAGAATTGCTTGAACCCAGGAAGCAGAGGTTGCAGTGAGCTGAGATCACACCACTGCACTCCAGCCTGGGTGACAGAGCGAGACTCCGTCTCAAATAATAATAATAATAATAATAAAAACCTCAATCCATAACTTGTACCACATACAAAAATTAACATGAAATGCATCATAGATTTAAATGTTAAATCTCAAAATAGAGGTGGGCAAAGTGGCTCACGCCTGTAATCCCAGCACTCAGGGAGGCTGAGGTGGGAGGATCACTTGAGCCCAGGAGTTCGAGATCAGCCTGGGCAATATGGCAAAATCTTGTCTCTACTAAAAATACAAAAATTGGGGCCGGGTGCAGTGGGTCACACCTATAATCCCAGCACTTTGGAAGACCGAGGCGGGTAGATCACCTGAAGTTAGGAGTTCAAGACCAGCCTGGCCAAGATGGTGAAGCCCCGTCTGTACTAAAAATACAAATATTAGCCGGGTATGGTGGCATGCGCCTGTAATCCCAGATACTCGGGAGGCTGAGACAGGAGAATCGCTTGAACCTGGGAAGTGGAAGTTGCATTGAGCCAAGATCTCGTCATTGCACTCCAGCCTGGGCATCAAGAGTGAAACTCTGTCTCAAAAAAAATAAAAATAAAGGCCGGGCGCAGTGGCTCACACTTGTAATCCCAGCACTTTGGGAGGCTGAGGCGGGTGGATCATGAGGTCAGGAGATCGAGACCACAGTGAAACCCCATCTCTACTAAAAATACAAAAAAATTAGCCAGGCATGGTGGCAGGCGCCTGTAGTCCCAGCTACTCAGGAGGCTGAGGCAGGAGAATGGCGTGAACCTGGGAGGCGGAGGTTGCAGTGAGCCGAGATGGTGCCACTGCACCTAGCCTGGGCGACAGAGTGAGACTCCATCTCAAAAAAAATTACCACTTGTGGTGACAATGTCCCATATTTGGGGTCTGAGGCAGGAAGGTCACCTGACCCGGGAGGTACGTGATCGCACCACTGCACTTCAGCTTGGGTGAAAGAGTGAGATTCCATCTTGAAGAAAAAAAAATTAAAACATTCAAAAGACACTGGTAAGAAATTAAAAAGACAAGCTGGCCAGGGACTGTAGCTCACACCTATAATCCCAGCACTCTGGGAGGCCAAGGAGGGTGGATCAGTTGAGGTTAGGAGTTCGAGACCAGCCTGGCCAACATGTCAAAACCCTGTCTCTACTAAAAATACAAAAATTAGCTGGGCATGGTGGTGCGCACCTGTAGTCTCAGCTACTTGGGAGGCTGAGGCAGGAGAATCGATTGAAAGAGGGAGGTGGAGGTTACAATGAGGCGAGATCGCACCACTGCACTCCAGCCTGGGTGACAGAGTGCGACTCCATCTCAAAAATAAATAAATATTAAAAAATGAAAAGACAAGCCACAGTCTGGGAAAAAATCATTTGCAAAACACATATCTGACAAAGGACTTGTATCTAAAATATATGAAGAAATCCCACAATTTAATAAGGAAAAAAACTTTTTTCATGGGTAAAACATTTCGACAGATACTTATTAAAGAAGATACAGGCCAGGCATGGTGACTCATGCCTATAATCCCAGTGCTTTGGGAGGCCGAGGCCGGTGGATCACCTGAGGTCAGGAGTTCAAGACCAACCTGGCCAACATGGTGAAACCCTATCTCTACTAAAAATACAAAAATTTGCTGGGTGTAGTGGCAGGCACCTGTAATCCCAACTACTCAGGAGGCTGAGGCAGGAGGATCACTTGAACCCAGGAGGCAGAGGTTGCAGTGAGCCAAGATCACGCCATTGTACTCCGGCGTGGGCGACAAGGGTGACGCTCTATCTTAAAAAAAAAAAAAAAAAAAAAAAGAAGATCCAGACATAGCAAATAAGCACACAAAAAAAGATGCCCAACTCACTAGTCATTAGGGAAATACAAATTAAAGTCACAATGAACTACCACTATCCAACAATTTTTTTTTTTTTTTTTTTTTTGAGACGGAGTCTTGCTGTCTCCCAGGCTGGAGTGCAGTGGTGTGATCTCGATTCACTGCAAGCTCCGCCTCCCGGGTTCATGCCATTCTCCTGCCTCAGACTCCCGAGTAGCTGGGACTACAGGTGCCCGCCACCATGCCTGGCTAATTTTTTGTATTTTTAGTAGAGACAGGGCTTCACCATGTTAGCCAGGATGGTCTCGATCTCCTGACCTCGTGATCTGCCTGCCTCGGCCTCCCAAAGTGCTGGGATTACAGGCATGAGCCACCACACCTGGCCCACTATCCAACTATTAGTCCAGCCAAAAATAATAAAATAGGCCGGGCACAGTGGCTCACACCTATAATCCCAGCACTTTGGGATGCTGAGGTGGTTGGATCATCTGAGGTCAGGAGTTCAAGACAAGCTCGGGCAACATGGCGAAACCCTCTCTCTACTAGAAATAGAAAAAATTAGCCAGGTGTGGTGGCTCATGCCTATAATCCCAGCTACTTGGGAGGCTGAAGCATGAGAATCGCTTGAAGCAGGAAGGTGGAGGTTGCAGTGAGCCAAGATCACACCAGTGCACTCCAGCCTGTGTGACAGAATAAGACTGTCTCAAAAAAGAAACAAAAATAAATAAATAAATAAAACAAAATAACCACTGTTAATATTTGGTGCTTGGGCCGGGGGCAGTGGCTCACGCCTGTAATCCCAGCACTTGAGCCCAGCCTGGGCAACGCGGTGAAACCTCAGCTCTACCAAAAAAACCCCACAAAAATTAGCCAGGCTCATAACCCAGTCTTGAAATAAATAAATAGATAAAAATTAAAAAATAAAATAAAATAGTTGATGCTTGTACTTAGTCCCACTTCTCTATTTTTGCTTTTGTTGCCTGTGCTTTTGGTGTCATATCTAAAAAATCATTGTCAAGATCTATGCCATTAAGCTTTTCCCCATGTTCTCTTTTAGGAGTCTTAGTGTCCGGTCTTACATTTAACTCATTTTGAGTTGGCTGTTGTGGATGGTATAAGAAAAGGGTACAATTTCATTCTTTTGCATGTGGAGATTGTTTTCCCAGGACCATTTGTTGAAGAGACCCTCTTGTCCCCGTTGTGTGTTCTCAGCACCCTCGAGGAAGATCAGTTGACTGTATATGTGTGGGTTTATTTCTGGGCTCTCTATTCTGTTCCATTGCTGTATATATCTGTGTTTATGTGGTACCACGTTTTAATTACTATGTCTTTGTAATACCTTTTGGCTTTTGTTTGTGTGTGTGTGGTTTTTGTTTTGTTTTGTTTGAAACGGAGTCTCACTCTATGTAGTGGCGCAATCTCAGTCACTGCAACATCTGCCTCCTGGGTTCAAGCGAATCTCCTGCTTCAGCCTCCAAAGTAGCTGGGATTACAGGCTCCCACTACCACGCCTGGCTAATGTTTGTATTTTTAGTAGAGATGGGGTTTTGTCATGTTGGCCAGGCTGGTCTCAAACTCCTGACCTCAGGTAATCCACCCGCCTTGGCCTCCCAAAGTGCTGGGATTATAGGTGTGAGCACCATGCCCGGCCTGTAATGTATTTTGAAATCAGGAAGTGTGATGCTTCAAGCTTTGTTTTTTATTGTTCTTTTTTTCAGGCAGCCCCCCAGCCAGAGAGACTCCCAGCTGTGTTTTTCTTTCTCAAAGTCATTTTTGGCAGAGGCTAAAGTGGGAGGATTGCTTGAGCCCAGGAGTTCAAGCCCAGCTTTGGCAAAAGAGCGAGACCCTGTCTCTACAAAAAAATTAAAAATTTGCTGGGTGTAATGGCACGCACCTCTGGTCCCAGCTACTCGTGACGCTGAGGTGGGAGGATCGCTTGAGCCCAGGAGATCAAGGCTGCAGTGAGCTGTCACTGCACTGTTGTACTCCAGCCTAGGTGACAGAGCAAGACCCTGCCTCAAATAATAATAATCGTTTTGGCTATTTTGGGATCCTTTGTGAGTCCATACGAATTTTAGAATTGTTTTTCCTATTTGTGTAAAAAAGCTGTTGGGATTTTGATAGGGATTGCATTGAATCTGTAGCTCACTTTGGGTAGTATGAACACTTAAAAAATACTAAGTCTCCCAATCCATGGATATGGGATGAAATTACTTCAACACAATAAAGGTCATATGTGAAAAGCCCACAGCTAACATCATATTCAACAGTGAAAAACTGAATGCTTTTCCTGTAAGACTGGGAAGAAGACACAGATGCCCACTCTTGCCACTTCTTTTTTTTTTTTTTGAGACAGAGTCTCGCTCTGTTGCCCAGGCTGGAGTGCAGTGGTGCAATCTCAGCTCACTGCAACCTCCGCCTCCTGGGTTCACATCATTCTCCTGCCTCAGCCTCCCAAGTAGCTAGGACTACAGGCGCCCACCACCACGCCCAGTAATTTTTTGTATTTTTAGTAGAGACGGGGTTTCACCATGTTAGCCAGGATGGTCTCAATCTCCTGACCTCATGATCTGCCCTCCTCAGCCTCCCAAAGTGCTGGGATTATAGGCATGAGCCACCACACCCGGCTCTTGCCACTTTTTTTCAACATATTACTGGAAGTCCTACCCAGAGGAATTAGGCAAGAAAAACAAATAAAAGATATCCAGATCAGAAAAGAAGTAAAATCATCTCTGTTTACAGATGACATGATCTTACATAGGAAACCCTAAAGATGCCACACACAAAAATTCTTAGAACTAATCAGTTCTGTAAAGTTACAGAACCCACACTGAACATAAAATCAGTTGCATTTCTATACATTAACAATAAACTATCCAAAAAGGAAATTAAGAAAACAGTCCTAGCTCATGCCTGTAATCGCATCACTTTGGGAGGCCGAGACGGGAGAATCACTTGAGCCCAGGAGTTCAACACTAGCCTAGGCAACACGGTGAAACACCATCGCTACTAAAAACACAAAAATTGGCCGGGCGCGGTGGCTCAAGCCTGTAATCCCAGGACTTTGGGAGGCCGAGGTGGGCGGATCACGAGGTCAGGAGATGGAGACCATCCTGGCTAACACGATGAAACCCCGTCTCTTCTAAAAATACAAAAAATTAGCCGGGCATGTTGGCGGGCGCCTGTAGCCCCAGCTACTCAGGAGGCTGAGGCAGGAGAATGGCGTGAACCCAGGAGGTGGAGGTTGTGGTGAGCCGAGATCGCGCCACTGCACTCCAGCCTGGGGGACAGAGAAAGACTCCGTCTCAAAAAATAAAAAATAAAAAATAAAATAAAATAAAATAAAAACACAAAATTAGCTGGGTGTGATAGCACCTGCCTGTAGTCCCAGCTACTGGAGAGGCTGAGATGGAAGGATCACTTAAGTCTTGGAGGTCGAGGCTGCAGGGAGCCATGATCACACCATGACACTCCAGCCTGGGCGACAGAGCCAGACCCTATCTCAAAAAGGAAAAAAGAAAAAAAAAAAAGAAACAAAATGAAAACAATCCCACTGACAACATCACCAAAAGGAATAAAATACTTAGGAATAAACTTAACTAAGGAGGTGAAAGACAGGCATACTGAAAACTATAAACACTTATGAAAGAAATTAAAGAAGGCACAAATAGATGTAAAGACATGCTGGTGTTTGTACTGTGCACTTTTCAAAGTGTTTGCATAGATGGTATCTTATTCGAGTCCGATGCCAAATCTGTGCAGTAAAAAGGGCAGGCAGAATACCTGCCAACACATGAGGCAACCAAGGCCCCAAGGGGACTGGATGAGAAGCTGGCCACTCAGCTGCTTAGTGACAAGGGATTAGATCCTAGGTGTCCTGCATGGCTCCTGAGGTCCTTCTCAGATGTCAGATCTGCCACTGAACAAGCACCATGGGCACTCTGGTAGGCCCATGGGGGCTTACATCACCCTTCCAAGGCACCACCATTCCAGATAACCATTGATGAAAAATAATGCATACTTCAGGCTGGGAAGTATCTACCATGTATATCATGTAAACAGGATTATATATATAATCACATACACGCACTTTATTGCATAATACTCTTCAGTGACCTCAGGCTCAGATGCATGAGTAGAGTACTCAGGGCCCATTCCACGTCAGCTCCTCTGCAGGCCCTTTGTGCCAACACCCACCTCCCGCTCCATGCTCCAGCTGCACCCGGAAGCTTGTGGTTCCCCATGTGGGTCATACAACTGGGATACATGCCCCCACTCTCAACTTAAAATGTGCTTCTCACTACGCTAACATCTACTTATTCTGCGTATCTTAATTTAGGCATCACTTCCTCTAGGAAGTCTTCCTTGAATACACATACACATATGCATGGGATTCTTGATCAACTATCCTTTTATTGCTCCCTATAACTGTGTATCATTTATTCATCCATCTGGTCCCTAGACTATGAGCTCCTTGAGGTCAGGGCATAAGCCTTTTGCCCCTCTGTACAGACCAACCTGTCAGGCTGGGCAGAGGGTAAATGCTCAATGCATACCTAACAAATGACTGTGAGCACAAGGGCAGCCCAGCACGGTGTGGGTGCTTCAACAACTGTGTAGCTTCAGTTGCTTGGTGAAGGGTGAATGGTATTAGAGAACCAAGATGTCTGGGCAGTACTAAGAGGAAGGTATACTTCCCCTGTTTGTGGAAAGTATCTTAAGCAACTTCGGTGTGAGCTTCTGTCTCTTCTTCCCGAGGCCTCCTGACACAGATGACTGGGAGGCTGACCCAGGTGAGGCCAGGGCCAAGATAGGTGGGAAGGCTTAGCCAGTCAACAGAGTCAAAGTGAGCAGGAAGCCGTTCACATCTAAAGAACTAGAGGCCCAGAGAAGTGAGAGGATAGGCTGGGGGGCTCCCAGCAACTTAGCAGCAGGGTTGGTTGCAAACTCAGACATCAGAATCCCAGTACAGGCTCCTTCTCCGGCACCAGGCACCCCTTGGGACCTGGGCTGAGGCACAGGACAACACACGGCTGTGGATGTGACCAGCACAAAGGACAGGACAGAAGGACAGAGGTCTTGAACATAAGTATATGCCAGGCAAGCAATGATTAGCACAGGCCTTAACAGAGACAGGTTTGTCTAGTGAACAAGAATCCAGACCCATTCTCTTCTTCCTCCATGCTGGAAATTGTCTTGTATTTGTTGTTTTCCTGATGCTGACTCTGAACCAGGTACAGGCTGAAGGCTCTCAGGTACCTTATCTTCAAAACAACCTGCAAAGGGGCTATTGTGTCCTCATTTGTACCCATGTAGACAATGGAGCTGAGAGGGGTTAAGTAACTAGCTCAAGGACATACAGCTAATAAATGGCAGCACAAAAAATTGAACTCAAGGGTGGGGCGTGGTGGCTCATGCCTGTAATCCCAGCACTTTGGGAGGCCGAGGCAGGCGGATCACAAGGTCAGGAGACTGAGAACATCCTGGCTAACACAGTGAAATCCTGTCTCTACTAAAAATACAAAAAATTAGCCTGGCGTGGTGGCACGCGCCTGTAATCCCAGCTACTTAGGAGGCTGAGGCATGAGAATTGCTTGAACCCAGGAGGCGGAGGTTTCAGTGAGCCGAGATCGCACCACTGCACTCCAGCCTGGGCGACAGAGCGAGACTCCATGCAAAGAAAAAAACAATTGAACTCAAATTTTCTTCACTAACCACAGTGGTTCTGGGTCATCTGGAAACTTTGAACTACAGTTTCCAGTGACTCCTCAAGTCTCACTTTTGCTGCCTGTAACTGAAAATAATTTTGCACTGGTGTTTTTCAGTAGGAATGCGCGTAAGCAGAAGGATACTGAAAAGGCCCAATGCACAATACAATGAGAGGGTAGATAACTTAATGTGTTTAAAAACAGGCCAGGCACGGTGGCTCATGCCTGTTATCCCAGCACTTTAGGAAGCAGAGGCAGGAAGCCGTTCACACCTAAAGAACTAGAGGCCCAGAGAAGTGAGAGCCCAAGAGTTCAAGACCAGCCTGGACAACACAGGGAGACTCCATCTCTACAAAAAAATAAAAATAAATTAGCCAAATGTGGTGATGGATGCCTGTAGTCCCAGCTGCTCAGGAGACTGACACGGGAGGATCACTTTAGCCCAGGAGTTCAAGGCTTCAGTGAGCTATGATCGTGCCACTGCACTCTAGCCTGGATGACAGAGTGAAACCCTGTATCTAAAAAATAATAATAAAGCCAGCCGGGTGCGGTGGCTCATGCCTGTAATCCCAGCACTTTGGGAGGCCGAGGCGGGCGGATCACTTGAGGTCAGGAGTTTGAGACTAGCCTGGCCAATATGGTGAAACCCCGTCTCTATTAAAAATACAAAAATTAGCCGGGCATGGTGGCAGGCGCCTGTAATCCCAGCTACTCAGGAGGCTGAGGCAGGAGAATTGCTTAAACCCAGAAGGTGGAGGCTACTGTGAGCCGAGATTGTGCTACTGCACTACAGCCTGAGCAAAAGAGCAAGACTCCATCTCAAAATAAATCAATAAATAATAATAATAATAAAGCCTGGCCATGCATGGTGGCTCATGCCTATAAGCCAAGCACTTTGGGAGGACAATGCAGACAGATCACCTGAGGTTGTGAGTCTGAGACCAGCCTGGCCAACATGGAGAAACCCCGTCTCTACTAAAAATACAAAATTATCCGGGTGTGGAGGCAGACGCCTGTAATCACAGCTACTCGGGAGGCTAACGCAGGAGAATCACTTGAACCTGGGAGGCGTAGGTTGCAGTGAGCCGAGATCACGCCACTGCACTCCAGCCTGGGTGACAGAGTGAGACTCCGTCTGAAAAAACAAAAAAAGAAAAAATAATTCTGAATAGTGGTTATCTCTGAGAATCGAGGCAGAGCTGACTGGGAAAGGATAGGAGGGAACTTTCTGGGGTAATGGTAATGTTCTAATCCTGCTAGGAATGTGGGTTACACACATGTATGCATTTGAAAAATTTATCAAATAGTAAATTTAAGATGTGTGCATTTCCCTAAATATAAATTTCACCTACAAAATTCCATTAGCCACGAAGTGCTATAAGATATCCTACTGTCATTCAAGGTAGGACTTCAGAAATAAAACAGAATAGGAATCAGACCACTCCCTTTCCTTACCATTTGTACACACTCCCCCAAACCATTCCCTAAGTCACAGAACAAATAAGAACAGTGGTCCAGAGACTTGCCCAATTCTTGCAGCATCAGGCACCGAGTACCCTAGCACTGTTCTTGCTCTCCCAAACCAGATCCCAGGATAGATTCTGAAACCAGTCAACATCTAGCATTAGTGCAGATACTACACTCTACATTCCTAGAGTACTTGCAATTTTGCCTGAATATTTCTCCGTGATTGGAAGGCCATGCTCAGAGGGGTTTGGGGGATCAGGTAGGAGGAGCACAAGAAGTGGAAGATCCTCCCATCACTTCCCTTTGGCCAACCTGATATGCCTGATCTTCAGCACTTCCCAAAGCACAAAGAACTCCTGCCTAACTAAAGGCAGAAACTGCAGTACCAAGAGGAGTCACTGTGGGATGGAGAAGATTGTGTGAACCAGCCAGCTTCCAGAACACGGCCTCCCACTCAGCCATCCCCTCTTGAACTGGATGTGGAAAAAGAGCCTGACTCTATTTCCCTTGAGCAGAGGCAAATCTGAATGAAAGGTGCATTAAAACACAGAAGCGGGCTGGGTGCAGTGGCTCACACCTGTAATCCCAGTGAGAGAAGAGAGACAGACCCTCTCATATTGTTTTATATTGTTTTACACTCAGAAAAAGAAAGAAAAGCGAAACTAAAGGCAGGTAGCCCGGTGCCTAGGAACCAGACCCGAAACCAGGCCTGGGCCTGCCTGACCTAAGCCTGGTAGTTAAAGACCACCCCTGACCTAACGGGTTATGTTATCTATAGATTCCAGACATTGTATGGAAAGGCATTGTAAAACTTCGTGGTCTGTTCTGTTTCACTCTGATCACTGGTGCATGCAGCCCCTGTCACGTACCCCCTGCTTGCTCAATTGATCATGACCCTCTCACATGGACCCCCTTAGAGTTGTGAGCCCTTAAAAGGGACAGGAACTGCTCACTCGGGGAGCTCGGCTCTTGAGACAGGAGTCCTGCTGATGCTCCCGGCCGAATAAACCTCTTCCTTCTTTAACTCGGTGTCTGAGGAGTTTTGTCTGCGGCTTGTCCTGCTATACCAGTACTTTGGGAGGCTGAGGCAGATGAATCAACCGAGGTCGGGAGTTCCAAACCAGCCTGACCGACATGGAGAAACCCTGTCTCTACTAAAATTACAAAAAAACTTAGCCGGGCGTGGTGGCATGCGCCTGTAGTCCCAGCTACTCAGGAGGCTGAGGCAGAAGAATCCCTTAAACCCGGGAGGCAGAGGTTGCAGTGAGCTGAGATCGCACCACTGCACTCCAGTCTGGGCGACAGAGTGAGACTCCGTCTCAAAAAAAAAAAAAAAAACCACAGAAGTGGCTGGGCGAGGTGGCTCATGCCTGTAATCCCAGCGCTTTAAGAGGCAGAGGTAGGAGGATTGCTTGAGCCCAGGAGTCTAAGACCAAAATGGATAACATAGCGAGCAAGACCTGCCTCTACTGAAAATTTTTTTTTAATTAGCTAGGCATGGTGGCACGCAACTGTGTTCCCAGCTACACAAGAGGCTGAGGTAGGATGATCATTTGCACCCGAGGTCGAAGCTGCAGTGACCCATGATTGTACCACTACACTCCAGCCTGAGTAAGAGAGCAAGACTCTGTCTCAAAACAAAACAAAACACAGAGAAACACCTAGAAGAGTACCTGGCTCATGAATGAATTCATGAAGCAAGTATTTAAAAAGAGCCACCAGCACTTGGTGCTTTCTTTTTTTTTTTTTTTTTAAGACATTCTCACTCTGTTGCCCAGGCTGGAATGCAGTGGCACAATCTCCACTCACTGCAACCTCTGCCTCCCGGGTTCTCCAGCCTTAGCCTCCCAAGTAACTGGGATTACAGGCACGTGCCACCATGCCGGGCTAATTTTTCTATTTTTAATAGAGACGGGGTTTCACCACGTTGGCCAGGCTGGTCTCAAACTCCTGACCTCATGTGATCCACCCCCTTAGCCACCCAAAGTGCTGGGATTACAGGCAAGAGCCACCAGGCATGGCCTGGGGCATTTTTATTCAGTGAGAAAAAATGAAAGGCCCTGCTAGGGGTGACAGGGTGGAGACACCCCAGCTATAAATTTCAGAAGGGAACAAACTTGCTTGGCCAAGTGGCCGCCCACCCCCACCGTTAATCTTTCCTGTCCCATTAGGTGTATTCTCAGAGTAGCAACAGATTCTTCCAAACAAATAGAGGTGTTCCACCTTCCTGCAGTACCTCCTTCCCCAGTGGCTCAGCTGATTAGGCAGCAGTCTCCCTCCAGCTTCCAGAACTCACTCTTTCATTTGTTAATGTCACTGGCTAATGAAAAACAGAAAATAAAACATTTGAGCCAGGTGCAGTGGCTCACACTGGTAATCCCAGCACTTTGGGAGGCCGAGGGGGGAGGATCCCTTGGACCCAGCAGTTAGAGACCAGCCTGGGAATCAGAGCAAGGCCTCGTCTCCACTTAAAAAGAAAAAAAAAAATACAACATTTGAGGACTGGAGCACAAAAGCAGAGTTAGCCCCTTGTTAATCAAGCTAAAGATTCAATGTCTCTCTTTTTAGAGCAATACTCTCTGCCTGGGAACTTTTTTTTTTTTTTTTTGTGTAGACAGAGTCTGGCTCTGTCACCCAGGCTGGAGTGCAGTGGCGCAATCTCGGCTCACTGCAAGCTCCGCCTCCCGGGTTCACGCCATTCTCCTGCCTCAGCCTCTCCGAGTAGCGGGGACTACAGGCGCCCGCCACCACGCCCGGCTAATTTTTTTTGTATTTTTTAGTAGAGACGGGGTTTCACCGTGGTCTCGATCTCCTGACCTCGTGATCCGCCCGCCTCGGCCTCCCAAAGTGCTGGGATTACAAGCGTGAGCCACTGCGCCCGGCCTGACTACTTTTCTTACCAGAGGAAAGGTAAGGTAGAGAGAATGAAATCAGAGAGAACTAAGGCACAAAACTTGAAGAAAACATAAACCTCTGCATGACTTAAGTTCAGGTCTACACCTGGGGCTCCAGTCACTCCAGTTGGCTTGGCTAGGGTGCTCCCTCCTCTTACAAGTCCCAGGTCTTATAAGACCCAAGGCAGCACAGCTGGACTTACAAAGCTGACCGCCATCCCTCTCTCCCTGCATTTTCTGCCTGAGCTGGCCAGCAATACTTCCTATACCCTAATGCTTTTATGCAGCAGTAAATTAGCCTTTAAAAAAACATCTAGCCAGGCCGGGCTCGGTGGCTCACGCTTGTAATCCCAGCAGTCCCAGCTACTCGGAGAGGCTGAGGCAGGAGAATGGCGTGAACCTGGGAGGCGGAGCTTGCAGTGAGCCGAGATCGCACCACTGCACTCCAGCCTGGGTCAAAAAAAAAAAAAAAATCTACCAGGCGCAGTGGCTCATGCCTATAATCCCAGCACTTGGGAGGCCGAGGCGCGTGGATCACCTGAGTCAGGAGTTCGAAACTAGCATGGCCAACATGGTGAAACCCCATCTCTACTAAAAATACAAGAATTAGCTGGGCGTGGTGGTGGGCACCTGTAATCCCAGCTACCGGGATGCTGAGGCAGGAGAATTGCATGAACCCAGAAGGTGAAGGTTGCGGTGAGCTGAGATCGCGCCATTGCACTCCAGCCTGGGCAACAAGGGTGAAACACCGTCTGAAAAATAAATAAATAAATAAACAAATATCTATAGCAAAGAGATCAGATTGACTGTTTGTGTCCTTTTCTAGCATTTTGCCCTTTCCTACAAAATAACAGTGAGAATGGAGCAACAACCTGCAATAGTCCACAGCAGCTCTTTCCCTGCCCTCCTGGAAGCCAGTGCTGCAAGAGGCAAGAGAGCAAGCCGACACAAACTTTCAATTCCTTTTGGGGAAAGCAGCTTCTTCTGCCTTCGCCACCCTCCAGGACTCCAAGGTAGCCCAAGAGCTGCCTCTTCTCTTTTGATATGAACCTAGGGACCCCAAGTTAGATCAGAAATCGGCAATTAGCAACACTATTCAAAGCAAAAGCATCCCCTTTGTCCCCCATGTGTATCCATCACTCAGCATCAAATAAGATCTTTCTCCATTTTGCTCCTCAAAATGTCCTAATGGGTGGCTTTGTCCAAATCCCAGCTAAATGTTCAAATTCGTATCAGGACTCGTTAAAAACTTCAAAATCTGTCCTTGCCATGGTCAAGGCTTAAAAAAAGGAATAAAAATATTATAAAGAACAAAAATCGCCAGGTGCGGTGGCTCACGTCTGTAATCCCGGCACTTTGGGAGGCTGAGGCGGGCAGATCACTTGAGGTCAGGAGTTCGAGACCAGTCTGGCCGACATGGTAAAACCCTGTCTCTACTAAAAATACAAAAATTAGCCAGGTAAGGTGGCGGGTGCCTATAATCCTAGCTACTCCACAGGCTGAGGTAGGCTGGGGCAGGAGAAGCACTTGAACCCAGGAGTTGGAGGTTGCAGTGAGCCAAGATTGTACCATTGCACTCCAGCCTGAGCAACAGAGAGAGCCTGTCAAAAAAAAATTAAATTAAATTAAAAATAAAATTTAAAAACCTCAAAATCATTCCTGCCAGGAGACCCAAGTCAAGGGTGATGACCCCGGGGGAAGTCCACTGTGTTGCACACCCCATAGATGGGGTCATAGTGTCCACTGCATCCTGAGTTGTGCTATGAGGCAGCATTACCTACTGGGCAGAAGAGAATGGGAGCAACAGGTGACGTGTGATACATATTTCAGACGGCAGCAAACAGCACCAACACAGACACCAGCATTTACCACTGCTTACTGGGGCATTAGTGGCAGCCCGTGACTTAGCACAAGCCCTCTCTTATTTCGTCCCCAGGTCTAGACCCCCCACCCTGCATCCCACTCCCTCTCTGCAATATACTCTATGCTCACCCTTTGAAAGGGGGGACCTGAGAATGTAACCACTAATTCAAACCAGAAAAACTGAGGATGCAGAACTGAAAAGAGTTTTTCATCGAGCCTGTCTGAAAGACCTCTTCGCTCATGAGGATTTTGGCTTGGCTACCTGGCTCACTGCTGTCAGAGCCAGAAACCTATTTTCTTCACTCCTGCAAGTAAAAGGAGAGGAAATGTGTACATGTGGTTTTGCAAAGAGCTCTTTTCTGAGCTTAAGAAAAATGGGTGTGGGTTGGGGAGGAGAGCGAACAGAGAGCATGGAGGTGAGAAGCGAAGGTTTAAAGCACTGGCTGCTGGGATGTGGTAATACCATCTCTGAATGGATGGTACAGTTATCGGTCACGTGCTTGCTTCTTGCTGCCCTGTTTTCAAATCCCTGGAAATTAAATAAGTGCTTTTTTTTTTCTTTCCTTTCTTCTTCTTCTTTTTTCTTTTTGAGATGGAGTTTCACTCTTGTCACCCAGGCTGGATGCAATGGCGCGATCTCGGCTCACTGCAACCACCACCTCCTGGATTCAAGCGATTCTCCTGCCTCAGCCTCCCAAGTAGCTGGGATTACAGGAACCTGCCACCACGTCCCGGCTAATTTTTGTATTTTTAGTAGAAGCGGGGTTTCACCGTATTAGCCAGACTGGTCTTGAACTCCTGAGGGGTTTCAGCATGTTAGCCAGGCTGGTCTCTAACTCCTGAACTCAGGTGATGCACTCGCCTCGGCCTCTCAAAGTGCTGGGATTACAGGCAAGGGCCACCGCGCCTGGCCAAACGAATGTTTTTTATTTGCGGCTCCTCCTCGGATGGAAGAGGATGATTTATGGACTGACACAGAGGGGTTCCTTGATAAGAATGAAAATTAAGCGCTGAACAACTAGTGACTTGTCAACACACCATCAAATGGCCCTTGCAGCCTCACATAAATGCAGACAAGAACCAGGCTGTTACAGGGAGCTGACACACCTGCCTGGGTTTAGTGCCCAGGGTCAGAGACCCCTCCCGGGTGCAGTGGTTTAGTTTCTCAAATAAGAAGCTATTTTATGAAAAAAGGCAAAAAGCTGCTGTTGTCTAACAAACAGTTAAGTCTGAAAAGACTGGGAAGGTGGAATCCTGTCTATTCAGCTAAAGGGATGAGACGCTACTTATTTGTTTTCCCCAAGAAGTTAACGACCCCAAAGCTGCTAGGTCCCGACCCAAGACCACCACACTGCAGGACATGAAAACCAGAATGCCGTCCGCTGCAGATCTATAGTTCAAAAAATAATAATAATAAAGCAGCCAGATTTGGTAAACTCTGGCCATTCCCCTGGGATACCCTTCCTAACAGCCCCGGTGGAGCCTAGACAGTGGCCCCTAGCCCAAAGCCTCTCTCTATCCAGAGCATCACTTTTCTAAGCAGAAAGTTCCTTCTGTACACTCCACGGGCTTTAAGAGTTGAGGAACGGACGCAGCCCGGAGCCCGTCATAGCAGCGGCCAGGCACACCTTGGGGACTACAGCGGCAGTGTCCTAGCGGGAGGGAACGTCTTGGCCCCCCCGGACCGGCCGCCCAACCGCAGCCCCCGGGCCCTCAGAGCAGCACCTAGCCTCTGTGGCAGAAGACGGGGCCGCGCTCGCCCCTGTAGCGCGGAGCTCGGAGCTCACAGCTGGCGCGGGACGCCCCTCCCCTCCGGGTCCCGCACTCACCCACCGCCCTGATGCAGAAGCCGCGCGGCGGCCTCAGCGCCCGGCGCCGCCAAGCATCGCGCAGCACTTGCAGGCAGGCAGGGGGCGCGCGCACCAGCAGCACCCCCCGCCGCAGCCAGCCCTGGAAGGCCAGCCGCGAGGCGGCGCGCGCCAGCTGCGCGTTCCAGAAGCAGCGCGCGTTGGCCCGACGGAAGGCGCGGAACACCGCGCGCCCGCCGGGCTCCTCCGCGGCCCCCGCCGCCCTCTGCGCCTCCAGCCGGCACAACACTAGCGCCAGCGAGCCCGGGGCCAGCTGCACGGGCCGAGCCATGCTTTCGCAGGCGGCCGGGAGCCCGCAACCCAGGGCCTCGGCGAGCGCGGCGGCTGGGACGCCGCTTGCTCGGCGAGAGGATCGGCCGACTGCGCGCGAGGCCGCGGCGCTGGCTGCCGGGGGAACGGAGCTCCAGGGGGCGGGGCCGACTGCGCCTGGCGGGCCGGGGGTGGGGCGACCCTGCTTAGGCGGGCGGAGCGCTCTGGAGGGGATTCCAGAGCCCAGCGTTCGGCTTCGTTCTCCACACCCGAGCCCAACTCGGCCCCCGGGCGATGCCCTCGACTTCCAGCCGCCTCGAGGTCCCAAGGTCCCCTTCCCCCAGGGGCGCGCTCTGGGGCTTTTCCAAGTCCTGGGGCTCTCCGCAGCTCCCTGGAGAGCCTGACTGCGTCCATCCGCCGTGCAAACTGCAGGGCCAGGAGTTCCCAGGACGGGGAGACTCACCTTCGACCTGGCTTTGGGGCTGTTCCAAGTTAGCAGCCACGAGGAACAGCCTGAGGGTGTCAGCGGGGGCCTGGGAGGTGTGGAGGCTGAGCAGGAAACCTAGGTTTGAGTCTCAGTTCTGCGCCTAAGCTTGTTGTTTGTTTCTATTTTTGTTTTTTGAGTCGAGGTCTCGCTGTGTTGCCCAGGCTGGAGTGCAGTGGCTATTCACTGAGTTCTGGGCTCAAGAGATCCTCTGGCCTCAGCCTCCCGAGTTGGGATTACAGGCGCCGGCCACGTCGCCTGGCCTGCTCCTAACCTGTTCATTCAAGTTATTTCCCTTCTCTGGGCCTCAGAAATGTCCCAGCTACTATTTCACAGGATAATAAACTGAGGATCCTTTCATCCATGACTTTCTTTTTTTTTTTTTTTTTTTTTTGAGACGGAGTCTCGCTCTGTCGCCCAGGCTGGAGTGCAGTGGCGCTATCTCGGCTCACTGCACGCTCCACCTACCCGGTTCACGTCATTCTCCTGCCTCAGCCTCCTGAGTAGCTGCGACTACAGGAGCCCGCCACCACGCCCGGCTAATTTTTTGTATTTTTAGTAGAGACGGGGTTTCACGGTGTTAGCCAGGATGGTCTCGATCTCCTGACCTCGTGATCCACCTGCCTCGGCCTCCCAAAGTGCTGGGATTACAGGCGTGAGCCACCGCGCCCGGCCGGCCTCATCCATGACTTTCTGAAGTTGTAGGATCTGGTCCCGCCCCGGGGATATCCCATACTCTTGAGTGCTGAGGAAAGCAGAGTGGAGAGGCGCCACCCTGATTGGTGTGGCGCTGTGGTGATATCGTAGGATTCTGCCCTGGGTTAGATGTGGACATTCTGTAAAGACGGACACTGTCCTGCCCCAGAGACACCCAGGGGCAAAGGGAGAGCTTGTGATGTGTGGCAGCAGAATGTGACCTGTGCCTCAAAGCAGTGAGGGCCAATTCAGACTGAGGACCCAGACTGAGGCCCAGCGGGAGGGCTCCTTGAGAAAAAAACCCATTTGAAAATACAACATGGTAAAAAAAAAAGAGGAAGGGGCCAGGCGCGGTGGCTCACGCCTGTAATCCCAGCACTTTGGGAGGCCGAGGTGGGCGGATCACGAGGTCAGGAGATCGAGACCAGCCTGACCTACAAGGTAAAACTCCGTCTCTACTAAAAATACAAAAATTAGCCGGGTGTGGTAGCACGCGCCTATAATCCCAGCTACTCAGGGAGGCTGAGGCAGAAGAATTGCTTAAACCCGGAGGCGGAGGTTGCAGTGTGCTGAGATGGTGCCACTGCACTCCAGCCTGGGTGACAGAGCAAGACTCCCTCTCGGAAAAAAAAAAAAGAAGAAGAGGAAGGGCATTATGCTTGGTACCAGAACACAGTACTGTGAGGGAGCAGAAGTACTTGGCAAAATCTAGGAGTCATTCCAGACTTCCAGCTCCCTCAGCTCATCAGTCCTCAATAAAAACTATAAAAATGGAGATAATTTATACCCTGCCCCCAGTAAGCACGCAATAAATGATAGATAATAACAATAGCTAACATTCATTGAACACTCTATGCTGGGGTCGTTAATTTCAAGACTCTGTGTCTACTTTTTTTTTTGAGACTATGTCACCCATGCTGTGCCACCCATACTGGAGTGCAGTGGCGAGGCTCACTGCAGCCTGGTCCTCCGGGCTCAAGTGTCCTCCCACCTCAGCCTCCGGAGTACCCGGGACCACAGGTGCATGCCACCACACCCAGCTAATATTTGTATTTTTGGTAGAGAGGAGGTTTCACCATGTTGCCCAGGCAACTCCTGGGCTCAAGCAATCGGCCCACCTTGACCTCCTAAAGTGTTGGGATTACAGGCATGAGCCACTGTGCCTGCCAACTCTGTATTTACTGTTAATATTATTATCCCTGGTTGTTTTGTTTTGTTTTTACAGATGAGGGACTTGCAGCTAGTTGGATTAAGAAGTGTTTCCCAGTCACACAGGTAGTAAGAAATGTACTCAGACAACTGCCAAGTAAGGCTTCCCTATGACAAATAAGTCTGACTTCACTTTCATTGCAAGTAATCATGTGAACCTGAGACTACCATCTCACATATGAATTCTGATTCTGAGGTGGATGGATGGATACAGCCCATAGGACAAACGCAGTGAACTCCTATTCCTGTATACTCTCAAGAGGGGTAAAGCTTCTCTTCTTCTGGGTTCTATCATGGCACTCTCATCTTGCTGGATCAAGGGTGGCCTTCCTGTGTCCCCATGCTGGAGAACTGTGACTTTGGGCTCAATATCTGTAGCATATAGTACAGCATCTTTCCCATTGTAATAAGGTCGGTGATAATTTCCATTTACTCTCAGCTCAGTTTGTGCCTAGAACTGTACTAAGGAATTTTACATATGTGAACTAATTTTATCCAAAAATTAGTTCTCTGAAAGGGATATTATTATTAAGCCATGACTTCCCCAAGAGAAACGAAAGCTTAGTGAGTTTAGGCAACTTGCCCGTGAAGACAAAACTACTGGAGGGTGAGGAGGTGATCCCAGTGTCTTCTTGCCCACACACCTGATGAGGACAAGGCCATACCCTGACTTATTGGACTGTGGCCTGGTGTGAGAAGTCCTGAGTGTGATTCTTTCCCCTAAGAATTTGAATTGGAAATACACAGAAACAATAAAGCCTTGTTAGCAGGGGCTACAGCTGCAAGGATGCTGCAAGGTAGAATCTAGCTATGAGGTTTCATGGCCTGAAATTATTAGGTAGAACTGTCTTAAGCATTAGAACCTTTTGTTCAGATGTATGAAATTCCTTTTTTTTTTTTTTTTTGGTTTTTTTTTTTGAGACAAAGTCTCACTTTGTCACCCAGGCTGGAGTGCAGTGGCACGATCTTGGCTCACTGCAACCTCCGCCTCCCAGGTTTAAGCAATTCTCCTACCTCAGCCTCCAGAGTAGCTGGGATTACAGGAGCCACTGCGTCTGGCTAATTGCTGTATTTTTAGTAGAGACTGGGTTTCACCATGTTGCCGAGAGGTGAAGCTGGCTGGGCTTCTGGGTCGGGTGGGGACTTGGAAAACTTTTATGTCCAGCTAAAGGATTGTAAATGCACCAATCAGCACTCTGTGCCTAGCTAAAGGTTTGTAAATGCACCAGTCACTGCTCTGTGTCTAGCTAATCGAGTGGGGACTTGGAGAACTTTTCTGTCTAGCTAAAGGATTGTAAATGCACCAATCAGCTCTCTGTGTCTAGCTAAAGGTTTGTAAATGCACCAATCAGCACTCTGTAAAAACGGACCAATCAGCACTCTGTAAAATGGACAATCAGCTCTCTGTAAAATGGACCAATCAGCAGGATGTGAGTGGGGCCAAATAAGGGAATAAAAGCAGGCCACCCGTGCCAGTAGCGACAACCCGCTTGGGTCCCCTTCCATGTTGTGGAAGCTTTGTTCTTTTTGCTCTTTGCAACAAATGTTGCTGCTGCTCACTCTTTGGGTAGGCACTGCCTTTATGAGCTGTAACACTCACTGTGAAGGTCTGCAGCTTCACTCCTGAAGCCAGCGAGACCACGAACCCACCAGAAGGAAGAAACTCTGGACACATCTGAACATCTGAAGGAACAAACTCCGGACACACCATCTTTAAGAACTTTGGGCCGGGCGTGCTGGCTCGTGCCTGTAATCCCGGCACTTTGGATGGCCGAGGCAGGAGGATCATAAGGTCAATAGATTGAGACCATCCTAGCCAACATGATGAAACCCTGTCTCTACTAAAAATACAAAAATTAGCCAGGTGTGGTGGCATGCACTTGTAATCCCAGCTACTCAGGAGGCTGAGACAGGGGAATCACTTGAACCCGGGAGGCAGAGGTTGCAGTGAGCCGGAGATCATGCCACTGCACTCCGGCCTGACGACAGAGTGAGATTCCGTCTCAAAAAAAAAAAAAAAAAAAGAACTTTAACATTCACCGCGAGGGTCCACGGCTTCATTCTTGAAGTTAGCGAGACCAAGAACCCACCGGAAGGAACCAGTTCTGGACACATTGCCCCGGCTGGTCTTGAACTCCTGACCTCAGGTAATCTGCCCGCCTCTGCCTCCCAAAGTGCTGGGATTACATGCGTAAGCCACTGCTCCTGGCTGAGTATTCTAAACACTATATAAAATCCAGTGATTCTACTATGTAGTCATTAAAAAGTTTGAAGCCAGGCACTGTGGCTCATGCCTGTAATCCCAGCACTTTGGGAGGCCGAGGCAGACGGATTACCCGAGGCCAGGAGTTCAAGACGAGCCTGGCCAACACGGTGAAACTACATCTCTACTAAAAACACAAAAATTACCCTGGTGTGGTGGCGGGCACCTCTAGTCCAGCTACTCGGGAGCCTGAGGCAGGAGAATCACTTGAACCTGGGAGACAGGTTGCAGTGAGCCAAAATCGCACCACTCTACTCCACCCTGGGCGACAGAGTGAGACTCTGTCTCAAAAAAAAAAAAAAAAAAAAAAAAGTTTGAAAGCTGGATGCTGTGGTAGTCCCAGCTACTCAGGAGGCTGAGGCGGGAGGATGGCTTGAACCCTGGAGTTCCAAAATGAAGTGAACTATGATCGCATCTGTGAATAGCCACTGCACTCCAGCCTGGGCAACATGGCAAGACTCCCTCTCAAAAGAAATAAAAGTAAGGCCTGGTGCAGTGGCTCATGCCTATAATCCTAGCACTTTGGGAGGCTGAGGCAGGAGGAGCATTTGAGCTCAGGAGTTCAAGACCAGCCTGGATAATACAGCAAGACTCCATCTCTATTTATAAAATAAAAAATTTAAGTTCAAAATTTTTAAAAGTTATTTAAAAACATGTGTCAGGACATTAAGAGATTAGCTTTGGTCATTTTGAGAATGACTGTCCATGTTGAGTTTGACTGTCCAATTTATTCCCTCCAGAGTAATTTATAGAAATTTACTTCTCTCTCGTTTCCACATGATCTCTCTCTTGCCCATCTTGTCAGGCCTGAAATCCCTGCCCAGACATCTCCAGCCTAGGAAAGGAGATGTCTCCAAAGTCCACTTTTAAGGGTACGTATGGCCGGGTGCGGTGGCTTATGCCTGTAATCCCAACGCTTTGGGAGGCCGAGGTGGGCTGATCACAAGGTCAAGAGTTCAAGACCAGCCTGGCCAAGATGGTGAAACCCTGTCTCTACTAAAAAATACAAAAATTAGCTGGACGTGGTGGTGGGCACCTGTAATCCCAGCTACTCAGGAGGCTGAGGCAGAGAATTGCTTAAACCCGGGAGGCAGAGGTTGCAGTGAGCCAAGATCACGCCACTGCACTTCAGCGGGGAGGCAGGTGAGACTCCGTCTCCAAAAAAAAAGGGTACATACATTGCCTCTCCCATTATCACATTATTTGTGAAGATTTATTTAGCTCATCCAATTTGCTGTTGACTCCAAAAGTACAGTGGGCTTTCATGGGACAGGACACAGGATCTATAAAGAGTTTTGGGACAATAGGAAAGACATGGAGTCAACCTAAATGACCATGAACAGATTGGATAAAGAAAATGTACATATGCACCATGGAATACTACATAGCCATAAAAAGGAACAAGATCATATCATTTGCAGCAACATGGATGGAGCTGGATGCCATTCTATGCAAACTAACACAGGAACAGAAAACCAAATACCACATGTTCTGACTTATAAGTGGGAGCTAGGCCGGGCACGGTGGCTCACACCTGTAATGCCAGCAGTTTGGGGGGCTGAGGCGGGTGGATCACTTGAGGTCAGGAGTTCAAGGCCAGGCTGGCCAACATGGTGAAACCCCATATCTACTAAAAACACACACACACACAAATAGCACACTCCTGTAATTTCAGCCATGCATGAGACAGGAGAATCCCTTGAACCCAGGAGGCAGAGGTTGCAGTGAGCCAAGATTGCGCCACTCACTCCAGCCTGGGCGACAGAGTGAGACTCTGTCTCAAAATAAAAATAAAAATAAAAATAAAATAAAAATGAGTCGGCGCTAAACATTGAATACACATAGATACAAGGAAAGGAACAATAGACAGAGGCTTACTTGAGGTTGGAGGGCAGGAGGAGTGAGAGGATTGAAAAACTACCCATCAGCTACTATGCTTATTACCTGAGTGATGAGATAATCTGCACACCAAACCCCTGTGACATGCAATTTACCTGTATAACAAGCCTGCACTGTACCCTTGAACCTAATATAAAAGGTTTGTTTTGTCTAAAAAAAAAAAAAAAAGAGCAAGTCCGGGTGCGGTGGCTCATGCCTATAATCCCAACACTAAGAGGGTAAGGAAGTGATTGCTCGATCCCAGGAGTTCAAGACCAGCCTGGCCAACATGGCAAAATCCCATCTCTACTGAAAATACAAAAATTAGCCAAGCATGGTGGGACACACGCCTGTAGTCCCAACTACTCTGGAGGCTGAGGTGGGAGAAACCTGAGCCCAGGAGGTTGAGGCTATAGGGAGCTGAGATTGCACCACTGCACCCCAGACTGGGTGAAGGGAGTGAAACCCTGTCTCAAAAACAAAAAAACAAAACAAAAAAAGAGCCAGGCGCAGTGGCTTACGCCTGTAATCCCAACACTTTGGGGGGCCTACGTGGGTGGATCACAAGGTCAGGAGTTCGAGACCAGCCTGGCCAACATGGTGAAACTCCATCTCTACTAAAAATACAAAAAAATTAGGTGTGGTGGCGAACACCTGTAATCCCAGCTACTTGGGAGGCTGAGGCAGGAGAATTGCTTGACCCCAGGAGGCAGAGGTTGCAGTGAGCAGAGATCACACCATTGCACTCCAGCCTGGGTGACACAGCAACACTCTGTCTCAAAAAAAAAAAAAGAAGAGTTTTCGGCTTCAGAACCATTGAAGGGCTGGGTACAGTGGTTCATGCCTATAATCCCAGCACTTTGGCAGGCCCAGGCAGGAAGACTGCTTGAGCTCAGGAGTTCAAGACCAGGCTAGGCAACATAGCAAAACCCCATATCTACAAAAAATACACAAAAAATTAGCTGGGTTTAGTGGCTCACATCTGTAGTCTCAGCTACTTGGGAGGCTGAGGTGGGAAGAAAACTGCTTGAGCCCAGGAGGTTGAGGCTGCAGTGAGCCAAGATCACGCCACTGCACTCCAGCCTGGGTGGCACAGTGAGACCCTGTCTAAAAAAAAAAAAAAAAAAAAAAGAATCATTGAGGAAGATTAAGATGGCTTATCCTAGAGAGGCGGGAATGAGAGGTGGCGAGTGCCTTACAATGACTGAGAGAGTGACCCCAAGAGCATGCCATATGGAGGGAAACTTGCCTGTGCTTATGGAGACTAGACTCCAAGATGTCTCTGAGGCAATGCAGTAAGGACCATTGCAGGGCCTTTCTGAGCCAACATAGAGCTTTGGAGCTCAGTGGTTGGTGGAGGTGGAGGAGTAGCCCTCCACATCCGTACCCCATGGCCACAAGTACTAAGGTAACCATCATGAGCATCAGCGTGTCTTTCCCCATTTTCTGGGGCTGGGAGTCAGATTTTATTTGGTTTAGAAAACTCAACTTGAGGGCCAGGCGCGGTGGCTCACGCCTGTAATCCCAGCACTTTGGGAGGCCGAGGTGGGTGGATCACGAGGTCAGGAGATTGAGACCATCCTGGCTGACACAGTGAAACTCCGTCTCTACTAAAAAATGTAAAAAATTAGCCGGGCATGGTGGCGGGCGCCTGTAGTCCCAGTTACTTGGGAGGCTGAGGCAGGAGAATGGCGTGAACCCGGGAGGCGGAGCTTGCAGTGAGTCGAGATTATGCCACTGCACTCCAGCCTGGGCAACAGAGCAAGACTATGTCCCAAAAAAAAAAAAAAAAAAAAGAAAACTCAACTTGAGGCCAGGCGCAGTGACTCATGCCTGTAATCCCAACACTTTGAGAAGCTGAGGCAGGAGGATCACTTGAGCCCAGAAGTTCAAGACCAGCCTGGGCAACACAGTAGACCCCCATCTCTACAAAACTATTTTTAAAAATTAGCCAGGCATGGTGGTGTGTGTCTGTAGTCCCAGCTACTCGGAGTCTGAGGTGGGAGGATCTCTTGAACCTGGGAGGTCGAGGCTGCAATGAGCTGTGATCTCACCACTGCACTCCAGCCTGGGCCACAGAGTGAGACCCTGTCTCAAAAAAAAAAAAAAGAAAGAAAAGAAAGAAAGTAAAGAAAAAGAAAACTCAACCTGAAGGGCAACAAATTCATACCTGCTTTATTATAACCTCTACAGAAGATAAATTTGACCTCTTGATACTCATGTATGCCTTGTACCTCTCCTAAGTAAGGCAATCAGTGTTTTTCACACTCTGGACCCTAGCCTGCCCTTTTAGCTTCATTTCCACTTCCATCAGTTCTCTCCTCCTAGTCCACACCGAGGACCTTATGCTCCCGCCACACAGTACACACCTTCCAAGAGCACATGCTCCCACCATCTTTGCTCACATTATTTCTTCTGCCTAGAAGGCGTTTGTCCCTTTCCACCAGGTATTACCCTACAAAACTCAGCTCATAAAATCTGTGACACATACAGAAAGATTTCATCTGCTCTCCAAGATGTTGTTAACCCTTTTAACTTTTAGCGGCTGTTAGCTTGTCTGATAAGAGCTATAATATGTAGTGACCTGTCTCATCAGGCAACCTGAGATTCCTTGAGGGCCCTGGCACTGAGCCCAGTGTCAGGCACAAGGATTTGTTCAACCTGAATCAAATCAAATTTAATTAGTACTTGTTACAAAATAATACTGCTTTTGCTGCTTTCTCACTAGCCTGGTTTACCATACACAGGAGCATTTCTGGTTTAGAGGGTGAATCACTCAGTTATCCAATAGTCAATGGCCAGGATAGAGCCTCAAGGAACAGGTCTCCTCACATATCCAGACATTTGGATGTCAGTAGTTTCTCTGGAGTCTGTTTATAGCACATATGTACTCAGGATGATGTTTGGATTCACAACCTCAGATTTTTTTTTCATACCAAATTCATAGGCTGAAGTTCCCTTCCCTTAACTCCGACAAGCCTTGACACTTAAGGCTGATTTAGAAAGCATTTCCTATCTGGATTATCTTTATTTTCTTTTTTTTTTTTTTTTTTTTTGAGACGGAGTCTTTCTCTGTCCCCCAGGCTGGAGTGCAGTGGCGCGATCTCGGCTCACCGCAACCTCCACCTCCTGGGTTCACGCCATTCTCCTGCCTCAGCCTCCCGAGTAGCTGGGAATACAGGCGCCCGCCAACACGCCCGGCTAATTTTTTGTGTTTTTAGTAGAGACGGGGTTTCACCGTGTTAGCCAGGATGGTCTCGATCTCCTGACCTCGTGATCCGCCCGCCTCAGCCTCCCAAAGTGCTGGGATTACAGGCTTGAGCCACCGCGCCCGGCTTGGATTATCTTTATTAGGACCATTTCGTCTTCTACGGCACCTTTCTTCCCCTTACCCAGGAAGCAAACAAACAAACCTGGAGACGCTTCTTTCTAGTTCTCAAAAGGAAATGTGAGGCTTTGCTAAACAACTGTGTTGACTCAAAGGAGGTGAAGGGCAGGGGATGTTAAAGAAAAAGAGAAAAGGCTGGGCGCGGTGGCTCATGCCTGTAATCCCAGCACTTTGGGAGGCCAAGGTGGGCGGATCACGAGGTCAAGAGATCGAGACCATCCTTGCCAACATGGTGAAACCCTGTCTCTACTAAAAATTACAAAAATTAGCTGGGCGTGGTGCCACGTG